>NC_061510.1:94113983-94273003 GCF_022539505.1 Lolium rigidum | reverse complement strand
ACTCATAGTATTCATGGCGAAGTTTCTTCTTCGTTAAATTGTTATATGGTTGGAATTGGAAAATGCTACATGTAGTAATTCTAAAATGTCTTGGATAATTTGATACTTGGCAATTGTTGTGCTCATGTTTAAGCTCTTGCATCATATACTTTGCACCTATTAATGAAGAAACACATAGAGCTTGCTAATTTGGTTTGCATATTTGGTTTCTCTAGAGTCTAGATAATATCTAGTATTGAGTTTTGAACAACAAGGAAGACGGTGTAGAGTCTTATAATGTTTACAATATGTCTTTTATGTGAGTTTTGCTGCACCGTTCATCCTTGTGTTTGTTTCAAATAACCTTGCTAGCCTAAACCTTGTATCGAGAGGGAATACTTCTCATGCATCCAAAATCCTTGAGCCAACCACTATGCCATTTGTGTCCACCATACCTACCTACTACATGGTATTTCTCCGCCATTCCAAAGTAAATTGCTTGAGTGCTACCTTTAAAATTCCATCATTCGCCTTTGCAATATATAGCTCATGGGACAAATAGCTTAAAAACTATTGTGATATTGAATATGTACTTATGCACTTTATCTCTTATTAAGTTGCTTGTTGTGCGATAACCATGTTTTCTGGGGACGCCATCAACTATTCTTTGTTGAGTATCATGTGAGTTGCTATGCATGTCCGTCTTGTCTGAAGTAAAAGAGATCTACCACCTTAATGGTTGGAGCATACATATTGTTAGAGAAGAACATTGGGCCGCTAACTAAAGCCATGATTCATGGTGGAAGTTTCAGTTTTGGACATATATCCTCAATCTCATATGAGAATAATAATTGTTGCCACATGCTTATGCATTAAAGAGGAGTCCATTATCTGTTGTCCATGTTGTCCCGGTATGGATGTCTAAGTTGAGAATAATCACAAGCGAGAAATCCAAAATGCGAGCTTTCTCCTTAGACCTTTGTACAGGCGGCATGGAGGTACCCCATTGTGACACTTGGTTAAAACATGTGTATTGCGATGATCCGGTAGTCCAAGCTAATTAGGACAAGGTGCGGGCACTATTAGTATACTATGCATGAGGCTTGCAACTTGTAAGATATAATTTACATAACTCATATGCTTTATTACTACCGTTGACAAAATTGTTTCATGTTTTCAAAATAAAAGCTCTAGCACAAATATAGCAATCGATGCTTTCCTCTTTGAAGGACCATTCTTTTTACTTTTATGTTGAGTCAGTTCACTTATTTCTCTCCACCTCAAGAAGCAAAAACTTGTGTGAACTGTGCATTGATTCCTACATACTTGCATATTGCACTTGTTATATTACTCTATGTTGACAATTATCCATGAGATATACATGTTACAAGTTGAAAGCAACCGCTGAAACTTAATCTTCCTTTGTGTTGCTTCAATACCTTTACTTTGATTTATTGCTTTATGAGTTAACTCTTATGCAAGACTTATTGATGCTTGTCTTGAAGTACTATTCATGAAAAGTCTTTGCTTTATGATTCACTTGTTTACTCATGTCATTACCATTGTTTTGATCGCTGCATTCATTACATATGTTTACAAATAGTATGATCAAGGTTATGATGGCATGTCACTTCAGAAATTATCTTTGTTATCGTTTTACCTGCTCGGGACGAGCAGAACTAAGCTTGGGATGCTGATACGTCTCCGACGTATCGATAATTTCTTATGTTCCATGCCACATTATTGATGATATCTACATGTTTTATGCACACTTTATGTCATATTCGTGCATTTTCTCGGAACTAACCTATTAACAAGATGCCGAAGAGCCGATTGTCTGTTTTCAGCTGTTTTTGGTTTCGAAATCCTAGTAACGAAATATTCTCGGAATTGGACGAAATCAACGCCCGGGGTCCTATTTTGCCACGAAGCTTCCGGAAGACCGAAGAGGAGTCGAAGTGGGGCCACGAGGCGCCGCCACCATAGGGCGGCGCGGCCTGTGCCCCGGCCGCGCCGACCTGTGGTGTGGGGCCCTCGTGTGGCCCCCGCGTTTCCCTTCCGCCTACTTAAAGCCTCCGTCGCGAAACCCCCAGTACCGAGAGCCACGATACGGAAAACCTTCCGGAGACGCCGCCGCCGCCAATCCCATCTCGGGGGATTCTGGAGATCTCCTCCGGCACCTCGCCGGAGAGGGGATTCATCTCCCGGAGGACTCTTCACCGCCATGGTCGCCTCCTGGAGTGATGAGTGAGTAGTTCACCCCTGGACTATGGGTCCATAGCAGTAGCTAGATGGTTGTCTTCTCCTCATTGTGCTTCATTGTTGGATCTTGTGAGCTGCCTAACATGATCAAGATCATCTATCTGTAATACTATATGTTGTGTTTGTCTGGATCCGATGGATAGAGAATACTATGTTATGTTAATTATCAAGTTATTACCTATGTGTTGTTTATGATCTTGCATGCCGTTATTAGTAGAGGCTCTGGCCAAGTTTTTGCTTTTAACTCCAAAAGGGAGTATTTATGCTCGATAGTGGTTTCATGCCTCCATTGATATGTGGGACAGTGACAGAAAGTTCTAAGGTTGTGGATGTGCTGTTGCCACTAGGGATAAAACATTGATGCTATGTCTAAGGATGTAGTTGTTGATTACATTACGCACCATACTTAATGCAATTGTCTCGTTGTTTTACAACTTAATACCGGAAGGGGTTCGGATGATAACCTCGAAGGTGGACTTTTTAGGCATAGATGCAAGTTTGGATGGCGGTCTATGTACTTTGTCGTAATGCCCAATTAAATCTCACTATATTTATCATGACATGTATGTGCATTGTTATGCCCTCTCTATTTTTCAATTGCCCGACCGTAATTTGTTCACCCAACATGCTTTTATCTTATGGGAGAGACACCTCTAGTGAACTGTGGACCCCGGTCCATTCTTTTATACCGAAATACAAATCTGCTTGCAATACTTGTTCTTTACTCGTTTTCTTGCAAACAATCATCTTCCACACAATACGGTTAATCCTTTGTTACGACAAGTCGGTGAGATTGACAACCTCACTGCTTCGTTGGGGCAAAGTACTTTGGTTGTGTTGTGCAGGTTCCACGTTGGCGCCGAATCTCCGGTGTTGCGCCGCACTACATCCCGCCGCCATCAACCTTCAACGTGCTTCTTGGCTCCTCCTGGTTCGATAAACCTTGGTTTCTTTCTGAGGGAAAACTTGCTGCTGTGCGCATCATACCTTCCTCTTGGGGTTCCCAACGAACGTGTGAGTTACACGCCATCAATGGGCCGGCCCGTTAACACGATAGTGGGACCCACATGTGTTTTTGGCCCGGCCCACTATCTTGTTGGTCCGGCCCACTTGATATATGGTGGACCCCGCATACTAAATGGGCCGGCCCTTTAACAGGAAGGTGGGACCCACCTGTGTTTTTGGCCCGGCCCACTTTCTTGTTGGGCCAGCCCACTTGCTATATGGTGGACCCCACATACTAAATGGGCCGGCCCTTTAACACGGATGTGGGACCCACCTGTGTTTTTGGCCCGGCCCACTTTCTTGTTGGGCCAGCCCTCTTGCTATATGGTGGACCCCACGTACTAAATGGGTCGGCCCTTTAACAGGAATGTGGGACCCACCTGTGTTTTTGACCCGGCCCACTATCTTATTGGGCCGGCCCACTTGCTACATGGTGGACCCCACGTACTTAATGGGCCGGCCCTTTAACAGGAATGTGGGACCCACCAGTGTTTTTGGCCCGGCCCACTGGCTTGTTGGGCCAGCCCATTTGATATATTGTGAACCCCACGTACTAAATGGGCCGGCCCGATAGTAGGATAGTGGAACCCACATGCTAATTGGGTCGGCCCAATAACTTCTTGGGCCGGCCCACTTGCTTTAATGTGGACCCCACTTGGTAAATGGGCCGGCCCGATACCAGGAAAGTGGGTCCCGCATGTCTTGTGGGCCGACCCTTTTCCCTGTTGACCGGTCAAACGAGTGCTTTCGGCCCGGCCCACATGACCATTTTAGTTTTGACCAGTCAACCTTAGAGGTTAGGCCCGGCCCACGTAACTAATGGACCAGCCCAGCTATATGCTTGACCGATCAAACTAAGTTAGCTGGCCCGGCCCGCAAACTTAATGGGTCGGCCCGCTTAAGACGTGACAGGCCTCGTGTGGGCCTACCATCTACCACGGGGTTTCAGCGGTTAACGCCGTTAACCGCCGCTAACGGCGTCCGCCACGTGTCGGCTTGCATGACGTCGCGCAGTCAACGGGCTCCCGAAACACTTCGCAACGGTCCGATTTTCCGTGGCGGAAGGGCGCCCAAGCGCGACGGACCGAAAAATCGTCGTAGGACTTTGCCTGACGCAGTTTCGACAACAGAACCCATATCGTCGGGTTAGGCCCATAGGCGACGAAAAATACCCCTTAGCGGACGATTTTGGGACGTTGTCTATCAGAACTTTTTCTTGTAGTGTGTATCCTATGTATTGTGGTTAGTCTAACCATTTTGGATCCAACTTCATGAAGCAACAATGATCAATTGATGCATTCCGGCTTGAGTGGAGCTTGAATAGTTATCATCAAGGTCAAGCGGGATGCACAAGGCAAAGGTATGGCCTTGCTAGGTTTTCCTTTTACCGGTCTCAAGGTGGTTGTTGGGAGACCGGGTTATAGGATAGATAGCCGCACTATCAAGAGGGGCTTTCGGTTGGGTAACTTGATCACACCGTCTTAGTGAGCTCAACCCTTTGCATACTTTGCATATCCCCATTACTTCTTGGTGTTTATCTATGTGAGGTTCTTGAGCTTATTGCTAGCTTTACAACAAGCCCAAGTTCATCGAAAACGGAATCCACATGCATCTTCTATTGCGTTTTCGAGTTTGGACGTCTTCACCATTTCTTGACGGTGGGAGACTCCCTCTCTAGAATCTCTAAAAATATCCTGTGAGGAGTGTCCATATTTCCAGTTTTTGTTGGGGTTCTATTTGTCGTTATCTTTCCAACAAAATTAGTTTCATGTCAATCGGAGTTTGGGAGCATTTTCTGTTTAAAAAGAAAAAAAAAAGAAAAGGTCTTCAGGGGTCCTGCATTTTCCGGTTCCACGCCCGGCAGTGCCGGCTGTCTCACCGGCTGGCCCGGCGCCAATCGGCCCTAGGACCGGTGTCATCCGGGCACATTCCAGGGAGCCTGGCACCATCGCCCGGTGCCCGCCCGGCCTCACGTCCGGTTTCAACCGGTCGGCCCGGTGCCTGGCTCGGTGGCGCCGACCTATGGACCGGACATCCCGGCACAAGCCGGCTCCTGCTCCGGTGACATTCGGGCACATATACTGTGAGCCTTGAAGCCGCCCGGTTCTGGCCCGGTACCTCGCCCGGCAGCTGCTGGCCTAGCCCGGTCTGAGACCTGGAAGGACCGGGTGTCCCACCGGCCGGTCCGGCGCCACGCCCGGTGAGCAGGCTGGCTGACCGGCTAGGTCGTTTTTCTGCCCGTTGTTCTCCCCAACGGTTATATTTTCCCTTGGGCTATAAATAACCCTTCTTCCACCTTGGGCTGAGTAAGTTCTTACACTATCTCTCCTCCATTGTTGACTTTGAAGAACTTGCCCTATCTCTTGATTCCCCCCATGATTCTTGCTCATTCTTGAGGGATCTAAGAGAGGAGATCTAGATCTACAATCCCCACTAATCCATTTCTCCTCTAAGTGAAGGGAACCCTTTGGATCTAGATCTTGGAGTCATTTGTGGATTTCCTCTTTGTTCTTCCTCTCTAATCTCATCCTAGCATTTGTTACTTTTGTGGGATTTGAGTGTGAAGGATTTGAACACCTCTAGTGTTCTTGCTTTGCATCATTGCATAGTGTTGAGCTCTCCACCACGATTAGTTCGAGTGAGAGACCGTGAGCTTGTTACTCTTGGAGGGAGACCTCCTAGTTGGCTTGGCGGTTGGTGCTCCAGTGATCTTTTCAAGAAAGATTGTGAGGAGCTTGCCATCTCCGAAGTGGAGGAAAATCTAACCATAAGAAAAGGGCCATTATCCTTCGTGGGTTTGACTCGGAGAATAGGGTGAGCCTTCGTGGCGTTGGGGAATCCTCCGTGGGACCTCCACCCCTCCAAACGTGACGTACCTTCTTGCAAAGGAAGGGAACACGGGAATACATTCTCGTCTCCGCGTGCCTCGGTTATTTCTATGCCCGCGCTGACTTTCCTTGTGATAGCCATCAAGCTTAAAGTATCTATTATATCTTGCTATCACTTGTTGTTCATATATATATATATCTTGTGCCTATCTTGCTTATCTCTAGTTGTTGTTGTTGCACTTAATTGAGCCTAGCATATTTAGGGTTTGTGCTTGTAAAATAAACATAGTTTAATTCCGCATTCTTACAAGCCAAATTCGTAAGAGTTTTTAAAACGCCTATTCAACCCCCCTCTAGGCGATATCTCGTCCTTTCAATTGGTAGAACTTGAATCGAGGATGATCGCACTCAAAGAAGCCAAGGCGATGAAGGAGCTCTTGGCCGAGGAGAGGGAGATCATGATGATGCGCACCGAGGACATGGACGAGGATCAGCTGGCATGGTGGAAGGAGACCAAGGCGGACATCATGGCGAGGAAGATGCTTGCGCGTCAAGCTCGTGCTGCAAGTGCTGTTGGTGCGTCGACTCATCAAGGTGAGTCTCCGGCGAGTGGTGGCGGTGCTGGCGATGGACTCGTTGATGGTTGATCGCATTGATGGTGTTGGTGGTGGCTTGAACATTGGCTATGATCGCGTTGTGATGTAAAAACTATGTATGCATCACATGTTTTGGATGTGCTATGTTTGATCAGAAATAGTTGTCTGAAATAGTTGTCTAAAACCCTATTTAGAGGGGTTGGAAACTCGTCCGAGCTAGCAGACCTTGTATCCCACCCCGTAAAACAGAATATTTTCCGGGTGGGGATACGGGGCTGCTAGTTCGGACGAGTTTTCGGTCGATGGAAAGTAAATACAGGGTCCTCTACTTACATTTTACGGGGCAGAAAAATAGAGGGGTCTATTAGAGATGCTCTAAGCTAGATAAATTAGCTTAAACAAGGAGCTAGTATGGCTAATCTTTCTATGGAAATCATAAGCATAGGGGTGCAGCCCCTCCTCGCCCCCCATGTCTTTGTTCCTGTATGTACGAGAAAGCATCCGTACGTATGAGAAAAAAAATAGCGAGTGCATGAAAAAAATTTAGCGGATAAAATAGGTCTCATACATGCATGCATGAAATTTTGTTCACATTGATTTATATCATGGCAGTGTTAAGAAATAACTGAGTCATGCAGATCATAAAGAACATCCACGATAAGTCTAGATGAAGAACATGCGTCAAAGTCGAACCTTGTACCAGCTATAGCTTTGATCCATTCATATGGTGGTGGAATCCATCCATCCGATCCATGTTCTTGTACTTGTCTAATCATTGGCACCACATACTTATCACTGAAAACATGATGATGAGTAGTAGTTATACCAGAAGAAAATAACTTAATTGCGAAGAAGTCAAACCAAAACAATAATTATGGCCTCAATATCTGAAAATATCATATCACAGACGATTGAGCTTGTGATGAAGACGAGTTATGTCACAGTAACATTTCAAGTTGGACTTTGGATGTCAAGTTGTCGTCATGGTGAACAGACAGATGCCATGGGATGGCTTAAGTTAGGGTCGAATGTGCGCTAGAGGATTCGGGGAAGGGTTTTGGTTACACAAAGGTGGATTTCGGATGGAATACCGATATCTTTATTGATGAACTTGGCCTTGGCCAGAGGTTGAAGAAGAACAGTACAAGCTCTATCTCTCTGATGAACCGTCTAATGAGTCATGTCCCCCGCGCAGGGGTGTGCTCCCTCTCCTTATATAGGGGAGAGGGTGGCTTACAGAGGAAGAAACCCTAATGACATTTTTGACTAGACAAACTACTTTACAAAGCCTCTTTGGCACCAGGTGACACCGGTATGTCTTTAATCAGGGAAGATGACATCCTCCGGTAGCTTTTACGTCATCTTCTGCTTTGGCTTCAGAGCTTCGATTAAAGCTGACGTGCTTCGCTCATCCTTGTCATTTAGTCCTTGAGGGAATCTTTGACCGGCCTGCCGACGTGCTACAGTTTAGCCCCTGCCGGTACCCCGGTATCTTCTTAGCATATTCCGGTATACCCCTTTTGGGATACCGGTACAGTTTCACTTAAGAAGGGGTATACCGGAATACGCTAAGAAGATACCGGGTACCGGCACGGGCTAAACTGTAGCACGTCGGCAGGCCGGTCAAAGATTCCCTCAAGAACTAAAGGACAAGGATGAGCGAAACACATCAGCTTTAATCGAAGCTCTGAAGCCAAAGCAGAAGATAACGTAAAAGCTACCGGAGGATGTCATCTTCCCTGATTAAAGACATACCGGTGTCACCTGGTGCCAAAGAGGCTTTGTAAAGTAGTTTGTCTAGTCAAAGATGCCGTTAGGGTTTCTTCCCCTGTAAGCCACCCTCTCCCCTATATAAGGAGAGGGAGCACACCCCTGCGCGGGGGACACGACTCATTAGACGGTTCATCAGAGAGATAGAGCTTGTACTGTTCTTCTTCAATCTCTGGCCAAGGCCAAGTTCATCAATAAAGATACCGGTATTTCATCCAAAATCCACCCTTGTGTAACCAAAACCCTCCCCCGAATCCTCTAGCGCACATTCGACCTCAACTTAAGCCATCCCATGGCATCTGTCTGTTCACCACGATGACACAAGTGTATCAGAATATGTGATAATAGCAAAGAAGAGCGTTGTAGGAGGGACTCCTAGAGATGTAGGACTACACATCATCAACAAACATGCGTGCCATTTTTTTCAGCATGTGTGCCGGTAGACGCTATATTGCACGACCTTAACATTGTGATTCTTGTTGTACAACATAACTCATGTAAGTTGGCATTGGTATGGCATACATGGAATCTTACTTTATAGCACGCACACAAGAACACTAATATCCTAACACGTAATTTTCCGCCTCTTCCTCCCTACCCCCTCATAAAGCCGCCATGCCCACACACTCGTGACGCCCTCGCTCACTTGGCTGCCACGTCACTCTTTGATGCGCCTCCCCTCCACAACTCGCTGCCAGTTTGAGGTCGCCCACCCGCCGATTGCTGTGAGCTCTAAGCCTCCACTTTTTAAATTTTTACTTATATATTAATTGTAATGTTATTGTATAAACTGTTAGTGTAGATTATTAGATGCAAATTGTTAGTTTTTTTTTTAGATTGCAATATTATTAATTGTAGAATAGTTTGTAGTTTTAGAAATTTGTTAGTGCACAAAAGTTTGTAGTTTTAGAAATTGTTAGTCAATTTGTTAGTTCAAATTTAAACTAAAACTACACCACTAATTAGTTTACATTTGTTATTGGTTATTTCTTGATCGTAACATATAGCAGATCAGAGGCATTGTCGTGGTATCCATAAAAAATACCAAGGTGCCCACACGCAGGGAGCCACGATCACCCTTCTGGTAAGAAGAATCGGTATCTTGGCATGCACGCGGAGGGTCCACGAGCTAGCAGAACGTGCCTGCAACTAGGAGGCAATTTAGCACTTAGGTAAAAAGGCGCAACTCAACTCGCTCGGTGACCGGGAGATCGTGCACCTCCTCGCGGCCATGGATATTAGGTTCGCCACCAAGGATGAGGAGAAGCAATACCGCCTTGCCGAGATGCGGTTGGCATTCGAGCGCCGGGAGGACCTCTTGGTGCAATGGTGCAGCATTACTGCGAGGATAAGTGATGGCATCCAGCCACCAGTTCTTTGAGGGCGCCGGGGCGGGTCAACACGACCAGGAGGCATGTCCCTATGGTGTGGTCCAAGAGGAGGACTTTTTTAGTGACTGCGAGTTCGACTTTGAGGACAATGACTTCGATTACGGGAAAACGATTATATGGAGGCATTGACTGGAAGGCGCTCGCATCGCAGGACTCAGATTGACTAGGACTTTGAGGATTAGCTATAGGTTCTATCTTCAGATGTGTTTTTAGAATGTTCTATCTTTAATATGCAACTTTTCGTTATGTAGTTTATCTATGTTCTATGTTTAATTAACATGTGGAATTTAGTTTAAGTCGTACTATGATTCTCTGATCACATGCATGTGTATTGTTGTTACTTGATTTCGATGATTATTAATGTTGTTCATAGGAGACATGGCGACGTGCCGAACATGCAAGAGTGAGTGCGCCTCTCGCTTGCCATGTGTGACGAGCTTGAAGATTATATACTAATATTTTTCATTCTACTTTATATCATTATTTGCGGTGCATTCCCCTTTGCTCACTATTATTTTGTTTATGGAAATGTTAAGTTGAAATTCGATGAAGTAGTCGGAGAGAGTGTGCGCTTTCAGATGCTTGGGTGTATATATGTCAATGCCGTGGAGAAAGAAGAGACATTGACCTGCATGGGAGGTGAAGGTTGGAAGCAATTCAGAATCGTCTCATCAGAGGAGAAATGGTATGCTTTTTCTTTGAGAGGACAACTCACGACGATTACTATTGTCTATCTCAGTGGTGGGATGACGTCTCATATGATGATGCCATTGTCTCCCCAAGCTGCAACCTAAGCGACTATGAGCACGTTAGCCTCTTAGAGATCTTAACGCCCCAATTCCTTCATCGGGTACCATTTGTGACCCGTTTGAAAAAAGCAAGTCTTGCCAAACACAACATGGTATGTTCTTTTCAAGTTAATTCTTCTATCCTTTCCTAGTTTCTTCTCTTCATACATTACAATTGTATTGGTCTCATCCAACTTCATTATTACTATTTTGGCATCCCACAAATTACCTAAGAAGGTGGTTTCGAAGCTTCACATACCCAATTATGGCTTCACTGGACTGTGTGTTCGAGAACACTCTCCTTTGACGGGTTTGTGAGCACCATTCTATACACCACCGATGAGCATGGCCGCCTAATCTTTAGCAAAGTGACGTGGAGGGTGTTCCATATAGAAGAAGACGATCTACAAGTAGGACAAGCCATGATCATCGCTGCTACGACCATCACACACCTGATCTTGAGCATTCTCTTTGTCATTGACATCATCTAGTGTAGTTGGGCGGTGTTCCCAATTGTGGTGCTCTGTTGTTTGTTTATTAACCAAGAGTATAGTTGCTTATTGTTGTTGTTTGAACCAAATTTGTATGTTCTTTGGTAATAAATTTGATTAACCAAGATGAAAGCTTGTTGCCTGGGTTAATAATGTATTTCGGCTGTGTTTCTTGTATTTTTCTTTGTTGTCGACTTACATAGAAGCAAGAATTTCCTTTTAATTCAAAAAATAGTTGTGACGTGGCTTATTACCACACACGTCACTAGACCATTTGGTACATGTGACATGTTTCTGGCAAGTACATCAAAAATACATGTGGTGTGCTAAAGACCTGCCACTGGTACCAAATAGTACTAACGTGATATTAGTGACGTGACAAATCCATATTACTAGGATGGCTTTGCCACACAGCTTCTATCTGTGCGATTAGGATTATAAAAATCATGTGCTTCACATCCTTTTGTGCCTCATTAAGGCATAATATTAGGGTTAGCCATATCCTTGCAAACTTGGCAAGGGTAGAACGGCGCACTGCAACTTGGTTATGATCGGGACCTGAAGTAGTTCTTCAGGTGCTTGATCATGATTGTATTGTAAACCCGCCTGTTTAATAAAGTTCCCTTTTTACCCGCAAAAAAAACATAATATTATTTTCAGTGGATGAGACGTTCTAATCTATAGTGATACAGTCAATAACTATTTCAAACTCAAAGTTCCACCATCCCATTCTTCACTACATGATGTGTACTATTGTTTGCGTGATGTTACAAGAGAAAAAAGTTTAGCAAGAAAGGTATGGTAGTATAGATAACGGAACAAGACTTACCTAAGTTGCTAAACCTGAACAGCTGAGTTTGAACAATATTCTTATGAAAATAGACAAAAAACACCATTTTGTGAAATACTTTTAAACCCGGTTCATTTTATGCCGAAGTTTCAAAAGGTCCCATTATTGTCCATCTTCACGATATCCTCGAATACCTTTGTTCTACTCCAGAAAAAGCTATGCAGGATTATCTTCCTAACCGAACAAAGCGCACTATAATTCTTTACCGGCTAACGAAAAGCCACTTCCACAAAAGGTGAAGCAACCATACTCACGTGCTGGCCCAAAAGCGAGTTTAATTTGTTGTAGCACACAACAGTACTATATTTAAGACGAAAAGACTAAGATTCAATGTTCCCAAAAAGGACCATAGTTCATGGACAGAAAGAACTTTCGGTTTATTCAACTTTTTGGCTAGAAAGGATGGCAGGTATATCTTAGAGTAAGTTCAGTAGTATAGTCAGTTGTTAACTATAAGCCAAGTGCCATATCATCTATAGTCAACAGAGAGCTAACATGTACAATAGTGTGCTATAAAATTGTACTAGGAGTACTACTTTATCAATGCATGACCCACTTTTCACTCTTACAAAAATGCCTAGGAGCACGTGCTAGAACTGACTCTTGCATTAGAGCCCACCCCTCTTCTCTTTCCTCCTCTCTCTCTTCCAACTAGGCAAAAATATATTATTTTATTTTTTGTAGCCAGCCAACTAAGCCTTAGAGCAAGTACAATAAGGCTGATTCAGCGGACAGGGTGTTTCTGCACCCGGGTGCATATGCACCCTTTATTTGAAATGCATATTAAACATATTTCCAAATGTTAAAAAAATAAAAACAAAAATTCCTCGTGTATACCTTGACATGTTACATGTTCACAAAGTTGTTTCAGCAAAAACCGATATGTTTTGTGCCCTGTACTAAAAAGACAAATTTTTGATGTTAAAATAGTCTATTTCTCGAGGCATTATTTGTCTTTTTTACACATGGTACAAAAATTGTTGGTTTTACGTGAAACTTTATGTGTACACATAGAACATGTCCCTCTACATGCTAAATTTTTTTCCTAAATTTTTTTACTTTCTGAAATATGTTTTATACATACCAGGTGCATATGCACCCATGATCAGTTTTGGTTTTCCGTGATTCAGCAGGCTATAAGAATTAAAATAGTGTTGTTTTGCTTAGGTGGATGAAAGAGAAGTGGAGAGAGAAGAGAGATGGGCTCTCATGCAAGAGTCGACTCTTGCACGTACTCCTAGGCACTTTGTGAGTATGTGTGGTGGCCCTTTTACACATAAAGTTATCAATCCTTAAATCCAACTATTGTACAAGTTAGCTATAAGTTGACTATAGCTGACCTTATAGCCAGCACCCGGCTGCACTATTGTAATTGCTCTTATTGTACATGCTCTTACTAGGAAGAGAGTGTTATCACCAAGATTTGACCGAGTCGGAGGGGGGCCGCAGTCAAGATGGGCTTAAGGAAATATACGTGGAGAATTATATGAATCGGCCTGTTATACCAAGTTGGGCTTAATTGCCCGTGTATCTGTAACATATTAGATCTATTTTAGTTTAGAGATAGAATCTTAGTCGTGCACGGTTTAGTGCATGACCACATTAGAAAGTCCCCTGGACTATAAATATGTACCTAGGGTTTATGGAATAAACAACAACTCACGTTCAACCCCAAAACAAACCAATCTCGGCGCATCGACAACTCCTTCGTCTCGAGGGTTTCTATCAGGTAGCGACATGCTGCCTAGATCGCATCTTGCGATCTAGGCAGCACAAGCCCCACGTTGTTCATGCGTTGCTCGTACCGAAGCGCTTTTGATGGCGAGCAACGTAGTTATCATTAGATGTGTTAGGGTTAGCATTGTTCTTCGTTTAAGCATGCTTACGTAGTGCAACCCTTGCATATCTAGCCGCCCTCACGCCTATCTCAGGTGTGGGGGCGGCACCCCGCTTGATCATTGTTTAGTAGATCCGATCCGTTACGATTGCTCCTTGTTCTACAAGGATTAGTTTAATATCCGCAATAGTTAGGCCTTACAAAGGGGGAGGATCCAAGTGGCACGTAGGGTGGCGTTCGCAAGTCCTAAACGGGATGTTCCGAGGATCAACTTCATGTTGGTTTTTTGGCCTTGTTTAGGATCGGCTTACGAGCACCGTGCGTGGCCGCGAGGCCCAACTCTGGAGTAGGATGATCCGATTATGCGGTGAAAACCCTAAATCGTCGTAGATCTCATTAGCTCTATCTTGATCAAGCAGGACCACCAAGTATTCGTGCACCCCGTACGAATCATGGGTGGATCGGCTCTTTGAGCCGATTCACGGGATAACCTCGAGAGCCGATCGAGGCTCGTATTTAATGTTTACATGTATGCCCCGCAGAAACTAAGCGAGGCATCCCCATCACCTTCCCGACCAGGTATAGGTCGGTGGCACGCCCTTGCACTTCGCATCGCCGCGTGTGACCAGAAGAGCATTGCGGGCCGTCGCTCGGAGGGGTCTCAGCCAGCCGCAACTCTAGGCTCTTCCCGGCTCTACGGTGTTGACAAGGCCGCTGCCCGCCGGTGGGTTTTGGCAGTCAACACATTCTCGGCACGCCCGGTGGGACCATCGTCTACATCAACCACATCGCCATCTACATCTGAGATGGCGGACGGCACGCCAGCCACCTACGAGGATCTGCCTGACGAGCTCAAGAAGCAGTACAACGAGATCAAGGCCACCCTCGAAGCCGACCTCATCGGCTCTTTTCAGAGAACCCGTACCCATGGCATCAGATGGAAGGGATTCTCACCGCAAGGTGCGCTCGATGGGATAGACCTCTCTACCCCGTCGGAGGAACGCACCAGGGGTCTGCGGCAGGAGATCAATTACCTGGTGGCTCACTCGCTACACCGCCACTCTGAGAACTTGGTCAACGTGTTGGAGCGTGTCGCTCGCGCGTGATCCAGGAGATCATGAGCCACCAGCACTCGCCGTCGTGACCAGCTCTCGGGACTCATCAAGGAGAGTTGCCACTCCAGCTCCGTCCACCGCTGCCATATGCGTTGGCAGCACTCGCCGAAGTGCCGACTACACCGGCATTCCTCGTCTACGAGGATTGGTGGCGACCCTAGTGACTACCAGTTCTTAATGGAGGCGCCTAAGGAGATCCCTCAAGGATACGCGTGCATGTATGTGCCGGATTGTGGTGACTGGGCACTCACAAACCAGGCCACAACATCGGGGGCTCCGGCGAAGACAGGAGGAACGTCGGCGACAGAGCAGACGTGGCTAACTAAATACGCCACACCGACGAAACTCCCGAGCCCAGCTCCCGCAGATGGCTCGTAGCCGGAAAAGCAAACATGGCAGGCCAAGTACGCCACCCCGGCGAATCTTCGTAGTGCAACTCCTACGGCCAGCGACAACGGATCAGATCGGCACCATACCGAGAGACCAGTTCGGCATGATGCCGAAAAGAAGGGCAATCGGCTATTCCAAGCCGTACCCCGACGATTACGAGATGATCCCGCTGCCACCCAAATATCGGCTCCCCGACTTCTCCAAATTCGCGGGATCGATGGCTCCAGCTCCATCGAGCACGTCAGCCGATATTTGGCTCAATTAGGACCGGCTTCGGTGTCGGATCAGCTACGCGTGAGGCTCTTTTCACAGTCCCTCACGGGATCGGCTTTTGGATGGTACACCTCTTTGCCAGCAAAACTCCATCCAGCCTTGGAAGCAATTGGAAGAATCAGCTCCATATGCAATACCATTCGAAGCTTCCGAGTCCGGCATTGCCGATCTAGCACAACTACGTCAGAAGCGCGGGGAAACGGTGACAGAATACATCCAGCGCTTCAGGAATCTTAGGAACCGATGTTATTCGGTTCGTATAACTGAGAAGGAAGCAGTCGAGTTGGCAGGAGCAGGCCTTGCAACCCAGCTCAAGGACATGGCCTCCCAAGCAGATTATCCCTCGCTGGCGCACATGGTTCAGAAACTATCAGCATATGAACAGCGCCACCCCGACCTGTACCAAGACAAGTTCAAGCGTGCAGTAGTTATGGTCGATACAGAGGAAGATGAAGTGCTCGCGGGAGACCAAGAAATAGCAAGTGGCCGAGTGGACTCGGGAGGAACCCCCGTGGCCTCGCAAATGGGTAAAGCCACCGTGGCCGCCCAGTGGGATTTGATTTTGACGTGACCAAGACCGAACAAATCTTCGACCTCCTGCTCAAGGAGAAACAGCTTGACGATTCCTCGAAGGTCTCAAGTTCCCCACTGCGAAAGAGCTAAACGGAAAGCCGGACCGCAAATTCCACAACTCGCTTTCCCATGCCACCAACGACCGCCGGGTGTGGCGTCAGCACATCCAAGCGGCGATAGAGAAGGGGCGGCTAATTTTCAACCAAGTACGCCATGAAGGTCGACACCCAACCCTTCCCCGCCGTTAACATGGTAGAAATTACCTACCCTGAAGGTTGCCAGCCGGGTCCCTCGTGCAGCATCAACATGGTAGGACCTGGAAACCACTCTGGCAAAGATGGAGATGAGGGCAGCTGCTCTCATAGCAAGGATACAGAGGAGGCCGCTCCACGCGATCGGCTCCGTCATGATGGCAAGCGCTATGTTACAGAGGGAGAGGTGAAGAATATAAGATATCAGCGACCCCTCTCTGATCACCTCCTCAACAAATATGTGAGTCGGCATGACCAACGCCGGCGGTCCCATTACGATGATAGAGGAGATCGTCTGGCTAGAGAAGCCAGAAGATATCGTCGGCAGAATCGCGATGAGGAGGAGCACGAGCGCTGTGCCACGGAAGCATCAAGGGAGCAAGACGACAACGCCAGACACTGGGACTGCCCTTTCTTCAGACACTGCTGGGATTCAGGAATGAGCCGATTGTGGGCAATCGGCAATTGCCCAGAATGCAATCAGAAAAAGAAAGAGGCAGCCAATGTGTCTGTGTTCGAGCGCCTAGGGCCTCTCCCGCCACAAAGCAAGCGCGCTGAGTCACCTCGTTGGGCAGATCTTGAGGATTCAGAAGACGAGGGAGGAGTAGAAGAAGACAGGTATCACCGGCCAAGGTGGTGCCCTGACGGACTCAGCCGTTCCCAAAAGCGCAGTGGTTCAGCGATTGCGCGGCCTCGGAGGAAGCCGAAAGGTTGTACCTGCATACGCTAAGGAAGGCACGGCCTGATCTGGCCGCAAAGGTTCAGCGAACCCTCGGATGAAGAGGGTCGTCCACGGAAGATGGAGTGGCGCCCCAAACAGAGGAAAGCCGATGATGAGACATCGGGCTGGCACAAACATGGTACTCGTCTTGCCGACAGAGCTTAGCGCTCCACGACTCTACGGAGCACTCAAGGTGGACGACAGCAAGCGCATCAAGTCAGAGGTCGGGTTGGTTTTATCCAGCCTGACCAAGTAGCAAGATCAAACCAATGAGCAAACCAGGAGAGGCTGATCCTTGTGATCGGCCCCAAAAAATTTATGAAGGGAACTTACAAAACCTTCAACGAGCAAACAACGTGGAGGCCGATTCCAGCAATCGGCCAAAATTATCCTCACCCACCATTCTGCCTGGGTTCAACATGTTATCCAACAGAGCCGATACCATCAATTTTCTTGACAGAATCGGCTCGGGGGGCATATAATCAGATGAACATGTGCAGATAAACATGTGAGAACGTACGTGCAAGGAGACATTGGGGGCCGATTAAGGGAAATCGGCCAAATAAAAAAAAAACATTTTTGGAACAGCCGATGCAAGGGCATCGACTTCAGAATCGAGAGACAGCCGATGCGTAGCCATCGACTCTAGTTGAATTGTGCGATTTTTATCGAGTCTCCACCAAGTCCAGGCCAGCGGCGGTGCCTTCTGTTGCCTCGAGGGAGTAAAACAATGGAAACTTCTCCAGCTGCTTCGAGCCGATCCGGGTTCCTGAACCTTTTTTCGTCAAGGATTTCCAATCTTTGGGGGCTGGTTCAGTTGAAACGGAGGATTATCGGTCGTCTGGAGGAAGAAAGAGGATCGGCCGTGGCGCATTCTCTCCGACATTCTCGCCTCGAGTAAGGCTCGGGGGCGCAGCCAGTGGATACTCGTTTAAAGAACCGATGAGGATACCATCGGCTGATCCTTCATTGCAACCTTCTTCACAATGATGGGTACCGAAAAGGATTATTGGGTTTGGTTGGAAAAGTTCGAAGGTTTTCCTGAAAATCCGGCATCTTCCACCAGATTTAGAAAATCATCACTCGAAGAAGAGAAGGGTGAATTTCAAAGGACCGATGCGGTGCGATCGGTTCATTACGCATTGGCAAAGGGGACGAATCGGCAAGGTCAGTAGAAGAGAGAATCGGCTCAATTAAAAGGAATCGGCAAAATCAAGATTGGGGATAAGTTCTTCATTGATTAAGATGAGATTTCTTACATAAAGAGCTAATTGCTCTCAAAAGGGAAATACTAGGGGATCCATTGCCCCATCTACTACTACCGGCCCTATTCTAGAGGTCCTATCTATGGGCCATCACTGCCCTCGTCGCCGCCGTCGTCGCCACTATCGGCGCTGCTCCCGGCGGGCTCGTCGTCGCTCCAATGGCCGCCGACCGGGCCCTCGTTGTCTTCATCTTCTTCGTCGCCGTCGTCCTCGTCGCCGTCGAAGTCGCTAAGATTGCCCGGCCAAGGGCGGAACCGCTTGGCCGGCGGCTCGTCGGAGGAGCTCTCGTCATCGTCCTCCTCCTCCTCTTCCTCGCTCCTCCTCCTCCCGGAAGAGGTGAAGTCGCAGGAGAAGCTGTCGTCGTCACTCTCCTCCTCCGTTTCCCCAACGGCGAGGAAGCGGAGGTCGCTCTCCCCGTCCGTCGAGGACTGGTCGTCCTCGGACCAGATGGAGAAGTCGTGGTCTGGCTCCTCCCCGGCCGCAATGGCGCGGCGGGTGTTGGCCGCGTGGACCGCCGCCGCGTTGTACTCCGGCGTCGGCTCACGGGACGTGGAGGATTGGCTGGCAAGATCCGATGGGGCAGAGGAGGAGGAAGACATGGTGGCCGGGAGGGTTTTTGGAGTGCTAATGCGGAGGAGATACAAAGAAGAACTGTTCAGAGCGGTTAAATCGAAGGAGGATATAGTGGAAATTCAATGCCACAAGCAGTTTCCGAGGAAGTGGTGCCTAAAAAAGAAAAAAAACTGCCGGGTCACGCGGAGAAGTTGAGAAGGCAAGGCATCATCACGAGGGACACCGCGACGGTTCCGCCACGACATGACCCGACGAAGGAAAGCGAGTGATTTTGGAATTACCAATTCCAAAACCAGGGGGGCATGTGTTATCACCAAGATTTGACCGAGTCAGAGGTGGGCCGCAGTCAAGATGGGCTTAAGGAAATATACGTGGAGAATTATATGAATCGGCCTGTTATACCAAGTTGGGCTTAATTGCCCGTGTATCTGTAACATATTAGATCTATTTTAGTTTAGAGATAGAATCTTAGTCGTGCACGGTTTAGTGCATGACCACATTAGAAAGTCCCCTGGACTATAAATATGTACCTAGGGTTTATGGAATAAACAACAACTCACGTTCAACCCCAAAACAAACCAATCTCGGCGCATCGCCAACTCCTTCGTCTCGAGGGTTTCTATCAGGTAAGCGACATGTTGCCTAGATCGCATCTTGCGATCTAGGCAGCACAAGCCCCACGTTGTTCATGCGTTGCTCGTACCGAAGCGCTTTTGATGGCGAGCAACGTAGTTATCATTAGATGTGTTAGGGTTAGCATTGTTCTTCGTTTAAGCATGCTTACGTAGTGCAACCCTTGCATATCTAGCCGCCCTCACGCCTATCTCAGGTGTGGGGGCGGCACCCCGCTGATCATTGTTTAGTAGATCCGATCCGTTACGATTGCTCCTTGTTCTACAAGGATTAGTTTAATATCTCGCAATAGTTAGGCCTTACAAAGGGGGAGGATCCAGTGGCACGTAGGGTGGCGTTCGCAAGTCCTAAACGGGATGTTCCGAGGATCAACTTCATGTTGGTTTTTTGGCCTTGTTTAGGATCGGCTTACGAGCACCGTGCGTGGCCGCGAGGCCCAACCTCGGAGTAGGATGATCCGATTATGCGGTGAAAACCCTAAATCGTCGTAGATCTCATTAGCTCTATCTTGATCAAGCAGGACCACCAAGTATTCGTGCACCCCGTACGAATCATGGGTGGATCGGCTCTTTGAGCCGATTCACGGGATAACCCGAGAGCCGATCGAGGCTCGTATTTAATGTTTACATGTATGCCCCGCAGAAACTAAGCGAGGCATCCCCATCACCTTCCTGACCAGGTATAGGTCAGGTGGCACGCCCTTGCACTTCGCATCGCCGCGTGTGACCAGAAGAGCATTGCGGGCCATCGCTCGGAGGGGTCTCAGCCAGCCGCAGCTCTAGGCTCTTCCCGGCTCTACGGTGTTGACAAGGCCGCTGCCCGCCGGTGGGTTTTGGCAGTCAACAGAGAGGAAATGTTGGCATAAGGTTTTTCTGCTCCATCGCTTATATGCTCCTGCTCTAATAAAAATTTCAGAAAAAAGCAATTTTGTACAGGGGACGTGAACAAGAAAAGATATATTTATTAATATGTGAAGAAAAAAGACAAATCTGGTTGTTACAAACAACAAAACCAAATGCTCCAAACAATAGCAAATTTTATTATTTTTGCATAGATCACCAAACGTGTCATTTCTCACCACAATGTTGCTCGCAGGTGTTCGTCATAAAATCAAACATTTTGGATTTTGTTTGCTACTTTTTGCAAAAGAAAAAAATATTGGAGTAGGAGCATATGAGCTAAGGTTTAGATGTGCATTTTCGAAAATGTTGAGACCAATTAAGATGAGACCCATGTATCCTACAGAGCACGGGCTCTCCAACCCCTCTCCAACCCTAACCCTCCCGCACCCCGCCCTCCGCCGCCGCCGGTAGCGCCGCCGGGGGCAAAGTCGCTCGGGGCGTGGCGGCGGCGGGGGCCCTTCCTCGTCGCCGCGTGCAGATCGGCGGCCGGATCCCCACCTCCTCGATGCTTGGCGGTGCAGACGCGCGTGGGATGGGCGACGGCGGCGGCGGCCCTCCTCCCGTCGGCTGTCCCCTGGCGGACCGGTCGGCGCGGGTGGGATGGGCGGCGCTGCGGTCTCCCTCTTCTCGTCGGCTTCCCACAGCACTCCGGCAGGGGTTGGTGGTGGGCAGCGGCCAGATCCTCGGTCTGCGCCATGCCATCCACCCCCGCCTCTCGTTGGTGCGTGGAGGCGATCTCGGGCATCTTCCGCGACACGAGGGCGCCCGGGGCAGCAGCCTTGGGTTTGACGGAGGAGGTGGCCTCTTCTTCGCCGGAGAGGGTCGGCCTGCGGTTGGTGGTGGTGGATTTTTGATCTATCATCGCCAGCCGGCGGTGAGATGGAGGTGCTTGGAAGCCGGCGATGGTGTCGCCGGTGGAGGGTTGGGTTGGCCAGCCCGGGATGGTCGCCGACGTGGGGTCCGGCCTGAATAAAGGCGGCGGTCCTAGGGCCTCTCTTGCGTGAAGAGGAGGACCTACCGGAGGCCTGGACTCGTGATCCGGCCGGAGGGTTGAGTTCCGGAAGGCTCCGCCGGCGAATGTAACAGTTGCTTTGCCCGGAGTTTGCTCGGATCGGAGGTATTCGGTCGTGCGCACCCATGCGTTTATTCCGACCGTTTGGTTCCGGAGGAGCGGCGCGAAGCTCTTTTCTCGTGTTGACATCAAGTGACTATGGATCCATGATGAAAGTCGGAAGAAGAGAATTTCATGAAGGCCGGAGGGAGGACTAGCTAAGGGAGGTTCAAGTCTCCGCGCTGTTGAGGGGCTTGCTTGGTGTCCGGGCTTCACAGCAGCGGTATGAAAGTGGGGGCGACAACACATGTGAAGCGCAGAGTCCTACCTTTCGGGGTGAAAATCCAAGGTCCGGCCTTAACCGGTTGTGCCCGGCGGTGACCTTGGTGGAGGCATTGTTTTGAGAGTGGGGATTATCTTCGGGGTGAAAACCTAAGATCTTTGATCGGGCGACGACGGTGTTGGAGCACCTGTTCCCTTCTTGGAGGCGTCGTTTTTGGAGAGTCCGCAATCCGGGTGTTGTCATGGTGGTGGATGTATTGTCTGTTGTTAGGTCCGTGATACTCGTAGCGGGACTTTTGTTTCTTAGTTTTCTTTTCGTTTTTTTGGCTGTGTGCATCCGTAGTGCCATTAGGGTGGTGCGTTGTTGCAGAGGCTGGGTGTAATTGGTATCTCTCGATATTAATATATTCCCTTTATCGAAAAATCCTACAGAGCACGGTTCCTGTGCCATTGTGCCCAACACGAGGGTTGTGTAAAAACCTAGGTCTTTCTGTAGAAAGAAGAAGACGATGGTTTCTTTCTGAGACGGTTGGCCGTTGATATAGCTAAGAGCATCTTCAACGGGGTCACGGGTGCGTTCGTTTGCGTCGCCCCGTAGACACGAAAACAGTTGTTTTTTACCGCGCGTCTTCTGGGTGTTCCCAGCGGACCGACGCATAAATATTACCTATTTTTTTCCTTTTTCATTTAACAACAAATAGAAATATTACACAAATTACTACATAGTTTGGAACATGGTTTTAAAATTGTAAAATAAGAAAAGCTAACTAGTGTTGGACTCAAGGGTTTTGTTCTTCGCTGTCAAGAAAGAACACTCTCGGACACCAAATCGCTCAAGCTAGAAAATCCAGCTGAATTGTGTGTGCCTATGTTCTTACATGAGGAGGAAGAACATCCAAAAACCTACACAAGTGGCTTTAATTGGCTGGTGGCCATCTTCGCTATAAAAAAAGAACACTCAAACAACACTAGATGTTAGTGTCCTCGCCGGACTCGTCCGTGAGGTAGTGTCTGAGGCAGGATGTCTTATCGAACACCATGACGATCATCTCGTCGTCACCTTAGTAGAGGAAGGTGAGCAGGTAGCCGACCTCGAGGTTGTGGGCGCGGAGAACTTGTCTTACCCGGTGTGCAGGTACATCGTGCCCTGCCCGTCGAACAAGACCTCGACAGGACACCGGCATAAGCCGCATCTGGCCTCCCGTGGCTGCAACTCGGCCGGCTCGACGCCGTCGTCGAACTCGGCGAACTTGTCTGGTAGCCGCTTGATTCCCAGTGGGTCCTCGTCCATGCGGAGGATGAACTCGAAGCACCTCACCTCCTACGAAGACGACGACGGCGCAGGCGACGACGAGCGGCAGGGTGATGCTGCTCCAGAACTACGGCCTGGCTGCGGCGATCGCGCCCGCGAACTCGACCGCCTCGCTGGCCACCTGGACCAGCCATTGATTCCCTCGTGGGCTTGTAGGGAGTGGCGCTACGGTGAAGGTTGTGCAACGGCTAGGGTTTATTTCGAGGAGATGAGTTGAGGCAGCCGAGCGCGCGTCCCTCTTTATATACGCCGGAGGCAGCCAAGGGGCGTGGCACGCGTGGCACGCGTGGCATCGCCATTAACTTCGTTCGCAGAGGTGGGCGGACGCCGCTCGGCAGGCGAGAAATCGCCATTAATGTGGCGCAAAGTGCCGAATCAACACCTCATTGCCAGTACTGACGCCGCTAAGAAAACGCATCGAGCCAGAGTTGCTGCGAGGCGGGCCAGATGCGAGTGGTTACGCGGCGCGGCCGCGAGCGTCCGCATAGACGCATCGGAGACGCATATTTGGGTTTGTGTCTCCGCAAACGGCCCGGTCACTATGGGCGCATTTGGTAGCATGGACGCCCCTTGGCTCGCATCGGCCCAACAATTTTCGGCCCGTTTGGCTGCCTGGGCTCACTCGCGTTCTTGTATAAACCGGTTCTCAAACCACCCCTGGGACATGCTCTGGAGGAACGGGCGTTCCTAGCGGCCATGTCCAGTTCTCGTGCCTCATTGGCTCCACCGATGCAACGGGTGCACGTGCTCTTGGTTACGCTCACTCTCGCTTACACTACTCCACACACCCTCTCTTTAAATCAACACAAACATACTCCGAATCAAAATAAGTTGTACACGAAAAAGATATGTATCGATGATACGAATCAATTCCCACAATCGGTTTCGAGTTTCATCAGTCGTAAATCTACAATTTCGTGTCTGGATTTTTAAGCGAAGTTTTCCAAATTCGTTGAACACGCTCAACCGTTTAAAATTTCCTTTCAGGAGTAGGTTCACCTCACCATTCCGCATGACATGTTGATAGGTTTTTGTTTCGGTCTACATACACAGATAGATAAATAACTCACTAGTATAATGTAATGTGTGTGTGTGTGAGTATAGTTTGGACCACTGTTGCTCAACTTCTCGCTTGCCATCTTCATGGATGGCGACGTGGTGATGATGTGTGAGAAGTGAGAGGTGATAATCTATAGTGGTGGCGGCTTGGTGGTGTTCGTGTTCGTGGTCGGCGACGTGGTGATGCTTGTGAACGGCGTGACCGGCGGTGTCATGGTGGTCTTCGTCTTCGTGGTCGACGACATGGTGATGCTTGTGACGGGTGTGAACAGCAGTGTCATGGTGGTGTTTGTATTCGTGGTCGGCGACGTGGTGGTGCTTGTGACCGGCGTGAACGACGGTGCCATGGTGGTCTCCGTCTTCGTGATCGGCGACATGCTCATGCTTGTGACCGGCGTAACTGACGGTGTCACAGTGGTCTTCGTCTTCGTGGTCGGCGACGTGGCGATGGTTTTGACCGGCGTGATCGGCGGTGCCATGGTGGTGTCTGTCTTCGTGATTGCAGACATGCCGAAACTTGTGAATGGCGGCGTGAGGGTTTGTGATAGGTGAGGAGGTGAGAGGTAAGGTTACCATGTGGTTAAATGGTGAGGCTAAAATTGGGCTCGTACGATAACCAAACACACTGAGCCTTACGATTTCTATTGGGCCAAAAACTTCAGTCTAGGCCACCAAACAACAGGCCAAACTTTCACCGTAGCCCGTCTAGAACGAGATGAGGATTTATTTCCACTGCGCTAGTAATGAAAAAATCTAATCTAGGTAATCAAAAGCGTCATATGCGTTGTGCCGCTAAACCTGGATGCAGACACATTTTTTCGACCGCGGGGTGAGTGTTTGCGTGCTCGAGGGCATCTCCAACGCGGCGATCCATTCCGCGCCCGCGCGTTCGGATGGGTCCAACCAGACAAAATCGCGGCCCAGCGCGTGGACCCATCCCAAAAAACGGATGGCCGCGGCGTCCGGGACGATCCAAACCCGGCCCAAATCTGGGATGAGTTTGCGTGGCCGCGGACGCCGATGGCTGGCCGCTCGCGTCCGCTCCTTGTCTGCCTCTGGCCCGCATGTCATAGAGCGATAGATTTTTTTCATTAAAGTTAACCATTACAGTTTTTCTAAAATCTACTACTACTAATCTAGCTACGTACGGGCCGGCGGCCTCGCCGGCGACTCGCCGCCGGGGCCGTGGATTTCACTCGACGCGGGCTGCCTGTACGCGTGAGGATTCCACTCCAGCTTAGCAACTGGGTGGCTGGGCGGCGGCCTTCTTGCGGCGCTCCTCCGCGGCCGCCTTCCTCTTTTCCGCCCGCGCAGCTTGGGCGCGCTCGCGCTCCGCCTCCCGCACAGGTTGAGCTCCTGAAGGGCGGCGCGTTCCACAGCGGTTCGTGCCTCCAGGCGGACGCGGCCGGCGGCCTGGGCCTCGTGGTTCTCCTCACGACGGCGCATGCGCTCTTGGCGGCCGCGCTCCGCCGACGCAGCAGCCTCCCGGGCGCGCCGCTCGGGCGAGGGCAGCTGCATGAGGTGGCGGGCTGCTCGCATAGTGAGGAGCTGGTTCTTCTGGCCGAGGAGGTCGCCTAAACGGCGGTGGCCGGCCCGGCAGGTGGCCTCGTGCTTCTTCGTCACGCGCGTGAGGTCGGCGAGACGCTCCTCGATAGCGACGTTGATGTTCGTCAGCGCGAGGTCGTCGAACAAGTCGTCAGCGTCGACTGGCTCTTCCTCCGCCGCGGGCTCCGCCTCCTCCTCCGTGGCCTCGTACCAGCCGTCCGCGGCCGCCTCCACCAGCTCTGTGTCCTCTTCCTTCTTCGTCGTCCCCTCGGCAGCGACACGGAGCGCCTCGTCGTCGGCGACCCAACGCGCTCCGCCCGCTCCTCCTCCTCCGTCCGCAGGAACCTGGCCCGGGCGGCGAGGGAGAGCTTGGCCCACGTGGCCTACAGGGTGCGCGGCATGACGATGGAGGTGTAGAGGGCGTCGGAGAAAGAAGAGGGGGAGAGGACGGCGGAGAAGCTGTGAGGTCCGTGAGGCCGGCGGCGTCTTTTTATAGCCGGCGGCCTTGGCGGGAAACTTGGCGCGCGAGCGCGCCGCCATGGCCTTTTCGCGCGCGCGGGAACCCTGCTGCGCGGCCGCGCGTTCTCCCGCATGTCATTGTTGTCCCGTCGAGGCCTGCCATGGCGCAGAGCCGCACGTTGAAGACGAACCACATGACGACTTTTTAGGTCGCTGCGTTAGGCGCAGCGTGTGACCTAATCTAACCGCCGCAGCAAATCTATATCGCTCTTGACCACATCGTGTGGCCAGGCCTACGTTGAGCCTTTGACCCCTACCCTTTCTCCCCTCCATAATCTCACAACTGCCCACGCCTTCCATATCTCCAGATCGGCACGTGACTCACTGCAGGTGGACCACGCCGTGCCCCACATGCCAGCGGCATTGGATCCTCCTTCCTCACTGCAACTGCCGCAGATTAGATTAGATTAGATTAGAGTTGATAGATAGAGACACGCTCGCATCTCAGAAATGGCGAAAAGCCAACTCACTTTTCGGCTCACTCCCCTCCTCCTCCACTGCCGCGCTTGTCTTTTCCCCTCCTCCGCTCATGCCCTCGCGCCAGCCCCCGCCGCCCGATGCCTCCCCGCCTCCGGCATCCGCCGTCTTCTCCCACCTCCCATCCCACGCCCGCCACCACCTCCCGCCATCCGCGGTAGCCTCCGCCACGGCCTCGGCGGCGCTTATCCTGGTCGCCCTCGCGCTGTTCCTCTGGCTGCGGCGGGGCCGGAAGCGTGCCCCGGCAGCCCCAACCACGCAGCCCGCGCCGGCCCTACGTAGGCTCTCCTACCAGCAGCTGCGGCGCGCCACAGGCAACTTCGCGGCGGGGAGCAAGCTGGGGCAGGGCGGGTTCGGCCCGGTCTTCCGCGGCGCGCTGCCCCGGTCGGGCCAGCCCGTGGCCGTCAAGGCCATGGACGCCGCGGGGTCGCTCCAGGGCGAGCGCGAGTTCCACAACGAGCTCGCCCTCGCCTCCCACCTCTCCGTCCCCACCGCCACGCCACACATCCTCCTGCCCTTCGCCTACTCGCTCTCCGCCTCGGCCCGCCCCTGCCGCCGCCGGATGATGCTCGTCTACGACCTCATGCCCAACGGCTCGCTGCAGGACGCGCTGCTGGGCCGGAGGACCTGCCCGGACCTCGTCTCCCGCTGGCCGCGCCGCCTCGCCGTCGCCAGGGACGTCGCCGCCGCGCTCCACTACCTCCATTTCGTCGCGCACCCGCCGGTCGTCCACGGCGACGTCAAGCCCAGCAACGTGCTGCTCGATGCCCACCTCCGCGCTCGCCTCTCCGATTTCGGGCTCGCGCGGATCAAGTCTGAAGAAGAAGAAAACGGTGAGCTACATAGCGGGGGTGCGCTTGGGGACAGTGGGGTCGTGATTGGAATTCCAGGCCACGATGATGGATCAGTGGCTGCCGAGAGCACCACTACCGCTGCAGTGAATGACGGTGCCACCAAGTCGGCCGAGGATGATGAGGGGCTCGCCACGGCCTCGCTTGCAGAGGCGGTGTCGGCTTCCGGGTGCGACAAGACTAGCATTGGCAGTGGGTTTACTGGACGAAGCTGCAATGCTGGAGCTGCTGCAGCGTCCGGAGGAGCTAGGACTAGTGACTGGTGGTGGCGTCAGGATAACGGTGGCGGCGTTGGTGTGAAGGACTATGTGATGGAATGGATAAGGTCCGAGATCAAGAAGGAGAGGCCGAAGAACGATTGGATTGCGGGAGCTTCCACAACCACCAATACAACAGCCTCAACGGAGAAGAGGAAGCCGAAGCGCAGGGCGCGGGAGTGGTGGCGCGAGGAGTACGCCGAGGAGCTCACCAAGAAGCAGAAGCGGCGGGCGCTCGCTAAGTCGAAGAGCGACGCTGGTGCGATCGCTGGCATGCAGTGGTGGGAGAGGGACTGCGATGAAGAGGAGAAGGGGCAGTCGAGGTGGAGGATGATGAAAAGCTGGAGCCGGAGGAGCAACAACGGCAACGGCAGTGGCGGCATTGATTGGTGGATTGACGGTGTGAGGAGGAGTAGCAGGGATTGGGCTAGCACAGAATTTGTGCCCAAGAGTGGCGGAGCTGTGAGCAGCACACCGAGCATGCGCGGCACCGTCTGCTATGTGGCTCCTGAGTACGGCGGCGGCGGGCCTCTGTCGGAGAAGTGCGACATTTACAGCTTCGGTGTTCTGTTGCTAGTTCTTATCTCTGGACGCCGCCCGCTCCAGGTGACAGCCTCACCCATGTCAGAGTTTGAGAAGGCGAGCCTCATTTCGTGGGCAAGGCATCTTGCCCATGTTGGCCGCTTGCTTGATCTTGTAGACTCTGCCCTCCTGGATGTTAACCGTGACCAGGCGCTGCTATGCATTACCGTTGCACTCCTCTGTATCCAGAGGTCGCCAGCTCGGCGCCCATCAAGCGAGGAGGTGCTTGAAATGCTCTCTGGTGAGGGTGAACCACCACATCTCCCAATAGAGTTCTCGCCATCGCCTCCTGGGGGTTTACCTTTGAGATCCCGCAAGAAAGGCCGGTGAGTTTAGTTTGTTGGTTAGATGAAAAAAGGTAGCTAGTTCTCTATTCCTTTGCCTGTTTCTTCTTGTACACCACCCTGATTTATCTATTCAATTCATTGAAATCTTGATAGGAAACTATGCCAGTTTCAGTTCATATTTGATAATAGAATCACAATGATCATAATTCTAGTCTGGTAATTCATGCTCAGAAATTCCCAGCATAACCATTTACTCTATTGTTGTATTAAAAATCTTGATGGATAAAACAGTTGCAGCTTTCATTCAAGTTTAAGAAGAACCATCTCTATTAATCGCATACACGAGTCATAGTTTCATAAGTGATATGACTAGGAATATAACACATGATACTTGCAAGACCACTGAATATTGTGGAATGAGAAGCTCTTTTTGTGCTGGTAGATTGGGAAGCATCTTGCTTTTGGACATGCTTTCCATGTAGCGTTCTGCTAGGCTTTGAGAGCTGTCTGCTTTCTTCTAATGTTTGATGATTGATGACCATTTCCTCCTAAACAGGCGTGCCCCACTTTTGTGGTGACTTTAAGCTTTCCATGTTCGCAGATCCCTTTCATTTCTTTTTGTACTGAGATGGCGACCATCACTTTTTTCCATCCAATATATTCCGCAGTAGATAGTTGCTGGGTTGGTGCAAGCAGTTTAGAACACAAGACACATGTAAGCCACTGTGCTATCTAAAAAGAGCATTCCTTTGCGGTCTCTCCGGTGTGGGCATAGTTTGGAACATCAGAGCAATAATTTGTGACTTAGGTGCATGCAACGATATGAGTTGAGCTGCCTGAACTTTGTGATTTCCACTGAAGATTGTATTTACTTGGTTAGGAACACTATGAAAAGTCAGACTTGGTCAGCACTTTTAGAAGACATGTTATGCCTCTTGTGGATGTAAAAACTCTTTTTGCTTGAATTCAAATCTGACGTAAAATCATAGAAACTCTTTTTTCAGTCTGCTGATGGCTGGTGCCGTAAGTTGAATACTTGAATTAGACTAGGAAACCAAACCATTAAACAGTTTTGAAGATCTCATGTCCTAAACGTTGATGTGTCTTACGGAAAACATGGTCCATGAATAAGGTTTGCCAATTTAGTGAAAGCGGTGATAAATCTTGGTGGAAGCAGCTAAATAAACGGAAAGTACCATGTGCACATGAGCACAAGTGCTCCTTGGACTTTTGAAAATTTTCAAAACCTCGCTCTTTAATGTTTTCAAAAATTATGGCATTAAATATGTAGATAGATTTAGACACGAGGAGTGTAGTCAAAAAAGTCCCATTAAAAAATACTTTGTATTTTGGAAAATACAAAAAAGACAAATTTCTATAGTCAGAAATTTGTCTTTTTTGCATCTCCAAAAATGTAACGTATTTTTTGACGAGAGTTTTTTGATTCCAATCCTCATATACACATCTATCTACATATTTAATGTCATAATTCTTGAAAGCAGAGAAATATGAGAATCTGAAATTTTCAAAACCCCAAAAGTGAAGGGAGCACTGACTCCCATGTGCACAAAATCCTTGTCCATAAATAAACTCTTATAGCAGGCTCACTAGAAGGTTATATCCGCCGTTGTTACTCAAGAATATGATGTTCCATATTGCAAATTTTCAACATTGATGTTCTGGAATGACCATTCCATTTTGAAGCATGCCAATTTACTGAGAGCGGTGATAAATCTTAGCAGGTTATATCCTATGTTGTTACTCAAGTATATGATACTGTAGCTATTTTGTTCCTAATGTTGATGTTCAGAAATGATCGTTTCATTCTGAAGCATTTCTGTGATGTCTCTGGGCTAACTGTCATTGATTTGGAGTTTGGACAAGATGACATTGTTCCTATCTTATACTCTCTCCGTCTCATTATATAAGATGTTACTACAAACCCAAGAAGAAAAATGTTTTCAGATTTGAAAAAAGTTGGATAAAAGAAGAAGATTTCCTTGCTAGGGTTGATAGGGCTTGGCATCAGAGGGTTAGGGCAAATACCAGTATTGATAGATTGCAGAAAAAATTGAAGAATGTGAAGAATAGTTTGAAAGGCTGGGGCTGTAACTTGAGAGGGAAAAATAAAAAGAGAAAAAGTGATATTTCTAAAATTTTGGCTGAGCTGGAAAGTATGGAGGAGCAGTCTCCTCTGCTTCCTGCAGATATTAAGAAGAGGGCAGAGTTACAACAAGAATTACTTGATATTCTTGACAAAGAGGAGAAGTTCTGGAGACAAAGAGCAAGAGATAATTGCTTGCTGCAAGGGGACTGCAATACAGCTTATTTCCATAGACTAGCTAATGGTTGTAAAAGAAAATCAACTATTTTCTCTCTGAAAAATGAAGAGTCTCTGATACAAGGTGATGAAGATTTGCTACATCATACTACAGACTTTTACAGAAACCTTTTTGGCCCTGTGGAGAACAGAGGTGTTAGATTCGATGAAAATGTTTGGAGCATTGATGAGAAGTTGAATGACTCTGATAGAGAAAATCTAGGCAGAAGATTTACAATGGAAGAAGTCAAAAATGTTGTAGACCAGATGGAAAAAAATAAGGCAGCTGGTCCTGATGGGATTCCCATCAAATTCTACCAAGCATGCTGGGAGTTAGTCAAGTTTGATATAATGGTTGTGTTTGATGATTTGTATGAACATAATATTGACCTGGCTAGAATTAATTATGGGATTATTATTCTGATTCTAAAAGGGAATGATGCTGGCAGAATTCAAAAGTTTATACCCATCTATTTGCTGCAAGTTCTATTTAAAATCTTCACCAAAACACTCACTGTCGGGGCTGCTCCAGTTATGGAAAAATTGTTGGCTCAGTGTCAAACTGCTTTCATCAAAGGGAGATACATTACAGATGGAGTTATGCTGCTCCAGGAAGTCCTAAGAGAGAGTAAATTTAGGAAACAACAGGGTGTGGTGTTAAAAATTGACTTTAAAAAACATATGATAAAGTCAATTGGAACTTCCTGTTTGATTGTTGCTTCCAGAAGGGTTTCGGTGCCAGCTGGCTGATTTGGATGAAGAATTGTAGTGACTAATGGCACTCTGAGTGTGAAAGTGAATGATAAAATTGACCCTTACTTTGCCAGTTACAAGGGTGTCAGGCAAGGTGGCCCCTTTGCCCCTTTCCTTTTAAATATGGCTGCAAATAGCCTCTCCAAGATGGTGTCTTTGGCACAGCAAAATGGTTTAATCACGGGTTTAGCCAGTAACTTAGTGGAAAATGGTATTGCTATACTCCAGTATGCTGATGACACTATCCTCCTCATTCAAGATAGTGAGGAACAAGTTTTGAACTTGAAGCTAATTCTGTATATTTTTGAGTACATGTCTAGGTTGAAAATTAACTTTGACAAGAGTGAGGTTATGATGATTCTAGAGGATGATGTGTAAGCACATAATTTTGCCTCCTTGTTTAATTGTCAGCAAGGGAGTTGGCCTATTAAATATCTAGGCACTCCAGTATGTGCAAGAAATACCACTGAAATGAGCTTTCTGAGGGAGAAAACAAAGAAAAAATGGGTGGCTGGATGGGAAATACCATGTCTATTGGTGGGAGAGTGGTTAAGATTAATGGTTGCCTATCAAGTGTTGTTGTGTACCAAATGTCTATAAGATTGCTTCATAAATCTAATATTGAACAAATGGATAAGCCCATCAGATCCTTCTTTTGGTCTGGGAGTGCTGATAAGAGGAAGTATCATTTTGTGAGATGGAATTGGATTTGTAAATCCAAGAAAAAGAATGGTCTGGGTATTAAGAATTTGCACAAATTCAATGTCAGTTTGATGTGTAAGTGGTGGTAGAAATTGGAGAATGGTACAGGCCCTTGGCAGAATTTTATGAGGCAAAAGTATATGAGACATGGTGGAGTGTTTTATACAAAAAAGAAACCTGGGGATTCACATGTGGACTGATATGTTACATGTTAAAAAGATTTATTTGTGTGGCAGAAGGATGAAGGTGGGGGATGGAAGAGACACAAGCTTTTGGTGTGATTCTTGGTGTGACCAGATTCCTTTGAAAGATAGATTCACAGAGATATATGATATCTGTATTGAGCAAAATGTGTCGGCTGAGGCTGCTGATATGCATTGGATTTTTTTCCTTCAGAAGATGGATGACTCCTGACCTTGCTTGTCAAATCCATGGTCTACACCAAATAATGTCTCAAACTGTCCTCACAGCTGAACATGATAAACCTGTCTGGAAATGGACAAAAGGAGGGAAGTCCATAGTCAAATCTGTTTATAATCATCTTTGTGGTGCAGGTTTGGACAGAACCTTTAAACATCTCTAGAAAAGTAAAATTCCTTTAGAAATCAAAATTTGGCTGTGGATGATCTAGCACAATGCCATTGCTACAAAAGATAATCTGGTAAAGAGGAATTGGCAAGGGAGTGCCACTTGTCAATTTTATAATGGTGTTGAATCCGTTCCTCGTATGTTCTTTTCCTGTCCAGCTGCCAAATTTGTTTGGAGCGCTGTGGGTAGAATGATTGGTGCTCAATCCAGACCTCGATCCTTCACTCAATTTTTCTTGTGGTTCCCCCAATTCTTACCTGGAAACACGCAGATTGCGGGGTTGGCTGCAATTTGTTGGGCCATTTGGAAACTTAGAAATCGTGCCTGCTTTGAGCATAAGTTGATCAATAGTCCTTTGGAGCTAATCAGCTACTCTATTGTCTTTATGAAATACTGTGCATGTCTACATGGAGAGAAGGATGCTGAGGACTTACACGCAGGCGCTGATGGTCTGATGCGGCTTGCTAGTGCAACAAATCTGGGTTCTCCTACTGCTCCTGGTGGCTCTGGACAAACACAGTGTCCTCTTCAGATCAAGGATACCAATGTGGAGGTTGCAGCTGATAATATGGAGCTGGAAGAACAGGAATGATTTCCTCCGTTCTCCTCCCCTTCCTCCCAGTGGCTGCTGGCAAGATATCAAGATGTTTCATGGCGGTCCTTGTCAGTTCCTGTCACTTTAAGATAAAGCTTTTACCTATGTCGGTTGTTTGTGTTGTTTTATTTGGCCATGTGATATGAAACTCCTCTTTCTGTCCTTCGCTAGCATTAAGCGGCGCTTTTTTCTGTAATAGTTTCAGTAGTGGTGTTGTGGTGCTGTGAAACATGCCGAGGCATGTTTTAAACCTCTGTTTTCGTTATCCTTGGGTAATGAAATCCGATCCAATGGATCGTTTGGAAAAAAAAAAGATGTTACTACAACCAATAGAGAAGTAGAATGGTTGTAATAACATGTTATATTATAACTACTCCCCGTGCGGTGCGGCGGAAAGTGGTAGCACTATATTCTACGAATACACAGTCATGCAAATATATCATCGCTACGAATAATTTTGACTCACTCCAGCGGTTATCTATTTGAAGTGATTCACATGATTATAGAATGGGCCTCAGATGCTTCAATTATGGATTTTAGTATTGAGCGAAAGGTTACACCTACAGGATAGGTTATAGATTAGAGGCCAGGCCCATTCTACTCTATTAGTACCAGATAGGCAGCATAGGGGATAAAAGCACTACACCTAGAAATAGGAAAGGAATCAACAAGAGAAAAACTTTGTTAGAAATTAGCCCTTTCCTGATCGGTATCGGGGCTGGGAAGAATGGTTGGGATAACAAACAACCATCAGGTTTGTACTTTGGATACCCCTATAACCATCGAAGATCGTTGAAGTGGCTAATTCTTCTAAGTAGGGGGCGTTGAGAACAAAGAAATTCTTGGAGCTGTCGTTTTCTTCTAATGTTTTATTTTTTTCTGTTCTGGCTCGGTTATTCCATCTAGCCGAGCCATTCATTCCTTTTTATGAAAGAAAGATAAGGGACAGAATAAAGATAAAAAATTCAAAAAACAAGCATATTCAATAAGCAAAAGGAGAGAGAGGGATTCGAACCCTGGATAGTTCCTAGAACTATACCGGTTTTCAAGACCGGAGCTATCAAGTATGATTGGAAAACTATCTGTGGCATACATTTTGCCTAACCTTTTCCGAGTAACATATATCCGTAGTATTTTTTTTACAGAACAGAACGTGAGGAAGGCAAAAGTCGGATACTCAAAGCTCTTGATTTGATCTGCTTCTTGTCACCTTCATTCCACAACTTTTTAATGAATCACATCACGTTACTATTTTCGCGTTTCAAACTTTTCCCCACTAATCTGCAAATGGGAAATAACAACCGCGATTAGAGAAACTATTACAATCTATTTTCAGAAGCATGCTACTTATTGGCTGTTCTTGGGAAAGTAAGCTAGCCTGCCATTTTGGCAAACTTTATGTTGGCATTCCATATGGAATAAAAATAAATAAATAATGTTCTGATCATGCAGCTATGTGTTGCGACACTCCCAATCTAGCACTTTTAGTCACGATTCATTGACAGACTATCTTTTTCTTTTACTAAAATCGCAGAGGATGGGGAGATTGATGCAAGTTAAGCAAATGACAGGGGCCGAGGGATCGGACCTCTCACCAGATTGATAGTCGCCGCGACACAGACGAGCCTGGACCGTCTCCTTCCTCCCGTCTACAGTAAGGAAGGCGATTTGTGAACCCCCCTCCTGCTCCCACCTTATCGTCGCAGATCCGCTCGATTTCTCACCCTCCGGCAGTCGCTCCGGCGGCGGGAGGATGGGGAATCGACGGATCTCGGCGTGTATATAGCGTAGGTAGTAGTTGGTGGCTAGCCGGCGGCGCTGTGGAGGTTGTGGCGGTGCCGGAGTGGCTTCTTTTGACGGCGGTGGTCTCCTCCTCCGATGGTGCGGCTCCCGAGGAGCTTCGTCGCGGATCTGCTGCCCTCTTCTCGCTCGACGCTCGGAGGAGCTCTCGGGTGACTTCTCCCCTCGCCGGTGGCCGTGGGACGGTGGTGCCGGTTCGTGTAGATCTCGAAGGTTTGGTTGTGCTTGTCCAAGATCGCCTCGTCGTCTGCGGTGCAAGATGGAGGCACCCTGGTGCCGAGGAGCGTCGACCCCCCGACCGCCTGGGGTCTCCTCCCAGTCCAAGGTTTCATGGAGGAGTGGCGGGAGGCCATGCCGGCGTAGCGTGTTGCCTCACGGAGACGAAGCGGAAGCCTAGAAGGACCTCTTTTGTATTTCTCTTTGTTTCTGGGCTTTTCTGTATGAATCTTGGATAAATGCATTCTGATCCTTTTCGCAAAAAAAAAAGATAGTCGCCGCGACACTGGTTCATGGAGTTATATTCATCTCAGTTGCTGTGCCTTCACCTTCTCCCTTTGGCATGTATTCTTCTCCCTTGGATCTTGAGGCTGTCACCACCTGGGCTTCATGTCGCAGCTCCTCTGCTCCTGCATGGGTTCAGGCTGGCGTACGGCGGCAACAACACCAAGACTGGGTGAAGGCCACGGAACTTGCTTAGCCGCTATACACGGCCATAGCAATCCTTCTGACGATCAGCGCCCTCATATGCTAGCTGGTAGACCACACTCACCCGTGGGACAGGGAGTGTGCGCAGACGCATATAGGTGCTGGAGGAGAGCGTGGAATGGGAAAAAGATCTAGCGCAGCAGATGATGCTCGGCCCTGATCTCGGTTAAGTAGATGGGATGAATATGAAGGGAACCTCGACGCGTGGTTAAGTAAATCTTGAGTGGGTTGGTTACTGAATACACACCGGCTTGAGCAAATTGTCTGCTAATATAGAGATGACGTGGTCTTAACACAAAGGAGATAGCGTGGGTTGCATCTATTAGCAATAGAGGCTAACAGGGACCACACATTTGAAATCCGATGGATGAGAACAATCGAGGTGATGTGGTTGCACCAAACTTCAGCTTGCAAACATTAAATGTATTTAGTGGGGATAAACTTTATAGATACTATATATATCTTATTATGCTTTGATGCAAGTAGGATTTTCAGAATTGGGTGCTTCTAGGTCAAGTGGTCAACCATGCTCGAGAGTCGAGACTCGAGAGTCAAGAGAGTGAACAGTCTAGGAAGTTATTTTGTGGTGTAAACAGTATTTATGTGGCTGAATTCATTTATTTTGCCCACGTATTATTTCTTTGTTTCTATGTGGAAAATCACAGCAGCAGAATGGAGTTGAATTCAGAATTTGATGTGCTGATTTCCATATTACAAATTTTCAATGCCAACCGAGTTGTTGGCTAAGAGCATCTCCACCGACGGCCCCATGTAGGTGTTAAGCTTCATGCACTAGCCACTTGAACCAAAAGTCCGAACTGATGGAAAGAGCTAGGCAATCCACATATACACTTATACACTTCACAACACCCCCACTCGCGTGTGACGGGAGAAGAGAAAGTCAACACGTGAAAGAAGAAGAGCACACCGAAACAGCGGTGGCTAAAGAGGGGAGCAACAACAATTTTTTGGCTTAATTGTGAAAACCATGTGAAAGACAGGATTTGAACTTGAGACCTGGGCTCTGATACCATGTTCAGCTTCATGCACTAGCCACTTGAACCAAATGTCCGAACTGATGGAAGGAGCTAGGCAATCCACATATACACTTCACAACAGTAGGCACCGGCAGTTCCCTACCGGGGCCGCAGGCACGCCTTCCTCTATTTAGGGAAGGTTTCCTACACCGGCGCACCTCAAATAGAGACCCTAACAGAAGTGAAATTCGAAAAAACAAATGACGGCATATTTCGGCGAATACAAAAATTGAACTACCGGCAGCTGAAGGCGTTGTTGTCGCCGCTTTCTGCACTGTCGCCACCGCTGTCATCGTCAGAGAACTCCTAGTCATCCCCCTCTTTTGGTGCCGGTGGTGGAGAAGGAGTTGCTGCGGCGAGGTAAGCGAAGTTGCCGGAGTCCTTGGCGGACCAGAGCTTCGCCTCCCGCACCTGCCGGTAGTCCTAGTCGATGGAGCATCTAACGAGCTTGTGCTACCCAGCGCGTCCTCCAGGTCGTCGGGGCCATGGTACCTACGCCTATAGCTCCATTTCCCACCACTTTTTCGCTGACGGCGACGGCGGGTGCATGTCTTCCTCCTTGGGGCGGCGTAGTTCGAGGCGCCCGCGTGCCCGTGTCGGTGCGCGCGCAGGCGGTGCCGCCATGCGCTGCGCTTGCGGGAAGTACAGCGGCCAGCGAGGTAGGTTGTCGTGCCTCTGCTGGCGGTAGCCGTACGACGTGAGCGTTCTGTGGACGTCGTGACCGAACTACCAGCTCCGGCGGCCTGTGCGGTTGAACCGCCCGGTGTCAGGGCTAGCGGACCTGGCGACCTCGACGTCGCACTCCTGCTGGAACATGCGGCGCCACTCTGGGCTCGTCGGTGCCCACTCCGGGAGCGTCGCTGCTCTGGCATCATCTACGCTCTCCACTCCTCGATGAGCGAGCACAACTATGGTCCATCCGGAGGAGCCAGCGGCACCGTGTAGCCGCCAGTGGACAGTTGCCAGCCGTGCGGCAGGCGGTACTCCATCGGCACCGGGATGTGGTGCCAGTAGAGCAGTGCCTCATCGAGTGTGAACTGGTGGGAGCGCTCGCCACCAGCGTCGCTTCCGCCGGCCTCGTAGTTGTGCACCATGGATTCGAGCGGTGTGTTTGTTCTGCCGGTAATGGATTCGAGCGGCAGTGGCTAGGGTTGGGCGGAGACGGCGGTGGCTAGGGTTGGGCGGAGACGGCGGTGGCTAGGGTTGGGTAGAGATGGTGGTGTCGAGGGGGGGTTTAAAGTAGATGCACCGGCCCGCATATGCCACGCGGGGAGTTGGGCCGCCGCCGAGTGGGCATTCGTAAGGCGTCTGGCCTCCTCGCTGCCTCAGTTTCCGGTGCAATCGTCATTACGCATCTTTAAAAACGCAGTCGGTGCCATGCCTCACTAATGGGCGGGCCCGTGGGCGGTTTCCTACATGGCGCGAGGCGCCGGCGCGCCCATTCGGCACCCCGCGCGAAGGGACCAACACAGGGTTGCCGGCGATTTTATTGGACTCGAAACAGCGCCATCGCTTTATTGGGTGCCCCGGTATGAGCCAAATTTTGCCGCCAGGCCTCCAAATTGCTATTGGGGGCGCTATTGGGCTCCCTGTCGTTGGATATTGATTTCCCTGATTCAAATCATCCAGGACAAGTGCAGACAAAGGCAGGCACTGGCGGAGCTACTTAGGGGCCGAACTTGGCAGTGGCCCGCCCAGGGTTTATGTAAAAATTATGTATACAGAGTATCGGTGGCCCAATCGACCGGCAAAGCCAGCTAGGGATGAAGCAGGCTAGAAGCCTCGCAGCGACCACCAACAGCTCTTGTGAGCAGGAAGAAAGAGCAATAGAAAAGCCCAATAAAAAATAGCTTGACACAATACGTTGCTCCAACTGTTTCTTGGATTTTCTTTCTGAAATACTGGGTCTTTGTTGATTTTTCTCAGATAAATGTCGTTGCTAGCTAGGCAGCTTCCTTATTAGCCAGTTCCATCTAAGAAAATTTATTAGTCAGTTTAAAATATCATGTATGTTGGTTATACGTATAATTTTATTTATTTATCCAAATTCTTAGCTATTTGATAGTTTTCACACTATTTTCCCCCAAAATTCTTAGGTAGTAAAAAAATGTGATCTCTTTTAGTTGGCCCGCTCAACTATTTCTTTCAAGCTCCGCCACTGAAAGCAGGGTACAAAAATATAAGAGTCAATCTGTCCGTGCTTATGAACAGGGTTACATGCATTACCCTCAAAATAAAAAGGTTACATGCAGTAATATCCAAAATCGTTAAAAAAAAGGCCGACCTTCGCGAAGGGAAGAGAACTTGCTCCGCATGCGACAAGTGGCGCGATGTGGTGCCAGAAAATCTCTGGGAAGTAGTCTCCCTGCTCGCCACGTGTTGCAAAGGGAAGCAAGGTGGGGATGAAGGAGGAGAGAGAAGAGCTGAGGTTCGTCAGTTTTTCCCTTTTTTTCATAGATTCGTTTTTTTCAAAATGAAATATCTCGAGGTAAGTTCAAATGACGAACCATTTTCACTTTTGAGATCCTCTCGTCGAGATCTTTAAAACTAGATCTCATGTTGATAGGTTTCAAGATACTTTTTTTTTCCGTACTTCATATACTATTATGTTTGTATTCGTGTTGTGTATCTAACTGTACCCGTGCATGAACCGATAAGTACTTCTGTTTTGAATATTTTTGGTGCATTTTTCCCTTTACTCGTGTGAGCAACTGTATATGTACTCGTTCGTGTGCGCGACTGTACATGTCTTATGTGGACGACTGTACATGTACTCGTTCGTGTCCGCGACTATACCTGTCTCGTGTGCGCTACTGTACTTACTCGTGTGTGCGACTGTACCTACCCATGTACGCGACTGTACCTACCCGTGTTCGCGACTGTACTTGTACTAGTTCGTGTGCGCCACTGTACTTACTCGTGTGCGCGACTGTACTTGCCCGTGTGCGCGATTGTACTTGTACTCCTTCGTGTGCGCCACTGCGCGACTATACCTGCCCGTGTACGCGACTGTACCTACCCGTGTGCGCGACTGTACTTTACTCGTTCGTGTCCGCCACTGTACTTACTCGTGTGCACGACTGTACCTGCCCGTTGGTAGAACTGAACAGGTGATTCTTTCCCTGTCTACAGTAAATTGGTACTCGAACTTATCACTCAAATAAGGGATCATCCGCGACCAAATCCAATCTTGATTGAACATTTCCAGCAGGTCCAGGGCTTTGCTGGAAAGCATGATTTCTTGAGTTGGATTCAGTAGCCCCCACTTTCCCCTTCAAGAAGAATATTTCATTGCCAGGATCCTCGGTAGGAAAGCCTAAACCTTCACTAGAGTCAGGAAAAGAAGGAGACGTGTACAATAGGCGGTCTCTCTTCTCAAACTTCCATCTCACCTTTGGGTAGTACTTTCATGTTTCTCCGTTGGTAAGCTATTCACATGGAAGAAAGGAAACTAAGCTACTGTTTCTAGACTCTTAGTGCTCCTAGGCGTGAAGTTCGTAAGTGGGATCGGATAGTGAGCTCGACTCCGGACGAAAGCGAGTACAAAAAAAGACGAAGGTAGTGGAATGATGCAGTATCGGAGTAGATGCATGCATAGTTGGTAGAACTGAACCAGTACACGGGAAAGTACGGGGAAAGTACTGATCGATACATACAAGGGCCAGCCATATTTCGTTTTTGTTTGATTCTCGTGCATGCGTGTACACGAGACGTACATCGCGGGGAGGCATTCGTGGCTGTACCTACGGAGGGAATCGTTGTACGCGCCGGCGGCGCGGGACCGCGCAGCAGATGCCACGTGTCAAATGAACGTGAGCCGACTTCCCTCTGGGAAGGTCGGTCTCTACGTAACGATACCTAGTAATATCGTCTTTGCGTTTATCATCACAATTCATCATCTGGTCTATGGGCTGGGCCGCTAGGCGCTAGGGCTCTCGCTCCATCCAGTATAAAAATAATGTACGGCTATAATGTATCCATATTTGTAATAATACTCCTTGCTTCAAAAAAAATTTGTAATAATGCTGGAGAATGACATAATCATGAACTAGTGTAGAAATGTTTTCTTATCATCATGCATTTAAGACTGATCGAAAAATATACAGTCCAACAATATATCTTCCGTGATAAACCGTTGCTTCATATTCATATCTAAAAGAACTTCAAGAGTCCTTGACCAATTTGTCAAACATTATATCTTCGTGATAAAGGAATGTTAATGTCATCAAATTGTAGTTACGAATCATATATAAGCTTTGAATGGTCAAAATTCAATTTTCAAGACCAGATCAACCAGCAGTCCAGAACGAAACTCCTTTGTGGTTATTAGAAGCTGGCATGAAACGAATAGGCAACCAGTTACACCGACGTACTCTACATCAGTTTTCACAAGTAATGCATTCAAGTTTAGAAGGGTATATAATGGCATATACAGGTACGTTAACTGTCTGTTTATTTGTACTCCTCTCGAAGGCAAATGTAACTGCTGCCTTTGGTCCTATCCACTTTGGCAATTTTCTTCAAAATTTCAGTAAAATGTTGCTTCTCCTGCAGTACATGGATAACAAGACATCAAAATCCTGTGCATGCATAGGGCAGATATAACAATATACAGCAGGGCGGATGCACTGAAAGACATACAAGTCGGCAATAAGATGAATCCAAGGTATGAAGCCAGTATGCTTTACCTCTGGAGTTCTGAGTCTAGGCCTAAATCTGGAGACAAAATCTCGCGGTGCTACAGGAGCAATCGCAATAAGTACTCTCCTGATTTCCTCCTCTGTCATTGTAGATGTGTTAGTGTCACTTCCTGCCGAAGCAAATGCCTCTCGAAGGCAAATGTAACTGATGCCTTTGGTCTTATCCAGTTTGGCAAATTTCTTCACAATTTTTAAAAAAATGTTGCTTGTCCTGCAGTACATGGATAACAAAACAAGACATCAAAATCATGTGCATGCATAGGGCACATACGGCAGGGTGCATGCACTGAAAGAGATACAAGTCGGTAATAAGATGAATCCAAGGTGTGAAGTAGTATGAAAAGCAAAAGACCATGCAGTTATTAAGAACACAATATTTCAGAGCAAAACGCATCACAAAGCCAGTATGCTTTACCTCTGGAGTTCTGACTCTAGGCTTAAATCTTGAGGCAAAATCTTGTAGTGCCACAGGAGCAGTCGCAATAAGTACTCTCCTGACTTCCTCCTCTGTTACTGTAGATGTGTTGGTCACACTTCCTGCTGAAGCAAATGCTTTTGAAATAGGTTGCAATGAAGAGAGTGGCTCCTCCTTGACACCCAATGTCTTAGTTTCCTGTAGCACATTTAGGACGATCAGAAAATGAATTTCATGCAATGTTACAATTATATGATTAAATATTAACTTTATGACATACAAGTTCTTTCTTTGGCTTCTTCAGCGCTGGGCTATTAGATGTTTTTGAATCATCACCCCCTGATCTCCTTTTCTGATTGGAGCTAGGTGCATGTGGAGTGCAAATAGCAAGTCCAGTTGCTGTTAGTTTAGCAGGGTTGTTTTCCTGTGGTTCACATTTGCATTCATCTTTCAGTTTTGGAGCAAGTACTGGAGATGGCGACTCATCTTCCTGCTGAATAACAGTAAACATGAAAGCAAATCAACGAAACTTCTTGTGCACCTGCAACTCATGAACTTTAAATCATACACAAGTTTAAGAGGAGTGGTGTTCACTACATTAGTGTCTTCTTGGTCATCGTCATCAGATTCACTTTGTCCATCAGCACGACGGAGAAGTTTTATAAGTTCCTTACCGGACTTGCTCAGGCCACCCACTCCTTGTTCATCCTCGTCATCATCCTACAGAGCAGAGCATTGCAATCAAAGATGTATTTATCAACAATTCTGATGAAGGTAACACCACCTGTAGATTTAGTAAGTATACTTGCAGCATTTTGCAGCAGGCCTAGCATATTAACTGATAATGTGAGCACAAGCATGTGCACTTCTTTCTACCTGCTTAATTTCTTGTGGAGCAGGGTTTTCAGTATCAGATAAATCAGGTATTACCTCTGGGTCAACATAAGGAGTCTCATCATCCTGAAGGCCTCTTCATGCTCCCAATCATCACCTCATAAAGAGCAGGTTCCAGCTAAGACTATTGAGGAGTGTGCATATGTATAAGCAAGTATATTTCTTTGCCGTGATTAACTAGGAATGAGAACGGAAAGTATGTGCAACTTGTTGACACTGCATTCCATGTTCAAAAAGCACTTCACGAATTCTATAGCATTTTTTAAAGTATCATGCACATGATATACCACGACTTTTATATTCATGAATACTTTCACATTTTTTGGAGCTTGGAAATTGGTTTCCGGATAACAGGGTGCACTGGTAACTAATTGGTCACAATCCGCTGTGGGATGAACGAACAGCTCTTTCGAATACCAACAATAATAATCAGCATGTCCTATATTTAAGAATTCTCAAATGTTAACAGATATCGATAGTATTTGATCAGCATACCTATCTCAATTTCAGCATCAAAATCAAAGTCTTCTATCTCATCTTCCTCCTCCTCATCATCCATGCCCTACGTAGAAAGCCCATGGGCATTTCTCCTTGGAGCTCTGGCTTATTCGTCCTCCTCCCCTTTGTCAGGGTGATACCCATCCTTGTTCGTATTTTCTTTCTTGGATTGGACCTTGTCATTTGCTTCATCAAGGTTCTTGAAATCGTAACCAAAGGCACCAGGTCCATGTGTAGCCAACTTCATCATCCATGGTCCATACCCAGTTGTGCTGCTTCTCCTTCTTTTCATCTTCTCTTCAGCTTCTTCCAAAGTCAGCTGTTTGTATTGTGCGATTTTACTGAAGTTATACCTGAGAAGACAAAAGAGACTGTAATTAAGAGATCACTTTGTTGAGGCCTTCAAGCACATAATTACTAATACTGATTTTCGAAACTTGCAAGCGAATCTCTTGGCAGGGAAGTACCTCTTGAAGCTTATCTATTGCAGGTATCTACGTTTTCGTGGTGACTATTGTTGATATGAAATGGGGAAAAATAAGGAGAGAAGCAAACTTTTGAGTACCAGGAACCAACAGGAACAGCATGGAACTCCTTGCCGTGCATCATCAGCAAATAATATGTAGGGGTAGCAGGCTGTGATGCCTCGAGTTGGCTTTGGTACCGATGTTATGTTCCCCTGTTCCATCTTCCAATATCCATGGCTTTCTGCTGTAGTATTTCTCCTGCTTTGTTGAACATTTGGGACGGACGATTAACAGGATTACACGAACAGAGCATTGTAGCAAAATTATCAGGGGTAAAGTAACAATCAACGGCAGAAGGCTCTCCTTGCAGGTACGTTTGCCATCAGATGAGCAAAATAAACTCCACTTGTGCGATATATATGCTCAGTTCTAATGTATATGATCAGTTGGTCGCCAACTACTGCAGCTATATTGGGGAAGTTTGCTCACAACAGCAAGTATTGCAGAAATTTCGACACAGCGCGCTTCCTTATTGCGTGTTGGATTAGCACCAAAAATTTCGACAGCATATCAGGTTAATGATGATCACATCCATGATTTGGAACCAGTACCCGCATACTGGCAGTAAGCTGTCGACGTCCTTCGGGGCCATCCTTACGAAGAGACCAGTGGTTCCCCGCAATCTTCTTCTCCGAGAAGGGCGGTAAGCCGGTGGTGAACTTGCCTATCGAGACGGCCTTCTCCGCGGTGGTATCCACCCGCACATTGTACTCCTGCGTGTGCCGTCGGAACAACAAATCAGTCGCGGGCAACGAAACCCAAAACCGCCGAGCGCGCGCGCTGGCTGCGGCGGCAGCAACGGAACTAAAAACCTAGGGGGCCGTCGCGGGAGGGGCAGGCTGTAGTTACCCGGATGAGGTTGGTGACGGGGGCGGCGCAGACGGCGCAGGGCGTGCGGGCGCGCGCCATGGCCTGGCCGCAGGAGCTGCAGACGGTGGCGTGGCGGCAGGCCGTGCCGTAGAGGCCGGACGCCTTGCCGCAGGCGTCGCACGCCGGCTTCAGCACCAGGTTGGCGGTGCCGGCCGGAGCCATTGCTGCGCCGCTGCTCGCTACGTAGGGTTTGATTTGGGGCGGTTCGGAGGGGAGGAAGGCTGGGCGCGGGCGTGTCGGCTCAAAAGCAGGGCTGGGCAAGAACTCGTTCTTCCAGGCTCCGTCAGCATTTTAGTTCAGGAACGGCGTTACATTCTGAAGCACCTTTGTACCTTTGTGATGTCGCTGGGCTAAGAGCATCTCCACTGACGGTTCTTCAAATTATGTCTAGATTAAGCATCAAATCAAGTGTCTAGGGGACGCCGCACTTTAGTGCCGCGCTTAAGGGCGTCCCTCTCCAACCGCGTTCTCCAAACTCGGCCTCCAACCAATTTTATATTTAAAATTAAAGCTTTATTCATAATTTTAGAGATGCTTCGTCGCTTTTACATGGAAAAAACTTTGAAACGGACGAAGAAGAACATACAAAAACCTTGGAAAACACCAAGATAGGATATAAAACCTAGACTAGAGGGTGGTCCCAGTCTTCTTCTTCGCCATCGTCATCGCTATCATCGCCTGATGAGTCGTCGTGGTAGTGGATACAACAAGACTCTTTGTCAAACACATTGACGCTCATCTTGTCGTCTTCGTAGAAGAAGTTCACCATGCAGCCGACCTCGATGTCATGGCCGCGGGCGTACTTCTTCTAGCCGGTGTGGAGGTAGATCTTGCCTTCCCCGTCGAACAAGACCTCCACCATCCACCGGTAGAAGTTGCCGCCTCCTTCCCGCATGTTCACCGAGGCCGACTCCCGGCCATCGTGAAATTCGATGAACGCGTCCGGGAGCTTCTTCTTGCCAAAAGGGTCGTCGTTGATGAAGAGAATGAACTCGAAGTATTTGTTGCAGGAGCAATCCTCTTCCTTAGGCGACGACAAGTGCAACATGACCGCCCATGCCCATGCCCCTACCACGGCAGCGGCTGCCTCGACCACGGCCGCGGCCAGTTGAAGAACCCGCCATGGAGCACATGTAGAGAAAATATGGTGGCGGCTAGGGTTGTGGATGTGTGGTAGCGATGGCGAGTGGGGCCGGCCTTTTATAGCCAGTGGCGACGCGAGAAGAGATGGGGAGAAAGCACGGGAAGCGGGACACCGTATTAGGCCGCACCGGATAGAAAATGACTTTAGGGCACGTGGCTAGGGGAGGTCAAACGTCTGCCCCGTCCTAAATTTCTTTGGAAGACGGTTCCGGGGATGCGATTCAAGATGTTCTAACTGACATTGATTTGTAGTTTCGACAAGATGACATTGAGGAGTGACTTTTTGGCTCTTGGGTCCCTTTATTTTGTAATACGCGTTTTTGATAAAAAAATAGCTGTTTTCGTAAAACTGTACGAATGTATATAGATTGTCCGGATGTACATGCCAAAATTTTCTTATAATTTTATAACAATTAGATTTCTGTTTTGTATGGAGGGAGCATACGTACTGGGGAGCCGAATTCAATTTTCAATGACGTTGTTCCTACTATGTTATACTACTTCGCACATCCACTTCAATTCAAATGTGGTAGGCTCACTTCTTATCTCTTTGTGGGTTAGAAAACAGAAAAAGGTGCAGCCGAAGCTCACCGAAAATGAAAAGCCCACAAGGCACTACCCCTGGTCTCTCCATGGTCATATGTGAATGAAAGAGCCCTCTGCTCGATCTCGCCCCTAATGACGATCTCTGTCTGTCGTCTATGTCAGCGTAGTCTGCAAGGACTAAATCCCTCACACGCGTGGTGAAGGAACAATCATGGCAAACATGGTTACCGTCTTGGGGTGGATATGGCAAAGCTTGCAAATGGGGTCATGCGGCCATACCTGAAGAGCAAGATTGGCCAACGTGCGGATTGCGATGTGCGACAAGCCAAGCAAATAATTTGCATTTTGGTTCACCATGAGTTCTCCAAATATCGCCTTTGCGTTTAAATCACAAATTCATCATCTAGCCTATGAGTTCTTTCCATCGGTTCATTATTCTGGCCCAGGGGCACTCGCTCAATCCAGTATAAAAAATGATGTGCTACAATAATGTATCGATATTTGTAATAAAACTGGAGAAAAACATGATCATGAACTATATCTTGTACGCTACCACTATCCAATGCAGGACTGTAGAAGTAACTCTTTTCTTATCGCCATGCATTCAGACTGATCGACCAATATATATAGTCCAACAATATATCTTTCATGATAAATCGTGGCTGCACATTCATATCTAATAGAACTTCAAGATTCAACAGTATCCTCCTTGGACAATTCGTCAAATATTATATATCTCGTAATAAAAGGAATGCTACTATCATCACAAAATTGTAGTTACAGACCATATGTAAGCTATGAATGGTCAAAATTGAAATTTCAAGACCAAGTCAACCAGCACGAATCTCTTTTGGGGTTACAAGCTGGGCATGAAAAGAATAAGCAGGCAAGTAAGGGCAACCAGTTACACCGAGCGTATTCTACATCAGTTTTCACAAGTAACGCATGCAATGCTAGAAGGGTATAATGGCATATACAGGTGTGTTAACTGTCTGTTTATTTGTACTCCTCCCGGAGGTAAATGTAGCTGCTGCCTTTGGTCTTATCCACTTTGGTAATTTTCTTCACAATTTCAAAAAAATGCTTCTTGTCCTGCAGTACGAGGGTACAAGACATTAAGATAATAACGTGCATCCATTGATTTGATAGGGCACATATAACAATATATCCTCAAAGTGCTATTCACTGAAAGACATACAAGTCGGTACTAAGATGAATCCATGGTATGAAGTACTAGTATGAAAAGCAAAAAACCACACAGTTATTTAGAACACAGTATTTCAGAGGAAAATGCATCACAAAGCCAGCATGCTTTACCTCTGGAGTTCTGAGTCTAGGCTTAAATCTGGAGGCAAAATCTTGTAGTGCCACAGGAGCAGTCGCAATAAGTACTCTCCTGACTTCCTCCTCTGTTACTGTAGATGTGTTGGTCACACTTCCTGCTGAAGCAAATGCTTTTGAAATAGGTTGCAATGAAGAGAGTGGCTCCTCCTTGACACCCAATGTCTTAGTTTCCTGTAGCACATTTAGGACGATCAAAGAAAGAATTTCATGAAATGTTACAATTATATGATTAAATATTAGATTTCACATGACATACAAGTTCTTTCTTTGGCTTCTTCAGCGCTGGGCCATTAGATGTTTTTGAATCATCACCCCCTGATCTCCTTTTCTGATTGGAGCTAGGTGCATGTGGAGTGCAAATAGCAAGTCCAGTTGCTGTTAGTTTAGCAGGGTTGTTTTCCTGTGGTTCACATTTGCATTCATCTTTCAGTTTTGGAGCAAGTACTGGAGATGGTGGCTCATCTTCCTGCTGAATAAGAGTAAACATGAAAGCAAGTCAACAAAACTGCTTGTGCACCTGCAACTCATGAACTTTAATCATACACAAGTTTTAAGAGGAGTGGTGATCATTACATCAGTATCTTCTTGGTCATCGTCATCGGATTCACTTTGTCCATCCGCACGACGGAGCAGCTTTTTTAGTTCCTTACCGGACTTGCTCAGGCTACCCACTCCTTGTTCATCCTCGTCATCATCCTACAGAGCATTGCAATCAGAAATGTATTTATCAACAATTCTGGTGAAGGCAGTACCGTCTGTAGATTTAGTAAATAGTATACTTGCAGCATTTTGCAACAGGCCTAGCATATTAACTGATAATGTGAGCACAAGCATGTGCACTTCTTTCTACCTGCTTAATTTCTGGTGGAGCAGGGTTTTCAGTATCGGCTAAATCAGGTCTTTCCTCTGGGTCAACATAAGGAGTCTCATCATCATCACTGAAGGCCTCTTCATGCTCCCAATCATCACCTGATAAAGAGCAGGTTCCAGCAAAGACTATTGAGGACTGCGCATATGTATAAGTATATTTCTTTGCGGTGTTTAACTATGAATGAGCACGGAAAGTATGTGCAACTTGTTGACGCTGCATTCCATGTTCAAAAAACACTTTATGAATTCTGTAACATCTTTAAAAGTACTATCATGCACATGATATACCATGACTTTTACATCCATTAATGCTATCACATTTTTTTGGAGCTTGGAAATTGGTTTTGGAATAACAGGGCACAGTGGTAACTAGTTGGACACAATCCGCTGTGGGATGAATGAACAGCTCTTTCGAATACAATAATAATCAGCATGTCCTATATTATTGCATAAAGTGGGGCAAATTTAAGAATTGTCAAATGTTAGCAGATATCAATAGTATTTTATCAGCATACCTATCTCAATTTCAGCATCAAAATCAAAGTCTTCTGTTCCACCTTCCTCCTCATCATCATCCACGCCCTTAGTGGTAAGCCCATGGGCATTTCTCCTTGGAGCTCTCTCTTCTCTCTCCTCCTCGCCTTTATCAGGGTGATTCCCATCCTTGTTCGTATTTTCTTTCTTGGATTCGACCTTGTCATTTGCTTCATCAAGGTTCTTGAAATCGGAACCAAAGGCAGCAGGTCCATGTGTAGCTGACTTCATCATCCATCGTTCATACCCAGTTGCACTGCTTCTCCTTTTCTTCATCTTCTCTTCAGCTTCTTCCAAAGTCAGCTGTTTGTACTGTGCAATTTTACTGAAGTTATACCTGAGAAGACACAGGAGATTGTAACAAAGAGATCACTTTCTATTGGAGGCCTTGAAGCACACAATTATTAATACTGAATTTTGAAAATTGCAAGCGGTATCCCTTGGTAGGGAAATACCTCTTACTCTTGCAGGAAACTACGTTTTTGTGGTGATTATTGTAGATATGAAACAGGGGAAAAAGAAGAAGAGAAGCAAACTGTGAGTACCAGGAACCAGCAGGAACAGCATGGAACTCCTTGCCATGCATCATGAGCAAATAGTATGTAGAGGTTGCAGACTGTGATGCCTCGAGCTGGCTTTGGTACTGGTGTTCCCCTGTTTCATCTTCCAATATCCATGGCTTTCTGTTGTTGTATTTCTCCTGTTTCGTCAAACATGTGCGACGCACGGGTTAACAGGATTACAGGAACACGAACAAGATGATAGCCAAGTTATCAGGATCGAAGGAAGGGCCTCTCTAGCAGGTACATTTGCCATTAGATGAACAAAAATAGACTCCACTTGTTTCATATAGGTATTTACGCACTACACTGCAAATGTATGATCAGCTGGTTGCCAACAAGTACAGTTATATTGGGGAAGTTTGCTCACAACAGAGTATTCCAGAAATTTCGACTTGGATTAGCACCAAACAAAAGGGTATTGCATCGTGGCACCATATGAGGTTGGACCGTAGAAAGTAATGATCACGCACGCATCCATGGTCAGGAACTAGTACCCGCATAGTGGCAGTAAGGTGTCGTCCTTCGGGGCCGTCCTTACGAAGAGACCAGTGGTTCCCCGCAATCTTCTTCTTGGAGAAGGGCGGCAAGCCGGTGGTGAACTTGCCTATCGAGAGGGCCTTCTCCGAGGTGGTATCCACCCGAACATTGTACTCCTGCGCGTGCCGCGGCAACAAGAAATCAATCACGGGGAAACGAACCCGAAAACCGCCAAACGAGGTGGCGGCGGCGGCGGCGGCATTGGTCACGGAACTAAGAAGCTAAGTAGATAGGGGGAAGCCGCGGCCGCGGGAGGGGCAGGCAGGCAGTACCCGGATGAGGTTGGTGACGGGGGCGGCGCAGACGACGCAGCGCGTGCGGGCCTGCGCCATGGCCTTGCCGCAGGAGCTGCAGACGGTGGCGTGGCGGCAGGCCGTGCCGTAGAGGTCGGACGCCTTGCCGCAGGCGTCGCACGCCGGCTTCAGCACCAGGTTGGCGGTGCCGGGCGCCATTGCTGCGCCGCTGCTGGCTCCGTAGGGTTTGATTTGGGGTCGGTTGGGAGGGGCGAGCGGGGGCGTGTCGGCTCAAAAGGGAAGCAGGGCAGGGCGAGAACTGACGAGGGTTCCGGCTTCAACTCCTTCTTCCAGGCTCTCACGCATGCCTTCGTTTATGGGCCGCTCTAAATTGTAGCCCAATAACATGTACAGTTTTTTTTTTGAACAATTTTCGAATTTGAATAATTTTTAAATGCCAGTAATTTTCGAATTTGAACATTTTTAATAGGAACAATTTTGAATTTTATTTTTTTTCAAATCAGAAGAAAAAAATCAAATCTGAGCAAATTTCGAAACCAGAAAAAACAAGCAGAACCTCTCGTAAACCACCGAAAACCACGCAAAATCGGTCAAAAAATGAATACTACTCGCTCATTAGCGTGTGCAACTAGGCAGGGCCAACTCGCTCAATCCATTTGTGTGAGTTATTGCTGCACCGTTTAATTTGAGTATGGGCTTCGTTTGCGTCAGTGCGGTGGGTAGTGAGGACGAACCGGGATGCTTCCAATATGTCTACATTCAATTCTTGGTGGGTTGCACTGGTCCGGTCCAATAACAGATTGTTTTATCTTTTTAACAAATTCACTCTTTTCAATATATTCGGGTGCCACTCGCGCCAGACCAACCTCCTGGAAGGTCATGCACGCAACAAGCTTCCCGCTCCGTACTACATATAGCCAGCCCGCGAGGAAGCGTACCTAGCATTTTGAGAGCGGGCGGCCAACGAGGAATCATAGTTAGCATATTTGAGAGCGAGTGGGCCAACACAGTGAGCGAGATAGATACTTTGTTTTGTCTGTATGTTCTCTGTTTTCTCTGTTTTCCCTTCGTTAGTAGTACAAACTAAAAATAAAACTACAAAATATGAACTACGAAAAGGAGCAAAAAGTTTGATGAAAAATAATGTACAAATAATACTACCAAAATTTCAAAGTATAATACCGAAGTATGGAAGTACGACTCTTTTAGGAAGTACAATACACAAAACACTAATCAAAGGTACAAGTGTACTTCAAGTATAAAGTAAAAAAAGGGTACAAAGTAGGCTAAAATGGAAGTCTAAAGTACAACGTCAACTAGCAAACTCAAAAGTACAAAAACATAGAAACCGAGGTACAAAACTAAATTACACCTTAATGAAAATCCGTAATAGTTATTGAAGTAGATTTTTTTTCTAGAAACCTATCAACATAAGATGTAGTTTTAAAGATCTTGATGTGAGTAGCTAAAAAGTGAAAACCGTTTATAATTTCGATGAATAATTCTCAAAATATTTTATTTTGGAAATTCAGATTGAAAAATAAAGGGAAAACTGCATCTTCCGCCCTCCCGTGTCACTCTTCCTCATCTTCATTCCCACATAATATGCTAAAACCGAAGTACACCTCACTGAAAACGTACACTTACATACAAATCGCAAGTACATTTGTACGTAGTAGTTTACAAATTACAAAAAAAAGTATCGTGAATTCAATCAACATGATGTAGTTTGGAAGATCTCGACAAGAGGTGCTGAAAAGCAACAATTCGTAATTTGAAAAAACGGTTCTCAAGATATTTTATTCTGAAATTTTGAATCCAAAAATAAAAGGATATGGCAATTTAAAAGGTGATTTTTAAAAAAACAAACATTTTATGAATAATTGAAAAAAGGCATAAACTATAAAACCGAAAAGAAACCCAAAAGAACTGTTGGATATGGTGTCCTCGAGGCAAATAATAAAGAGTATTTATTATTATATATCATTAGTTCATAATAGTTTCGTGCCATGATATAACTGTATCAGTAGGAAACCTGCTTGGTACATGTGTGAACTAGCTCATTGGTCAATGGATGATCGAAGTTTCCCGATCATGGACATATACGTCAATTGGCAATGGGGTAATGTCATTGGTGAATGATATGATACATTTCTAATATAAGTATTGCAACATGATCAAGTCACAAATTTCATGTTGCGATAGTTATGCAAGCACAGTAGCCTAATCCTTAGACCATGAGATCATATCTAATCACTATCACCGAAAACTACTTTGACTACATCAACCGTCACACCGTAACATGATGATCATAAAGTGTGTGTTGGGTATTCCGAAGGGATGAGTTAAGACGTATGTATCAAGAGCGGGATTTGTTCATCCGCGTGAATATACTCTGGGTCCACTCAGTGAGATTACAATTCAAGTTGCGCAACGCTAGGTCATGAGGATGATATCACACGGGAACGAGTTGAATGACCTTGTCGTATCGAAGTAACAAGGGAATTGGACTCGACGTTTGCGGTTCAGCGATTTTACACATTCGTAGAATACACAAAGATCATTATGGTTCTTCAGAACCCACTAATGATCATTGATAGAGAGACGTCTCGATCATGTCTGAATTAATATTTAATTATTTATTATTTATTAATTAAAAGGAGCATCACACCTTAATGGGCCCCTCCTGGAGGGAGCCCATTAAGTGGCCGGCGGGGCGGCTTTGGGCGCGTCCTCTCTCTCTCTCCCTCCCTCCCTCGCTCTCTCTCTCTCTCTCTCTCTCTCTCTCTCTCTCTCTCTCTCTCTCTCTCTCTCTCTCTCTCTCTCTCTCTCTCTCTCTCTCTCTCTCTCTCTCTCTCTCTCTCTCTCCCTCCCTCCCTCCCTCCCTCCCTCCCTCCCTCCCTCCCTCCCTCTCTCTCTCTCTCTCTCTCTCTCTCTCTCTCTCTCTCTCTCTCTCTCTCTCTCTCGGTTCCCCGAAGAGGTGCACACGGAGGAAGTTGACTCCACCCAGTACGCGGGAGCGCTAGTGGGATACGAATCCAGAAGATCTACTACCGCAACTCTACTGGATCGGAGACGGGACCGTCGTTGAACACCGTATGTGTGTGAAACTACAAGGTGCTGCCACTTGCAGCACTTGACGTCTTACCAGGAGGACTGCACTCAGCCCTGAGGTTGGCGACACCAACTATCCTCCCATAACCTAATTTTCGAGTGGCCTTTATTAGTAAATGATCTAAAGAGGAAGAATTATTTATTTTTGTCATAATATCAACCCTAAAGTGTGATTCCTCTGTTTACCAATGAACAAGGGATAATGCCTTCTAGCCTATACACTTTCTTCTTAGGAGGTTCTGCCAAACCTCATCCTCCGTAAGAACCATGAAGAGCCATTTAATAATTAGGGCGAAGTTTTTAACATGAATGTCTTGGATACCAGTACCACCCTGATCTCTCGGATGACAAACCACATTCCATCTAACCAATCAACATTTCTTTTTTTCACCGTCGGCTTTCCAAAAGAACCTAGATTGGAAGTAAAGCAATCTATGCAGGACTCCTTGCAGCAGTTCATATTCAGTACCATGTACTTGTTATTAAATTTAATGAGAATCAATTAACTCTCATTTCCAACTACTCATCTTGTTCCCAAAGCACTAGTCGACATGTTTCCATTAAAAAAATAGTCTCAGATAATGATCGGAGTATCTAAATATCTAATTGGAAAGTGTCCCTGCTCAAAACTGGATAATTCGATATGTTAATTGGCCACGTCTTGAGCTTCCCAAATAGAATAGTTCACCCTTACCGAAATTGATTTTAAGATCCAAAAGTTGCTGAAACGATGATAGTATTAACTTCAAGTTCTTTGCCTTTTTGTAGTCATGTTTCATGAAAAAGAATCATGTCACATATACTATAAGGATAGATTGTGCACTATCCACTAGGTGTGGAACTACCCCTTCAATTTGGTCATTTAACTTTACGCGCTCAATCATGGCGGCCAACATATCTACCACAATTTTGAATAACATGGATGATAATGGATCATACTGTCTTAGCTCTTTTTTTTTAGTTTGGAAGTAATGGCCATTTTCACCATTGAATTTAATGGCCACACTATCTCCAATAATAAAAGCATGTGTCCAAGCATGCCACAATTCACAAAAAACCTTTCGTTCTCAAGGTTTGTTGAAGAAAAGATCATTGACCTTGTCATAAGCCTTTTGAAAGGCTATTTTAATATCACCTATTAAGTATTTTGGCATAATTTGTGGACCGTCTTATGAAGGATCACCACCCCTTCAAGGATGTTTCTCCCTAGCCCCAAACAAATCTCCATAATATTTTGTTCTACAGTAAAAGGGAAGTTCCAAAAATGTCTTCAAGTGGAAGTTCCAAAAAAGTTGTCACCCGGGGTTTGAAAACAATAAGGTTTCTTTCTAGCGATGGTCAAAAGCCGTTGTTAGAATTGAAAATTTTAACCCTCTAAGAAAGTTCAGATAAAAATATCTTCCCTTCAAAACTTTAACCAAATCTATTCTTTTTATCGATTTCATCCTCTATAACGTTGAACTAGGCTATGTCAACACAAAATACATTGGATTGAGCAAAATACATCTGATGAGCGGAATGAAGATTTATACCTCAACAACATGGTTGACCAGCTATACGTCAATGGCAAGGTTTCATGGTGTTGAACACCCCTCCTCCTGCTGCTAAATGGGTTACTCCTACAACACGATCATGTTGTATTTCTAAAGTCTCTAAACTGAATAACATGAGCAACTTTGAATTTATTATCAGCCCAAATAATATGTGCATGTTCTCGATCGAGTTTGTATGGTTGCAGCGAAGCCTCTTATAGTCTTATGTACGCTAGGTGCAGCATAAACTCGGCTGCCCAATGGAGGCTTTGACGGAGTGGAGCTAGCGTCTCTGAGTTTGGTCATTTACGAGTTGGCAAAAATATTGGAAGGGGTTCAACGTTAAGGACCATGGTGTTGCCCAAACAGGTAAGCCCACGAGTTGAGGCGGTCTCGAGGCGACTCGGGCTCCCAGCCGCCTTCCGTCGGCGATGCCGTTCTTCCTCGCTTCTATGGCCTTCGGGCCATGCATGGAGGTTGGGTGGATCTTGGCCCTCATCGGTGGGAGGGATCCGTTCTCCTGGTTTTAGGGTTTTAGTTTGGTAGGGCGGCGTTCAATTGGTAGCGGCGGTGGTTTCTTCAATAAAATATCCTTGGCTTTAGCCCCATCTCGACAACGACATCGAGAAGCTTGTGGGAGTGGTGTGATTCTCGAGCACTTCTTCTGGTTGGGGGATCTCCGAACCTTCATGGAGATTCATCGGCGGTTAGTCCTTCCTCGTCTCCAGGACGGATGTGGTCTTTTTGACCTGTTGGCAACTTCCCGCCCACAACTAACAATGTCTGGATGTCTCAGGGAGGAGCAGCAGCGGCGGCGTGCTGTCAACACGCTCTGGAGGTTGAAGACGAAGGGTATCTCTAGGTGTTGTTGTAATTTTTGTTTTTGTTGAGATGATTTGTATTGTTTAATGTTTCTCTTAATGCTAGGGTTCTATTCGCAAAAAAAAAAGAACCATGGTATTGACATAAAAATATATGTTTTGCTCGAGAAAACGCGAAGTTCTTCCAACATGGAGGTTGGCGGGTTATAGTCAAATTCAACCCCCGTCGAGCAAAAGAGTAAATTCATTAAAGTTTCGGAGATGGTTTTTTTCCGGCGCTTTAAATAGCTAGGATCGATTTTGCCACTTCTCTGGAAGGCTGCGTCACGAACTCGGAGGCCCAAGCCAAGCGTGTCCGTGTCCGTCTTGGAGTCCGATCGAGTATCTGTGAAAGGCACGGGGTTTAGAACTGGCGCCCCCATAAAATCGAAGACACGGCCTACTCGATCAATCATTGACGCAGGAAACCAGGCTAGAACAACAGCAAGTTAATTAACATCTCTAGATCGATCGCCTGGGCGGAAGCGATAAGCTACGAGCGCGACGAGGAGGAGCGCCACATGATGTTTGAGCATCCTGCCAACTCGTGGGAGCTGCAGCGCCTGAGATTTCTCGCCCAGATAGCCGCTCTCGACAACGAAGGCTACCGGGAGCACCCCGGCAACGTGTGGGAGCTGCAGCGGCTGCGACGTCTCGCCGAGTTAGCTGCTAATGAGAAAGACTACTGGGAGCACCCCGCCAGCGATTGGGAGCTGCAGCGCCTGAGACGCCTCGCCCAGATAGCCGCTCGCGAGGAAGACTACCAGCGCTCCAAGGAGGAGATGCCCGTCGGGCAGGCGGCCAATATATGCGCCATCTGAAGACCAATGATGATTTTGTACTTCTGTAGCCCCTCGATCATCCAATACTCCATGACCTAGTTTATCTTCTTGTAAACCATGGTTCAGTAATGTGTTGGAATTATTGTTCCTTTGTTAATTATTATCTCGTTGAGTAAAAAATATCTTTTGCTACAAGGATCCGAATCGATTCTAGAAGTTCATAAGAAGGAAAATTGCCCCAGACATAATAAAATATTATATCAACGTCCTTGGATCGCCCAACGATCACTATCACCTTGTAACGAGCCTTCGATTCGGCTCCAATACCTAAGCCGGCATGGCGTTGTTTTAGTAGCCGGAAACGGGGAACGGTGCCTCGTCCCTCGACCCGGAATCGTTGTCCCGGATTCGGAGTCGGAAACGATGTAGGGGACGATGTGATTCGGCTACCGAAACGCGTTCCGGTACAGTTGGTTCACTGCCGCTGCGAAACGGTCGGAGGAGAGCAATGTTTGGTTCTTGTCGAGCTTCCGGTGTCGGCATTTGTTTTCTTTTCTCTTTCTCTTCCGTTTCTTTTGGGTCTGGTTGTGCTGCAGCCCCAGCATGCTTGTATCGTGTGGTTGCTATATTAATATAGCGGGGCGAAAGTCTATTTCGAGAAGGAGAGCAATGTTTGGAGGCACATCAGCTCGAGTTCGGAGGAAAAGGGGGAGTAGGGGACATGCTAATCGGAGACGAGTACCATGTGGCTGATGGTGGCCTACTGCAGCTGAACGGTGGCCGATGGTGGGCAGCTTGAGCGGTTGAGCCTGGCGGCGCATAGGACATGGTCGCAAGAAAGGAAGAGATGGGGCAGAGACGTGCGTCGGCTTACAGGATTTACAGACTAGGGCCGTTTTTTATTACTATGGGCTACAATTAGAAGAGGACGTGCCCATCTATTGCCATGTACTGTATCGTCCCCGATTCATCGTTCCCAAACTGGCGGGTTCGCGTCCCCTCCATGGATTGGAACATATGGATGATGTATACCCATGGCGTTCCCTAGTTTTCGACACCCTCGTTCCCCGTCCCCCGTTCCCGTTTCTCGTTCCCGTCGAATCGGAAACTTGGCAACTATACTTGTTTATGGCAGCCAGAAAGTTGTGCACGTGCCCTAAGGACCAATGCCCCAAAACCGTAGTTGTAGCAATTGAACGCTTAAATTGATTTTAATCTTCTCACACCAAACATGTGATACACGTAGACTAAACAAGATCCACCACTCAATGGGAGCATCAACAATATGATTCCCCGCCCTCCTCAGCGCCACCGGCGAGATCGCCGCCGTCGAGGTGAACGAGGAGGTGATTACACCTTATTCTTGTCCCACACATCACAATCACAACCACCATGACGTCGCTGCTGACCAAACTCGAACTTTAAGAGCTTTACTATAACGTCGAGCACAGATTCGAGATCCACACCCCTCTCGTAGCCGAAGTGGCACACAGAGGAGGCAGGGATCCGCGCGTGATTCTGATGGAACCCTAGATCACCACCTTCTTCTTAGTCGCGGGAGGAAAACATTTCCTTCTCTATCGTCCAGTAATAACTAATGTGCTTGTGTGCTACAACTATCTCCTATATGTCGTTATAATTCGTGGCTATCTGCCATCTAGTTGGACAATGTTTGTCAGAAAATCTAGTTGCACCAGGTTTGGACCGGTAATTCTGCTATGTGAAAATGTAGCCATGTAGCTCGAGCTACATGTAGGTTGATTTCTGCAAGACTTGATGATTAATTTTTTTTTTTGGAAAACTTGAAAATGACATTTAAAGTAGCTGTGGGAGTTTCTAGGACAGTAGTCCACGCAACGCAGAGGATGTTCAAATAAAACATAACGAAAAATGTTAATCTCGATCACAATGGATATGCATATTTATCTAGTTTTCTACAACATAGATAACAACCATAAAAGAATATGGTCTAAAAATACCCAAAACATATCACATTGAGATATTGATTAGGGCTTGCACTTGTAAGTTTTGATAAAATAATAATGTGGTTTTCTCAAGAGGTTAGGCTTTATTTTTTAAAAGAGACCAAAGCATGTTTCAAGATTTTTTTCTCGAGAACTTCAATAATGCTCTAAGAAGATCCTATCTGGGCTACTGCAGATCAATTCCGCGCACACAGACCCTGACACTGTTGTCTGTAGTGTATGATCATCTTTATCTCAAATGAAACACTTCAAAATTCGCATCACTTCCAATAATTTGTTTATTTGATTGAACTAGAGAGGGTTGGAGGGTACTAAATAAGGGTTAGAACTTTGCACCTCTACTATTGAATAATGTATGGTTGTGATGCGTCCAAGCCCGAGGAGTTGGCATTCTGCTATGTTGCGCAAAGGATTTTTTTTGTTGGAGGTATTGTTTTGAGAAGAACGGACTTGCTCTACGGTGAAAATTTAAGGTCTAGCCTTAACGATTGTGTCTGACAAAGACCTTATAGAGGACATTGTTTTTTGAGCGCAGATTATGGGTGATGTCCTAGCGGTGATTCGTGTTGCAGCTACAGGGTTTTTTTTTATCACCGTAGCGATTTTTCCTTCTTTTTCTTCTTGTTTTTGCAGTAGGTTTGTGTGCATCCATAATATTGTAGGACATTTAGTTGTTGGAGAAACTATATGTAATTAATATCTGGGATATTCACTTTGGCTCATAGGAGCATTGCTCCCATTGTGTGAATCAAAATTTCGAACTGTCAAAAAATTCTAAACTAAAAATTTTCATGTACATCTACACATTTTATGTTCGTACACAAGTTTTCAAAAAAATTTATAAAAATTTGTGGCTCCAGTAAAAAAGACAAATTTTGATGCTATAACACGATTACATATAGGACATTTTTTTGTCTTTTTTGTACACGCCACATAAAATGTTGTTTCTCCATGAAAACTTGTGCACTAACATAGAATGTCACGATGTACAACAAAAAAATTATGTCAGAATTTTTTGACATTTTTAAAATTGTTTTTTTAATTATTTTGTATAATAGGAGCATTCCTATGAGCCAAAATGCCACCTCCATTAATATCTTCGTAATATCAATAATTATTATTATCGAAAACTGGTGGGAAAGAGAGAATCATGACACCGGAGTGGATATTCGCTGTGGCGATCTGCCGCTGGCACCACGGATCTCATCAATCAGACAACGTGCGTGAGTGTGAACCTAGAGCGATGAAGTTTCGTGCGGTATGATTCGCACATGGAACGGATGCAGCAGAGCCATGTTTGCCGTCATTTTGATAATAGTGTACTGAGTGCCCACTCCAATAGGCAATAGTGGCCTACACTACACGGACATAATCAGCAGTACAGGCTAGACAAATAACACGTGAGCATACAATCGACGCTGAATTAGGGCATGATCTTCCCCCTGTGCATATTCATCGTCCATACGTACATCACTGAATTATTACTTTCGTGCAAGCAGGCCGTGTCTACTAGCTGTAAACCCTACTAAGATCCTCTCAACGACACGTAACATTACTTGTAATGGGAGTAACATAGCTAGTCACTGGTGGAAAAAGGGTCTTCCATCCAGTCTCATTAGACCCCAAATATTTGGAACCGTGACTAATGAGACCTTTAGTCGCGGTTCGGCAGGCGAACCGCGACCAAAGGCCTCGACCCAGGGCGCTCGCTGGCCAGCTGGTGTACGTGAGGGGCTTTAGTCGCGGTTGGCCAGGTCAACCGCGACTAAAGGCCTTCGGGCACCTTTAGTCACGGTTTGCCAGGCCAACCACGACTAAAGCCCCTCCCTATATATACCCATCCGAGCAGCCAGCACTTAGCCATTTGGAGCCATTCTCTTCACAAACTTCACAAGGGGTGTTAAGTTTGCTTTTGGTTCCTCTTATGCACACAAGGTGTTTGATGAAATGCTCCAAGAGCATGAAACAAACATGATATGAAGTGTCGGAGCCACACTTGAGCTTCCTCATTTATTTTTTCCTCCTCGATCGCGGTTAGCAACTTGAACCTTTGATGTGTCATTGATAAAATATGCATATGTGTGTAATTCATTGTTTGATTTTTATTGTTTGTAGTTAGTTAATTAGTTTAACAAATGCATGATGGTTAATTATATATTTTATATTATAATAATGCAGATGAATCGGCAATGGATGTACGGTAATCGACTCTCCGGCGAGTTCACTACGGGTTTGAAAGATTTCCTCGTAGTGGCTAATGCGAACAAGCGGGGGTTTTGTTATCCGTCCATGTGTTGCCCGTAAGAATCAGGAAGGGCTACTCTTCCTCAAGAGATGTTCACATGCACCGCTTCGGCAGGGTTTCATGCCAAGCTATAATTGTTGGACCAAGCATGGAGAAAGAGGGGTTATAATGGAAGAAGATGAAGAAGGGGATGATTTCATCGATGACAACTATCTTGATCATTTCGGTGATACTTTCATGGAGGATGCTGAAGGTGGGGAAGGTGAAGGGGAAGGTGAAGAAGAGGCACGTGATGAGCCCGTTGATGAACTTGGTCGGACCATTGCTGATGTACGGAGAAGCTGCGAAACTGAAAAGGAGAGGGAGAATTTGGATCGCACGTTAGAGGATCACAAAAAGTCGCTTCATACGTCTCCGACGTATCGATAATTTGTTGTATTCCATGCCACATTATTGATGATATCTACATGTTTTATGCACACTTTATGTCATATTCGTGCATTTTCTGGAACTAACCTATTAACAAGATGCCGAAGTGCCAGTTCCTGTTTTCTACTGTTTTTGGTTCCAGAAATCCTAGTAAGGAAATATTCTCGGAATCGAACGAAATCAAGACCCAGGTTCCTATTTTCATCGGAAGCATCCAGAACACCCGAGAGCCGCCAGAGGGGGGCCCTGTGGGCCCCAAATGATAGGGTGGCGCGGCCTGGGCCCTGGCCGCGCCCCCCTATGGTGTCGCCGCCTCGTCGCCCCTCCGACTCCGCCTCTTCGCCTATATAAAGGTCCCAGACCTAAAACCACGATACGGAAGAACGAAACCCGCAGAAACCTTACAGAGCCGCCGCCATCGCGAAGCCAAGATCTGGGGGACAGGAGTCTCTGTTCCGGCACCCTGCCGGAACGGGGAAGTGCCCCCGGAAGGCTTCTCCATCGGCACCGCTGCCATCTCCACCGCCATCTTCATCACCGCTGCTGCTCCCATGAGGAGGGAGTAGTTCTCCATCGAGGCTCGGGGCTGTACCGGTAGCTATGTGGTTCATCTCTCTCCTATGTACTTCAATACAATAATCTCATGAGCTGCCTTACATGATTGAGATTCATATGATGATGCTTGTAATCTAGATGTCATTATGCTAGTCAAGTGAGTTTTACTTATGTGATCTCCGGAGACTCCTTGTCCCACGTGTGTAAAGGTGACAGTGTGTGCACCGTGTGGGTCTCTTAGGCTATATTTTACAGAATACTTATTCACTGTTATGAAGAGCATAGTGAAGTGCTTATTTATATCTCTTTATGATTGCAATGTATTTTGTGTCACAATTTATCTATGTGCTACTCTAGCAATGTTATTAAAGTAGTTTTATTCCTCCTGCACGGTGTAATGGTGACAGTGTGTGCATCCGTGTTAGTACTTGGTTTATGCTATGATTATGATCTCTTGTAGATTATGAAGTTAATTATTGCTATGATAGTATTGATGTGTATTATTCCTCCTACATAGCATGAAGGTGACGAGTGTGCATGCTATGTTAGTACTTGGTTTAGTCGAATTGATCTTTCATGCACTCTAAGGTTATTTAAATATGAACATTGAATTGTGGAGCTTGTTAACTCCGGCATCGAGGGTTCGTGTAATCCTACGCAATGTGTTCATCATCCAACAAGAGTGTAGAGTATGCATTTATCTATTCTGTTATGTGATCAATGTTGAGAGTGTCCACTAGTGAAAGTCTATTCCCTAGGCCTTGTTCCTAAATATCGCTATCGCTGCTTGTTTACTTGTTTTACTTGTGTTACTACTGCTGCAATACTACCACCATCAACTACACGCCAGACAAGCTATTTTACGGCACCGTTGCTACTACTCATACTTATTCATACCACATGTATTTCACTATCTCTTCGCCGAACTAGTGCACCTATTAGGTGTGTTGGGGACACAAGAGACTTCTTGCTTTGTGGTTGCAGTGGTTGCATGAGAGGGATATCTTTGACCTCTTCCTCCCCGAGATCGATAAACCTTGGGTGATCCACTTAAGGGAAACTTGCTGCTGTTCTACAAACCTCTGCTCTTGGAGGCCCAACACTGTCTACAAGAATAGAAGCACCCGTAGACATCATCGCTGTACCCCGGATGTGATAATGGTCTGAAAAAGCTGGGCTGCACACTGGATTTGCTGAAATGGAAGGCACGGGAAGGTGTAGCTGACTCAGGATTTGAAAACTTGCTGAAAATGTTGAAGAATATGTTTCCAAAGAATAATGAGTTGCCCGCCAGTACATACGAAGCAAAGAAGGTTGTCTACCCTCTAGGTTTAGAGGTTCTGAAGATACATGCATGCATCAACGACTGCATCTTCTACCGCGGTGAATACGAGAATTTGAATAAATGTCCGGTATGCACTGCATTGCGTTATAAGATCAGAGGCAATGACCCTGGTGACGATGTTGAGGGCCAGAAATCCAGGAAGAGGGTTCCCGCCAAGGTGATGTTGTATGCTCCTATAATACCACGGTTGAAACGTCTGTTCAGGAACAAAGAGCATGCCAAGTTGTTGCGATGGCATAAAGAGGACCGTAAGTCGGACGGGCAGTTGAGACACCCCGCAGATGGAACGCAATGGAGAAAGATCGACAGAGAGTTCAAAGATTTTGCAGCTGACGCAAGGAACATAAGATTGTCGAAAAAATCGGTGAAGACAAAGCGTGGCAAAACCAAGACGCTGAAACAAGGAGTGATATATACCATTGATGTTGTCAGTCCAAAAGGCAAGCCGCTGGAGCCCGAAGAGGCGTACACCAAGTTCATCAACCAATGCGGAGTCGTTGTTAGAGACAGCGTCCCGATCACCGTCCAGGAATGGCATGAGCCAGTGAAGGCACATGTTGGTTCCGAGCTTCGTCGGCAAGAGAAAGAAAAAGGAATGCTCGGAGAACGCTTATGGAGCATTTCGTTCTACCTCCGGAATACCGCAAAAAAGATGAATTCGGTAACGACGATCCGGAGGGACGTAAGAGGAGGAGGCTGGTCAAAGAGTTCGCTCTTCAGAAGATGGCCACAGCATTCCGCACATACAAGAAAAAAATAGCTGCTCAATTTGTCGAGAAGGGGAAGACTCCGGATTTCACCGGACAGTATGAGAAGATTAAAGATGATTGGCCCGAATTTGTGAGGCAAAAGAAATCCGAGGAATTCAAGGCCATATCGGATAAAAATAAGGCAAATGCGGCTAAGAAGCAGTACAATCATATTATGGGGCCAGGAGGGTACCGCCTTTCTGAGCCTAAGTGGCGTGAAGATGGAGGATGACCCGAGGGAGCGAGGAATCCCTCTAGGTACCGAGGATGGGACCCTAGGGCCAAAAGCTGGTGGTACGGGCATGGGGGAACGCTAGACCCGGTGACAGGGGAGTGTGTTCACCGAGACACAAAGTTTAAACCCACCCAAGCCCTTATTGACGCAATGAGGGATGCTCAAGAGGGGAAGATCAAGTTCAACAGAGAGAATGACCAGCTGACAAAAGCCCTCGGGAATCCTGAACATGGAGGACGTGTACGAGGAAAACGCGCCGGCGTTTCGTGGGAAGAAGGGTTTTCCCAGGAAAATGACCCCTACAGTTACAGAAGCCGTAAGAGAAAGGCGGATCGGGAAAAAGATGTTGTGGCGCGGTTGGCATCGGAATTCAATGAGATGAAGAAAACCCTGGATGGTCTAGTACAAGAAAGAGAGGCAGCTCGGACGCATGAAGATCATCCACCGGATGTCGGAAGCCAGCAGCGGAGAAGCAGCGTGGCTTCCACGGAGCCCCCACCGGCTGGTGCACATGCACCGACGATCGAAATTACTGCACCGGAGCCTCTGGAGATCGAAATTACTGCACCGGAGCCTCCTCGCTACCCCGTGGACGATGTAAAGGAAATGAAAGAATGTCATCTGTATTATCCAATGGGGAACATGTCCATGAAGGTAGCCATCGGCAGTGCTTTACCATGTGAACCTGGAGCACTCCACCACAACAAGCCCATTCAAGATGGCTATGCTCGTGTCATGGTGGAGGACATAGTACAAGGGTTTGAGGACCTGGAGATTGACATTGCTACACCTGAGGGGAGAGAAGACTTGGAGATGTCAAGCGCCAGTTCATTCTATGGCAAAAGAAGTTTATCAAGTTTCCAGGCGAGGCGCTAAGGCCAACAAGTCCACCCCCTACGGTGGTGGTGGCGGTGGCGGCGGTGGTGGTGCTTCACCTACACCTCCTTCACGTGAGCCGACGCCGCCCCCCAATTCACCTCCGGCGGGTAAGCAGCCGCCGCCCCCCAGTCCGCCCCGGGAGGGTAGCGAGACGCCGCCCCAATCCACCTCCGGCGAAGAAGCGAAGCAGTCCTGGACTATTAACCTGAGACCCTTATGTACCTAAGACCACAAAGGTGCCGGAGCCATCACCGAAGCCTCTCCCCACAAGGCCTTGGGAACGTAGTGCCGAGGAAGTCGACGCGGCCGCGACTCGCTGATTATGAGAAATGGAAGGCGGACTGCAAGAAGAAAAGAGAGCCCGAGCCCAAGCCGGTATTTTCCGATGATCAAAAGAAGTGGGCTAAGTCATTTTTGAGCACACCGTTCCAAGCCGCGAAGAATCTGCCTGACGACTATGCACGTGAACTTCGTAGGCAGGCACTCATGTTGAAGGAGAAGAAAGAGCGGGCGGAGAAGCAGGAGAAGAAAGCCTTGGAGGAGGCCGAGAAAGAAATAGCAAGTAAAAAAGCGGGAAACGAGTTGCCCAGCTCGGGAACAAAGTAAACAATCGATTGCCCCGCTCATAGTGAAAGCCGCCGGTCCGAATGCCCCCGATATCATAGCAGCTGCGGCAGCACATGGATTGACTGTAACGAGTGCCAGAGAACAAGCGGCCAACTTAGGTATGACTCTTCGTGCAGTGTTAGGCCTTGAGGAGGCGCCAATGAGTAAACCAGGTAATTACATATGTGCGGAATGGTCCCCTCGTCGAGCCTGCGCGAGAAGAGGATCTACCTCAACAAATGAAAAATCTGCTAAATTGGTACAAGGGTTACATAAAAAATAAAAACGCCAAAGAATATATTTATGCGGAAGTTAGACATGAGCATCATTTCAAACATTACTATGTAACAATTCATCCGAGTGAATTGTTCCAGCTTTTCAATCTGCGCGAGCTCGACAAATCTATCATCAGTTGCTACGTTCTGTAAGTGATTTATTTCTACCCCATCTCGTTCATTGCCTGCACTATATATATGTCCTAACTATATTGTTGTGTACGCTATTATGCCGAATGAAGATTAAGGAATGCGGAGTAAAGAACATCCATGATGTTGGGTTCATTGACCCACACATCGTTAATGGATATTGATACGTCTCAAATGTATCTATAATTTCTTATGTTCCATGCTACTTTTATGATGATACTCACATGTTTTATACACATTATATGTCATTATTATGCATTTTCCGGCACTAACCTATTGACGAGATGCCGAAGAGCCGATTGTTGTTTTCTGCTGTTTTTGGTTTCGTAAATCCTAGTAAGGAAATATTCTCGGAATTGGACGAAATCAACGCCCAGGGGCCTATTTTTACACGAAGCTTCCAGAAGACCGGAGGGGAGACGAAGTGGGGCCACGGGGCGCCGCCACACTAGGGCGCGGCCTAGAGGGGGCCCGCGCGGCCCTAGCGTGTGGGGCCCCCGTGACTCTCCCGACTCCGCCCTTCCGCCTACTTAAAGCCTCCGTCGCGAAACCCCCAGTACCGAGAGCCACGATACGGAAAACCTTCCAGAGACGCCGCCGCCGCCAATCCCATCTCGGGGATTCGGGAGATCGTCTCCGGCACCCTGCCGGAGATGGGAATCATCTCCCGGAGGTCTCTTCATCGCCATGATCGCCTCCGGATCGATGTGTGAGTAGTTCACCCCTGGACTATGGGTCCATAGCAAGTAGCTAGATGGTCGTCTTCTCCCCATTGTGCTATCATGTTAGATCTTGTGAGCTTCCTATCATGATCAAGATCATCTATTTGTAATCCTTCATGTTGTGTATGTTGGGATCCGATGAATATTGAATACTATGTCAAGTTGATTATCAATCTATCATATATGTTATTTATGTTCTTGCATGCTCTCCGTTGCTAGTAGAGGCTCTGCCAAGTTGATACTTGTGACTCCAAGAGGGAGTATTTATGCTCGATAGTGGGTTCATGCCTCCATTAAATCTAGGACAGAGTGACGGAAAGTTCTAAGGTTGTGGATGTGCTGTTGCTACTAGGGATAAAACATCGATGCTTTGTCTAAGGATATTTGTGTTGATTACATTACGCACCATACTTAATGCAATTGTCTGTTGTTTACAACTTAATACTGGAGGGGGTTCGGATTATAACCTGAAGGTGGACTTTTTAGGCATAGATGCATGCTGGATAGCGGTCTATGTACTTTGTCGTAATGCCTGATTAAATCTCATAGTACTCATCATGATATATGTATGTGCATTGTTATGCCTTCTTTATTTGTCAATTGTTCAACTGTAATTTGTTCACCCAACATCTGCTATCTTATGGGAGAGACACCGCTAGTGAACTGTGGACCCCGGTCCTATTCTTTACATCTGAAATACAAACTGCTGCAATTGTTCTTTACTGTTCTTCGCAAACAAACATCATCATCCACAATATACATCTAATCCTTTGTTTACAGCAAGCCGATGAGATTGACAACCTCACTGTTACGTTGGGGCAAAGTTCTGTGATTGTGTTGTGCAGGTTCCACGTTGGCGCCGGTATCCGTGGTGTTGCGGCGCACTACACTCCGCCACCATCAACCTTCAACGTGCTTCTTGGCTCCTCCTGGTTCGATAAACCTTGGTTTCTTTCTGAGGGAAAACTTGCTGCTGTGCGCATCACACCTTCCTCTTGGGGTTCCCAACGGACGTGTCAACTACACGCCATCAGATATGTGTTAGAACATCACCCCGCCGACGTGGAGGAAGACCTGTGGCGGTTTCTTTCAAAGCAGGAACTCAAAAGTGATATTCTATTTCCTTACCATTTTGGGTGAGTGTTTCTGTCTTGAGCATATTCTCTTTTGTTTACTCCATGCATGGTATGTGGCTAATCGATGAGTTATGCATGACTGTGCATGTATCGTGTCCGCAGGTTCCACTGGATTCTGCTAGTAATTAAATTTCACGACTCCACAGTTCTCGTCCACGACTCTCTGAATATGGATTCAAAGCTTTGGGCCGACATGTGAAAAATGATGCAGAAGTAATTATTTTCATTCATTTGTGCTCTATATCGATCGGCCTATTTCGTTCATTTCCTAATATCAAGTAACTAATAACTCTCTTGTTCATTTAATTTTCTTTGCCTCGTAGGGTTTGGAGACGGTTCGTAGATGAAAAGGTCGGTGAGTTCAAAAAATAGCTACATTTTATGCGGTCAGTGAGTGGGACTGGGGATATTCAGCCACCGGGGACCAATCTATGTGGATACTATGTTTGTGAGATGATCCGGAGATACACCTCTGAGCGGGTTCCGTGTGAGAACAATATCAAGAGGAATAACCTCCGGAAGATGCTTAGTCCGAAGCTCGCTTCCGACCACTTCAAGAGGAACTAGCTGGATGGATCGCGAGGGAAGTCGTCCATCCTAAAGGACAACACTATGTAGAGGACGTAGAACTTCGTATGCACTAAATTATGTATGGAAACTTGTTCAAAATTGTATATGGCGTCATCCGATATTGAATATATATTGTATATTCCTCTTGAATTCTTTTTGGTTATAATTTCAAATTTGTTTGAAATTGTACATTCATATGCATGTATGTAGTACCGTAGAATATGTGAAACTCCTTCAAAATTAAAATAAAACACAAAAGAAATAAAACAATACAAATTAAAAAGAAAACAGGTTTAGGGGGGGCTAAAACCCTAAACCTGCGGCGGCCTTTAGTCGCGGTTGGCCAGGAGAACCGCGACTAAAGGTCCTCCGCCCCGACGGACTGCTGGCGGCCACGTGGACGTGCCTTTAGTCGCGGTTCGTAAGAAACCGCGACTAAAGGGGGGGGGCTTTAGTCGCGCTTAATTGGTCGCGGTTGCGCAACCGCGACTAATGGCAGTTGTGAACCGCGACCAAAGTCCCTTTTCCACCAGTGAGTAAAATTACACATCCTAATAAATTTTGGTGATATAGCATGACAATAAATGAAAAAAGAGATGTGATAGTTAGCTATGTTACCATCACAACACACATTTGAAGACAAGATGGGTCTGTAACCTAATAAATATAACTTTGCATTACACCACATATACTACCCACTATAGATGTAGTGCATCTTACTGCTCTATGTTACTCCCCACTATGACTAGTCTAAGTAACCTAATTGTGTTAACTTAAAGATAAATCTCACGGTAAAAGATCTATAAAACCATTACTCTCTTCTTTTAAAAATAAGTGTATATGTTTAGGTTATGTTCTAAGTCAAAATTTATTAAGTTTGGCTAACTTTATGAAAAACTTCAGCAGTATGTATCACATGATGAAATGCATCTAGTGATATTAATTTGGTGTTGCAAATATTGCTACTTTTCTATGATGTTAGTTAGACTTAAAATGCTTGACTCAAGACAAAACCTAAAGACATACTACCTCTATCCGTAAAAGGATGTCAAAAATTTATTTAAATTCGAAGGTATCTAGACACCTTTTGGTGTATAAATACATTTGAATTTGTACAAATCTTCGTCATCCTTTTATGGACGGAGGGAGTACTATTTGTAGACGGAAAGGGACTAGTTTTTTTTTTTTTTTTTTTTTTTTTTTTTGTAGAGTGCCACAGCTCTTCATTAACACCGACTTTGATATGATTGTCATGGACCTGAGATATGTACCTAATGGTACTATTGTAGTATTGTTGATCGATGCAATGATGCTTCCATTACCCGAGCTAATGTGACAGTTTGGTGCCATAGTTTATTAGGCTGTGACTCGTGATAAACGAACAGGGATGACCCATGACCGGATGTACAAATATTGACCCAAGACTTCAACCATTTCCTTGTAGTCTTGTAGAATAACCATATGGAGGATTGAGAGGATATTGATAAGTCAAATGGGAGGAATACTTGCCACGTGGAGGCTTACTGCATCGAATTATTCATTTTTTGTACTGTTCATACCAGTTCAAGAACATACATCGTGCATTTCCACCAATTTTTATGGTACTAAAGAGTACAGATCAATCTCCAGGAAGCTAGTATATACATGTTTCAAGGCTCCAGGCTACACAACGGTGCAGCTAGGCTGTAAGGAAAGCTCAAAACTCATGAGCCTCAAGATCGACTCGTTTTTTTTTGTATTTACTTGAGATCAACTCGAAAACAAATGTGCCGATCGAACATAAGTGTCTGATATAGCTCGGTTGGACATGAGTTGATTTTGATCCAACACTAGCTCGCTTGATTTAGCTCGACAGCTGGAAAGAATGTAATTGTCTATAATATTAGGAGTGTTGTTTTTGGCTCATGGGAGCATATGCTCCCTTCATTTTAAAATGTATCTTAGATATATTTTTTATAAAAAAATTGGAACGAAAAATTCACACGTGCATCTTCACGTGCTAAGCGTCAATAAAGTTGTTTCATGAAAAATCAACTTATCATGTGGCGTATGTAAAAAAGATAAAATTTGGTGCTAAAAATAAGTCTTTGATAGGACAAATTTTCTCCTTTTCACATATACCAAAAAAAAATATCGTTTTTTCGTGAACTTGACGAAGACGTATGGAGATGTAGATGTAGAACTTTTTGTCAAAAAAATTTAACACTTCAAAATATGTTTTTTGTGGTAGAGGGAGCCACGAACCGAATTAAATATAGAAATTTATTACTCCCTCTGATCCTAAAAAAGAGTCGGAAGTACAATTTTACAAAAACATCCTCAATCTTCTTGTCTTATGAACCCGCAGTCCCCTTTGAGCTGCTGCTGCGCGCATGTAGAATGGAGCCACGGACACACGGGTTGCATGCATAGAATTGGTTGATTCAGAAGGGGTTAATTAGAAAACTTAATTAGACTATGATTTGGACATTTTTTTAGGATCGGAGGGAGTACCTTATATGTTATTGATGAGATTTATTCCTTCTAATTTAGATGACATTTGGTTAAGTGATATCGAAGGTTAATTTATTCCTTCTATGTAATGTGGATGATATTTTTATTCTTTCCTATGCAAGCAAAATTATAAAAAAAATACTTCTTTTGGTTAGCTCAAAACTAGCTGGAGATCAATTTGATATCACTACAAGTTAAGTATGAACCAACTTTTACAGCTTGATGTTTAACTCGGCTAATTATGAGCTCCCTCGGATATTTGTATGAGCTGGACTTAGCCAAATGTAACTCGCTCGAATTCGACTTGTTTGCAGCCTAGGTGTAGCCATGTAAAAACATCTCTAGCAGATCCCGTAAAAATTAGACCCTTAAAATATTTATAAAGGGCGTTGTAAACATCTTTTACGGTCTCAAATAGGCTATGCCCTGGGAGCTCTGCTCCGCTCGCACTGGCTCGCAGTGGCGACCTCTCCCGAGCATATCGGCCTAGCTCGCGATGCCCACCTCACCTGCCTTGGTTCCCTCGACGGGAATGGGCACTAGCATGGCGCGCCCGGTGAACGGGGCCAGTGTTGGCCAGCGAATCTAAATGTGTATATGATGCCCCCCATAGGGGGTCTCATAGCGCTTTGGATTTTCGGCCGTCCGATCGAGCTAACGTGGCGCGATCTCGGCCGGCCGATCCGTCCAGGGCGCGAGGCCCTCGCACGAACCCACGTTTTATCCATGGGTCGTGTAAAAGCCCGCCTGGCCCGGTCATGCCGCCAATCATGTGTCGCGCCTCTCCTCCCCAATCCCATCTCTACCCGTCGCCCTCCCTGCCCAATCCTCCCTCGCCTCGTCGTCGCCGCCGTCGGGCTGCCCGGCGGAAGTAGCGCCGCCTCGTCGTCGCCATCGCCAGCGGCTGCCGGTGGAGGCAGCAGGTCACCGCCTCGTCGCCGCTCTACCGCTGGATGGCTCCGACCCGCGGCCGCGCCTCCGATCCCCTCTCGCCTCGTCGTCGCCGCCGCCGGGCTGCCCGGCGGAAGTAGCGCCGCCTCGTCGTCGGCATCGCCGGCGGCGCCGCCTCGTCGTCGCCATCACCGGCGGCTGCCGGTGGAGGCAGCAGGTCGCCGCCTCCTCGCCGCTCCAAGCGAAAGCAGCGCTGCCTCATCCTCCAATCCTTGGTCTGTCCTCCTCTTCTCAATCCTCACTCTCTTCCCAAGCGCGGCGTGTTGCCTCCACGAGCGCGAGCGTCCTGGTGGGTTGCCCCTGGCACTGCATAGGAACTTCAATGGGGTCCTCGCTCCTTGTTTTCTCGCGGACGACTTCTACACCAGTACGTCACCATGCCACCACGAGCCCCGTCGCTCCCTCCTCTCCAAGGAACAGCTGCATATGTACGAGCTCATTGCTTCTTTTAGATGCACTAGATGTATTTCATAGTTTGCCCATTAGAAGATTTGTACCTTTCAGGTTCCTAGGTCTCTCCCAGATTTGTTTAGCTTACATACACTAGAGGTATTTGATAGTTTCCCCATTAGCAGATTTGTAGCCTAAATGACCTCAAGCTTGAGTTTGATTCCATTATGTCCGGTCTTCTATCTCTTATATATCCATCCAACCTATTTTTCAGATTGGGATTGCCAAATAGAAGAGGTCACCTGGGAGTGGATTCAGGAGATGAAAGATTCCATGATGACTCTGTTGGAGCATACCAATTGCATGGACAAGTATTGCAGCTGGTTAATTTGTTGCTTGCCAATTTTTATTCCATTATCCATGAAAGTGTTCTGATATACAATATAATTAAGGTGTTCCATCCACGGACACTCAACAAGCAGTAAGATTGGATGATACTTAGTTTAACCAAAGATTTCCAAGTCCTAAGGTGCTGGTTCCAGTTGTTGAAAGAGCCCAGCAGCTTCGTGGCGGCAGTGCGTCTTCTGCTCTTTCCGTATGATATATAGCTCTCATGTGGTTTTGTATTCTGTGTTTCTTACCTTTGCAATGGTTATCTTTGACAGAGACTGTAAATTTCCTAATGATTTTCCTCTTATTGTAGATTTCCTTTATAGTGTCCGTGTCTCATGTTGTTTTCCTGATGCTTGTAGGCCTTTGTCAATATGTAGAATGAAGCATAGATTATTTTGCACTTCATTTCTGAAGTTTATAAAAAAAGAGGAGATTCCTACCTCTTAATAAAGTATACAGATCTAATTTCTGATTAGGGATACAGTTTCCTCCATTGAAACAACAGATTAACAGTAACTCTTGTAGGTTGTGTCTAATGTCCTCCCTGTGTTGGCGATGACCCAGGCAATTAGCATTCCAGGTATTCGTGCAGTGTACTACTTTTGCTTGTTGCTGCTTGGAGCTATGGAAATATTCCCTTTCTATTTGTCATATATCCCGCAGGTTAGAAATAAGTAAGTAAGATACAAACTCCGGCATGATATTGAAATAATTAAGTTTGAAATGGATGTGGCATATTTTTAAATATGTGCCAGGGGAGGACCAAGACTTTAATAGCATGCGTTATCTGCCTGATTTGACAGTTTACATACTTTAGCAGGAGCTACAAAATGATTAGAGCTTAAACTGTGAGGCTAATAAAGAGCAATTGTGTACAAACATGGATATTTCCATATCTGATTAAACACATCCGGGAGAATAAGATTTAGTTCAGTACAACGTTTTGAGTGATAAATATTTAGACTTGATAGAAGTGATTCATGCTATAATAATGCTAATCTCTGGGTTAAAACCTCCTTGATTAGGTGTCATATTTTAGTGTAGCTAATATCTTGGGGCTACCACCTGCATATGATGCAGATACTTTGTTTATTAGAACAGAAAATCAATCTTGCGAGTTATCCCATCAGGCATTTCACCTCCTTGATTCAGAACAGAAAACCAACTGATGTTTGTTGGAATGTTGTACCTGTTTTCTTATAGCCATCGAACTCAATATTTATGTTTTGATACAAACGTATATAATTTTATACCTACATGTTTAGGGAGGACATGCAACTGACGCTCAAGAAAAACAAAGTATTTTCATGTATTTTTTTGGCAAGGCCTTCATTTATACTTATGTACTGTTATAAATGACATCTGAGATAAAGAATGAACATTTGAGTATTACCAGGTGATAAAGAAGCATTTCCATAGTGGAATGTCTCGCTGCGGAGGAGCGGGGTCACTCTGAGCGTGATCATAAGATTATCCTCAGAAATGAAGGATCAATTGCAGTTTCTATTATGCTAGAGTCAAAGTTCTCGAATTTACTGTAGGTAGTATTTTCCAATTTGTTGGCCTTCGTACTGCAGTTTGATTTTGTTTCTTCTTCCCAAACGTTCAGATATTAGTATGTTTACACAATCGAACTCAAAATATTTTCGCTTGTGTACTGATGGCAGTACATCATTGGAATTGCAGAGTATGACTCAGACAACAAACCATTCCAAGAGACAGTTAAACCTATGGTAGATGGTGGAACAGAAGGTTTCGAAGGTTATGCTAGAGTCATTATGCCAAGGATAACACCTTGTTTTGAGCGCAACATATGGATTTTCTCTCCCTATATAAATTTTCCATTATGTACCTTCGCCAAGACTTAGAGTACTGCTGCTCATTGCATTGAGTATGCTCGTTTCATCAAATGGGACAAGGTATAGTTCTTATCTCTGTAATTTTCTCTTCAATTTATTTACTTTTGTAATTATTAAGTTCACTCATGCAAGTTCACTGGAAAACCTTTTGATGCTGATGATGCAGAACATATGCAGTGGATTTATTCAGAGGTTTGTTCTACTGTTATAACATGTAATTTAGGTAGTGCTATTCTTTCCCAGTCTAATTTTCCATTTACACATGTACATGCTTAAAGAGAACATAACTTTTTGGTGTTTCTGGAGTTACATATTCTTTGACTCAAGTTGTTTTCTTCTTCGTTTATTCTCCAGACCTTAGATGTAATTTTATTTCTTCCTTGTCTATCCAAGAGTTTAATACATTTTCTAAATTCACTAATAATGTATTCCATCATTAAAAATTATAACATTCTTGCCAGAATCATAGCATGTGGTATTTTATTACCTTTATTACACATGAAACCAATCCAACCTTATTATGTTAACCTCATATTCAAATGTCCCAGCAATATGGTGTTCGGCAGGTGAAAATTCCGCTGCCAGTGGCGGACGTTTCGGACGTTTCGTGAGTGTGGATGGCATTGCAGCTCAAATACGAAACCTGACATATAGAATTGTAGCCCTGTCAAGATTATCACGTTTCTCTAGCAGTCCGATGTACTCCAATACTAGGCTTTTATTTCTGCTGCTTTTTCATTGGAACCTTTGAAGCTTGTTTTTGGCTGCACCAGAAGTGTGTCAAATTCGTTGCATCAGGCCCCATTCTTAGTTTGTTACTCAAATAGTTGGTGCCACCAAATAGTAAGAACGAATGTTATATTTAACAAGTTATTTATGAATATATTTATTCTTACATATTAGCCAAATCTATTACCATCTAAATGCAAAATATATGTATGCCAAAAATCCTGAGATTTTCCAAGTGGACCATGCATAAATGTGATTTAGTCAGAAAGGCATAGCACAACATTTTTTCAGAAAATGCCACACGATTAGCATTTCTTGAATTGCTCTAGAGATTTGGTTTGGTTAGTTATTCTCTATTCTCTATTCTTGTGGCAGACATATATTTTGCATTTAGATGGTATGACTTGGCCAGTGATCTCGGGTCATATTACAGTTTTTGCATTGTTGATAAACTCTTGTTCGGGAAATCTTTTGTTCGAGCCATTTATTGCTTGAATATGTTATATATACATGACTGGAGGATGGACACTAAGTAATTCATATTCTCTGCTAAACTTGGTTGGTCATACTTATGAATTGGCTTCTGCTAAAAGTAGTGCACGTGGTCATGCCATCCTTATCTTTATACATGCCAAGAAGTGGGCCTAAGCTCCAGGTGAGATCACCGGTAGATTCAGATATGACACCCTTTCCTTCAACTCTTTTTGAAACATCCATTGAAAAATGAGGACCGATGGAGACATATTTAAATAAGTACTTCATCACTCGTGTTTTATTACGCCACTCAACATTAATGTGTCCCCGATGTTTTTTAGCAAGTCCCTGTTGTATGGAACTACCTGCCGATTATCAAGTCACTTTCCATTCTTATATACAAAGCACCCATTGTCACTGCATCTATAAATAGCAGAACCATTCCACTCTTATATGTATCATACTCAGTTTCTTCTGTATTGTATAACCTATTGTTGCTAATTTAGGTACAACAAACGTTTTCTATTTTTTTGATCTTCAATTTATATCACTCAACTAATGGACCTAAGATCATATAGGTAATCTACTCCTGTAACTATTCTTCATGTGCTTGATTTGCTTAGTTGTTTATCATCAACTTTCATAAACCTTTAGGATTTGCTTTTGTTTACCAGCAGCTTCAAGGTTGTCCAAACTGTTTGAAGTGCTCTGTTTTGAGAGGCCGGAAATGCTCTTTAATTCTTCTTATTAAATTTGAGTTTGCATTTTGCAAAAAAAAAAGACAGGTAATGAGTGCTAGGGATAATGACCGGTTCTTCATTACAATTCATCTTTTGTTATTAGGCTCGATTGTTTGTCACGAAATGATAGATGTAATAGGCATGGCATGTCATTGATTTTTCGTTCATGATATCTGCCTTGGGCTCTACTCTAAGATCGCATCTGCAATGTTGAGCCACGACTGGAGGTGCAGTGGTGGGGTTCGCCGTGGTCGGTCAGTCCCTGGCAAGATGTCAACACTGGCGATTCTAGACGCCGAGGCCGCCAAGTGAAGTTGGCCGACTCACTTTTCGCCAATTGACATGGCAGCTCCCGCCATTGGCAGCGGCGCGGTCTTCCCACAAGAAAGCTCCCTCTATTTTCTCCATCAGCTTCAGGATTTTTTTGGGCGGTGCCAACACCAGAAATTGGTGGATTGGGATCGCACCAAATACAGACTTCACCAGAGCCAACCTCCCTGGTTTTTGCATCAATCTTGATTTCCAGGTGGGTAGTTTGCCTGCCATTTTGACAGCAAGGGGCAGTAGTTGGGCAGCAGTTATATGAAACAAAAATGAATTCTATGTCCAGTACGACTATCTAGAATAAAATAACTGCTATGAATCCTCAGTTCATAAAAATATTCAAATTTAATTTTACTTGATCACGTTGACAGTTAGAAGCTTTGAACCATGTTTTTTGTGTGTGTAGTATGCAGTTTATACCATCAGAGTAGCTGCTAAAACAGAAGTGGTTGTAAGATACTTTGCATTGCATATGGTTTTAGATCATTGCCTCACATGGAGCTGAAACATCTGTCCGCAATGTCATCGCCAAGGTCAGAGACGAAGCTGCCCTTTGGTTCAGAGCTGGCGCGTCGAGCCTACGTGTCCTCCTGCCGCCCACCTGGGATATCCACTGAGTTGTAATCTCTGTTTATCTTTTCAGAACCATGGCCTCTTAGGAGGATTGTAACAACTAACTCTTCCCTTGTTTTTAATGAAATGAAATGCAAATTTTTTTTGGGTTTTCTCAAAAAAGATCATTGCCTCACCGCCGTTGCCTTTTGGTCAATTTCTATCTTCCGTAGGTTGGATTGAGGTAGAGCATGGTCACCGACTACCGGAGGTGTTGCAAAATGGGTCTGCTGGCTGATACGGAGAAGAAGGCAAGGTGATGCCATTGCCACAAACTGATTTCTTTCCTGGTTTCCCAAGAAATTCTGTTATGCTTTTCTAAAACAGTGCAATTGGTTTCCTTATATTTTGATGTATGTCGGTCAATTTTTCCTAAATATATTTAATAAATGCAGCATAGTGGTGTTGATGGCAATCTTCCTTGATTCACTACTGTGTTTAAACATTTATAATCCGTTGATCTTGGTTCTTATCTTCTCCATTGAGCCATATTTGTCGCAATAGTGGATCTAAGTACTTTTTTACTTAGATATGTGCTCTCACCGCATTGGTTAAATAGGGTTATCAGGTTGACCTAGAAGAACACATCATTTCGTATATTGCTTTGCGGTAAACAAACTAGAATTATATGATTACCTCACAAAAAGTTTTTCCGCACACATAAATGTATGTGTTGATCCGATGAAATTAAATATTTATCTGACCTTTATCTGACCATGGAATATTTTTATTTTAAGTGTGCGATGTAAGAGCTTTTTGATGATCTGCTATCTAGGTTAGCCGAACATGATTCACTTGAAGTAATTTTTTCCCTCTCTTGAGTGTTTTGTCTTCTCATGTCTACTGAACCACTTGCATTTTTGATATTATTTGAAGAAGCTTTACATATTTATCCACCTAAGGTTGGACATGCTACCACAAACTTTGATAGTTATTATTATTAATTATATTTAGCAAGTGTTATTTAGATACCTATAGCTGAATCTCTTCTCTTTTTTTCTAGGTTTTGGTGCATGGATCAGTAGAAGCTACCTAACAAGTACATTTTAAATACATTGGGAAAATACCTAGACTTGCTTATTTATGGTCCTCGTGTATAAGGAAAAATGATATAGCATCAGATTTATGTGCTTACTAGGTTTGTTTGTTCATTCCGGAGCTTTTTTAATTCTCAGAAAAAACATTGTGTTAATTCTTACCTGATGGATTTGATAAGATAAGAGATAACATTTAATAGCTATCAACTTATCATTGCCAGTCACTTTTACCACTTCGCTGTCATGATTCAATGTGCACTCAAAAAAGCCTTGGCTGAAATAATGAAATGGAAGATATACACTCTGTTCTGCTCAATCTTTCACAACGGATCCTTTTTTTTTAATGATATACTTCTGAAATATTTGCTTTATAGGTATTTGGTTCAAGTGGGCAAGATTAACTTTTTGTTTTCATCATCTACTGCAGGGAAAGAGCAGCTTATGCACAAAAGGTGTATATCTTATGCCTTTTACTATATTGTGGTTGCACATTGTCACTGAACTTTTTAGTCTTTTGGATCTATTTGTATATTTATATGTTATTTTTCGGCCACAACACCCGAACAACAGAATTGTTTTGCCCATATACCTGTCCATTTGATTGAACACCTATTTTGGTACATTTGGTCCGCGGCATTGCTTTGTGAAACTTAAGAAATGTAATATTATATAAGCAGATTTTTGTTGTCGTTATACAAAATATACATTGACATGACCTCCACGGGGTCGTGCGCCAAGGCGCACATCTAAATCTAGTGGAGCTAATTTTCGCGGGACCAATGGACTTGGCGGCAGAAGGGAGCTCTTTCTACGCGAACTTTCCGACCTCAAGTAAGAAGCACATGACAAACTCGAGTTGCCGCTGGTAGATAAAAATTTGACAAAGAACAAAAAGGAAAAAAGCCAACGTGAGAAAAGCTATTCTAAAAAGGAAGATAAACAAGTACGCTAGCTCGGCACTGCACTGATTGTACTTGCCTGCGTAGACTCTTGATTCTCAGTCGTTCAATCGTAGCATGGTCATGAAGATATGATTGATATATCATATAGTATGTGCTTTAAAAATTGGAGCTAAGACAACGCGCGCCATTGTTTAACAACCCTCCGCTTGAATCGTTCGGTCGATCACAGCCTGCTCCTCGCAACGTGCTCGTCAACGCCGTCGCCCGCGTGAGCGTGGCGGCGGACGAAGTCCGCCACCTGCGCGTTGAACTCCGCGGCGCAGTTGGCCTTGAACAGCTCCATGGCGTGGAACCCGGCGCCGTCCATCCGCGCCTCCACGTGCACCCCGGCCTCCCGCAGCGCCGCCACCAGGAACCTCTGCCGGTCCCTGGGCGGGTCCTTCTTCCGGCCGAGCACGAGGCACGGCGGCAGCCTCCGCAGCCGCGCCGCGCTGATGCCGGCCAGCATGGCGTCGGGGTTGCAGTACTCGTGGTCCCGGTCGGCGCCCAGCGGCAGCGCGAGCTCCCAGAGCAGGTCGTTGGCCGGCAGCGGCAGCACGCGGTCGTCCACCGACGCTTGTTCTGCCGCCGTCCGCTCCACGCCGCTGTGGTGCGCCTGGTTCAGTATCAGCCCGCGCAGTTCCACGCCCTGGTCCACGGCGGCAAGCGCCGCGCGGAACGCGATGCTGGCGCCGCTGTGGGAGCCCATTATGAAGATGGGCCTGCCGGGCGACCCGGCGGCGTAGGACCGCACCCAGCGCACCGCGTCGGCGGCGTCGTCGAAGGCCGCGGGGAGGCGGTGCTCGGGCGCGAGGCGGTAGTCGACGGATGCGACCGCCGCGGGCACGGTGGCCGCGATCGTCGCCGCCGTGTTGTGGAACGGCTCGGAGGCGGCGCGGAAGAGCACGTACCCGCCGCCGTGGAAGTAGAGGATCAGCGGCAGCCTGCTGCCGTCGCGAGCGCCGACGTCGTTGCCGGGGATGAAGAGGCGGATGCTCGTGCCGTTGGCGTCGTTGAGAGGAGCGTCGTTGGAGTGGACAATGCGATGTGCTGGGCCGTCCGCGCCGGCAGCGGCGGTGACGGCGATGGGCTCCCCCGACGGGCACGGCGGGAGGAGCTTGGCCTCGCCGTTGCGGGTGAGGGAGCCGTCGGGGTTGAGGCGGATGTTGAGGTACTTGTACGGGTCCATGGCTTTCTACAGGTTGCCGGCGCGCGCGTGGATGGATATGCCGTTATTCGCAAGCGACGGAGCTGGAGCAAACATAGCTGGGAACGCAGCGCATATATAGCATGGAGCGGGGCGGCATGGAGCTGGCGCGGTTGCCGGTTGGTAGTTGCGAGCTGAGCCGAGCACTCAGCAGTACACTAGGTCTGACTACAGGTCCGGTATGGTGGAGAGCGACGGGTGGTGGTGGTGGTGGGCTGTCACACGACGCATCGATGATGGATCCGATCGACGGGCGACGCTAGCTGCGGCGGCCGCGCCGTCCACACAGCGCGCAAAGTCATGGCGGAATTCATACCAGCGACGGAAACGGATAGATCGGCTGGATCTATCGCCGCCCTAGCTAGTGCTGTGGCATGGGGAAAGCCGGGAAAGGGACCTAGTAGCGAGATCGATCCATCGATCGCCCGCCCGTCACGTTGTAAATCTTAATGGCGCCCCAACCAACGCCACGTAGAGTCGAGTCGGGTGGCCGGGATGCGGCCACGATGGCCGCCGGCCACTGCTTTCCGCCATATCCTCCAGTCCAGGGCTCCCACCCCGCAAAGTGGCACCTCGTGAATGCTGATCCAGATCTGCCGATCCGACACTTAATTCAATTCTAGAAAAAGACTTGCTCCCTAGAACCGTACTTTGTTTTCCTACATTTTCCATTTTCTTGCCCACCCTTTCACCAAGGAGGAGCTGAACACACACCTTCTTTGACGAGGGTGTCTTCCTCACGTCGCCCCTAGTGGCTCCCGCCGGAAAGGCTGCGCAGCGGGAATCTGCTCTTAGGCCTCCGCCTGCGGCTGCAGGGAGGAATACGGTCGTGTGGGGGGCTGGTCTTTGCCCTTGGGAAGCTGTCGATGGCCCTCCTCTCTTCGTCCTCATCTCTGGCTCGGCGTCGCCGGTGCTGGGTAGTGGTGGACGGTGGCTGGGGTGATGCCCACCGCAGACCGTGCGAGGACCATGGATTTTAGGGTGGCGACACTGGGCGTAGGATGGGGCTGCATCGACCTGGCGGTGGGTGGCCGCTGCCGGTGTTGTAGGACATTCTCCTCGGCTGCGTGGGCGGCGAGGTGGCGGCGGACATGGGCGCAATGCAGAGTTCATTCTGGTGGATCTTGTGCGCCAGATCTAAAGATGTTGCCTTCTCGTGCTCTCTTGTCTCGGCCCACAGCCTTGCGTTCTGGCCAGTTGGTGTGGCTGGAGGTAGGGCTCTGGATCGAGGGAAAACCCTTGGCCGACGGCGACGGCCACGATGTTGACGATGTTGCGTTCGTCGTTCCCCTTCTTCAAGGCAACGTTGAGGTATACTCTCGATCCAGATTATGGATTGTAGTATTGTAAGCTTTTTCTCTAGAAGATCTAGGTTTAATCGAACCTTGGAAAGTACGGCCAAAGTGGTGTAAAGGAAACGTCTACAAGACTTACTAGTTGGTTTAATTTTATGTTTACCAGACCTTTCTAGTTTACTTTGTTTTATGTTGTGTTCAATGAATGGAAATATGTCAGGGTCAAGGATTCTTCTGTAGATATGCATATATAGATATAGAAATGAAATACAAATGTGTAGTAAACAAAATAGTGATAAGAGATTTGTGAGCAGCACATCCGTAAAGACTATTGCCCCTGAAGGCAGAGGTGACAAGAGTCTATTGGTCCAACCATTGTTCCCATAGCCGCGTGTAACAATAATTATTAAGTAAATGAATACATACCAAAGCATTGAGCTAGATGATTGTGTCGTTGATCCCGACCGAATCACTAAACGTGTATCATTACTTCCCCATTTCTTTCACTGAGGTTTCGCGATACCACGCCGTTCTCCCCTCATCACACCTCTTCCCTTGATCGACCCGATACACATGGGTACCTGCAGATCATCGAATCGAGGCAAAGAGACAAGGATACAAGATTGTAAAACTTCTATTCAATTCCTACACATATTCATGAGATTAGAAGCATATAAACGATGCGAGGATTCACCCCAACCCGCAAACCGTGAGGACTACTCACATATGATATCAAAACCAAAGATAGAAATCATTGTTGCAAATACTTGGACTGAAATCACAATATTCTTACAATGGTCGCAAATTTTCAAGGAGATCTCTATTACAATGGTGATGGATGGAGGATATGGGAGATAGAATGGATGAACTATGGTGTTGGATCTCCTTCGGTGTGGTGTAGATGGATCTGATGGGTGTCGGCTCTGTTTGACGACGAATGGCTCTCTTTTTGGCATGACTCCCTCACATAACCTATAGGGTTTGTCCTTGAGAGTGTTGCGGTGCACCTTACAGGCGGACGGTACAGGCGGGGCTAGCATGTACCGGTGCCCACTAAACTCCCTGGAACCGATTTTTGACCTCTGGTTGATTTTGCTGCACTTGGGAAAAGATTTTCTTCCGTAATTGCAGGTCCTTTTGCCATTAAAACTTGATTTCCTGCACACCATTCAAAGATAGAAGAGATTGCACATCTCTGCAATAATTAGTCATTATTGGCACATTTAGGGAGAAGTTTAGTCAATTTCTTGACATAGCTAAGGGTTTAAACGTGAGTAAAAAGTGGCGTATTGCACAACCATCACAACCCCCCTCCATGCCTTTCTTATCTCGGGTGAAAACCCAAATGCTTCGGCTTGGGCGACGGGTGGCGCTCCGGCGGCGCCACCTTGAGATAGCACTGTCAGTGGACGAGTTCAGTGGCCATTGCTTGGTAGCTGGTAGCGGTTGTTTTTTGGCGATGTGTTCTGGTTGGCCAGGTGCTCTGCTTCCCTGGAGTTATGTACTTGTCGGCGGTTTGACACCCTCGAACCTGGACGAGAGGAGAAGTGCTCCCATCTTCCGTAGAAGCAGCCTCCTGGCGTTCGAGTTGTATTTCTTGGTCTGGCCTGGCACCGACACATCCTTTTCACCGCATCTTTGTTCGTGTCCTCTTCCGAAAGCTTGGGTCTTCATGTTATGGTCGGTGCTTTGGTGGTGGTGGTGTCTACGGGTGGCGGCATGGTGAGACAGTAGTGCTCGAATTCTTCCGCAATTACATATCTTTGTCAGTGCATGCTAAGGGTGAGCACATCGAAATATTGACATGTGTGGCGCCCTTCGATCTGGGGCGAGAAGGCAGTGTGCTTTCTTCGGAGGTGGAAATGTTTGTCACTGGGTCTTCCCCTGGGTTTGACAATGATGTGACTCCTCTCTGTCGTTCTCCTTGCAGTGACTTTGCTTCTTCTTCAGTTTGATCATAGAGCGGGACAAGGGCCTCGATGCTCAAGTCGCACTTCATCGCTTGTATTTCTTGTAGTTTTTCATCGCATGTAAGTTGTTTTTCAGCACTTTGTAAACCTAGTTGTTGAAGGCTTTATAATTTAAAGTCGGTGAGGGTTGTAAAATACGCCACTTTTTCTTGCGTTTAAACTCTTAGCTAAGTCAAGAAATTGACTAAGTTTACCTCTCAACTTGCCACTAATGACTAATTAATGCAAAGATGTGCAATCTCGTCTCTTTTTGGATGATGTGCAGGAAATCACGTCCTAATGACAAATAGACCTGCAATTACTGAAAAAATCATGTCAGGAGTATGGCAAAGTTGACTACGCTCGAAGAGGCAGTTCCAGGGAATTAAACAGGCATCGGTACAGGCAAGCCCCGCCCGTACCGTTTGCCCATACCATGTGCCGTAGCCTTCCTGATGTCAAACCCTATAAGTTACGCGAAGGACCCGGCGCCAAAAAGAGAGCCATTCGTCGCCAAACAGAGCCGACATCCATCAGATCCATCTGCACCACACCAAAGGAGATCAACCACTATAGTTTATCCATTGCATCTCCAATCTCCTCCATAGCCATAGCCATCACCATTGTAATAGAGATCTCCTTGAGAATTGACGATCATTGTAATAATATTGTGATTTTAATCTAAGTATATTTACCACAATGATTTCTATCTTTGTTATTGATCTTGATATTGATATTATGTGTGAGTAGTCCTCACGGGCTGCAGGTTGGGGTGAATCCTCGCAACGTTTATGGGCATCTAATATTATTATATGTGCAAGGATTGGATAGGAGTTTTGCAATCTTGTATCCTTGTCTCTTTTCTTCGTTTCGATGATCTGCAGGTACCCATATCATTCGGATAGATCAAGGGAAGAGGTGGGATGAGTGGAGAACGGCATGCTACCGCGAAACCTCAGTGACAAAAAGGGGAAAGTAACGGTACATGTTTAGTGATTCATTGGGGATCATGGCACAGTCATCTAGCTTAATGCTTTGGTTTGTATTCATATGCTTAATAACTGTTGTTGCTCGCGGCTGTGCGGACAGTGGTTGGACCAAGAGGTTCTTGTCACCTCTGGCTTTAGGGGCAATAGTACTTACGGATGTGCTACCCACAAATCTCTTATCTCTGTTTTATTTGTTACACATATGCGCTTCAATTATATATGTATGCATAGGTGCAGGATAAACCTTAACCTTAGCCTATTTCCATCATTGAACACACCCCCTTAAAGGTAAACTAGAAAGGTCTGGTAAACATAAAATAGAATAAATTAGCAAGTCTTGTAGATGTTTCCTCCACACCATTTTAGCAGTGCTTCCCAAGGTTCGATTAAACCTAGGTCTACTAGGAAAAAACTTATCATACTACAATCCGTAATCCAGATCGAAGATATCAACCGTTTTTCTAGCGCCGTTGCCGAGGAAGCAATTTTGTTATTCCGGTAAGGTTGTTAGAGACCTTGTTAGTCATTTTATTTTTGTTTTAAGTTTTTTACTATTATTAGTTTACTCTTTTATTCTCCAATTGAAAACCCCAAAAAATTAGTTACTTGTTCTTCTACAATCATAGGATAAAATACCAAAAGGATAATCACCATGGTAGAAAATAATCTTGGTGAATATTCTATTCCCAATGATGATTTTATTCGTGCACCATAACTTAGCCCGCTGTTACAACGAAGAACTATGAAATTAAGCCTAACCTTTTGAGTTTGGTTCAGCATAACCAATTTGGAGGCTTAGACGCTGAGGACTCAGGTATGCACTTGAATACATTAACTGAAATATGTGATATGATGCGTATTAAAGATGTTGACCCCAATGCTGTAAAATTACGCTTGTTTTCTTTTTCACTAAGAGGAAAAGCAAAAGTATGGTCGCTAGCTTTGCCTAAGGGCACTATTACTTCATGGGATGAATGTACTAATATATTCATGACTAAGTTTTTCCCACCAGCAAAGACTATGCAGCTGCGTTCTAACATTACATGTTTTAGACAAGAAGACTGCGAGCCACTAGCGCTTGCATGGAAAAGGATGAAAGAAGCCACCATGAACTGTCCAAGTCATGGAATGGAAGACTGGTTAATTTTGCACTTATTTTATAATGCCCTTAACCCAATGTCAAAGTCTACGCTTGATACTGCAGCTGGAGGAACATTCATGAGCAAGCTAGTAGAACTGGCAAGGAGACTTCTAGATGATATGCAGAGCAACCATTTCCAATGGCATGTAGAAAGATCCTCCTCAAGAAAGGTGAATCTAATCACTGAAGGTAACAACGAAGAGCTTACTTCAAAAGTAGATGAGATTATAAATATTATAAAGGGTAAGGAGAGTACCCAAGTTAATGCCATCACCGGCCAACTCTAATATTGAGGAAATAGACTTCATAGCAAGAAATCCTTATAACCCTGCATCGAAGAGTCAAAACTATGGCTCTAATTTTCCAAAATAATATAATAATATTGAAAGAGTTCCAAATAGTAATTACACTAATGGTAGTGGAGCAAGCAATGGTAATATTTCAATTTAAAATACTTTCAAAAAATTTATGCATGCTCAAACTGAACAAAATATCACACTTACAAAGCTTACTAAAAATCATAGCACTATGTTAGTAAATTTATCTAATCAAACTGTTTCTCTTAAGAACGATGTCCAAGTTCTACAGGAAAGGACAAAGACTGTTAGAGGCAAAATTGGGGAAGGTAGCTGAAAACCAAACTATAATACTTGCAAGATTTGCAGGTAAGCCAAAACCAAACCCCGTTGAAGACCTCAAGATGATGAGGATCGATAGAGAAGGAGAAGCACTTGAAGAACTGGACTATAGCAATGCTCCAACACTAGAATACTCCGTAGAAGATCTAGTGAAGATGATCACGATCAAGCACCCCGGAGTCGATGAAGGTAATAGTGTGATACGTCTCAAACGTATCTATAATTTCTTATGTTCCATGCTACTTTATTGATGATACTCACATGTTTTATACATACTTTATGTCATATTTATGCATTTTCCGGCACTAACCTATTAACAAGATGCCAAAGAGCCGATTGCTATTTTACTGCTGTTTTTGGTTTCAGAAATCCTAGTAAGGAAATATTCTCGGAATTGGACGAAATCAACGCCCAGGATCTTATTTTTCCACGAAGCTTCCAGAAGTCCGGAGGAGATACGAAGTGGGGCGACGAGGCGCCCACACAACAGGGTGGCGCGCCCCAGGTGCTGGCCGCGCGGCCCTGGCGTGTGGGGCCCTCGTGGCGCCCCCTGACCTACCCTTCCGCCTACTTAAGCCTTCGTCGATAATAGTTCCAGTACCGAGAGCCACGATACGGAAAACCTTCCAGAGACGCCGCCGCCGCCAATCCCATCTCGGGGGATTCAGGAGATCGCCTCCGGCACCCTGCCGGAGAGGGGAATCATCTCCCGGAGGACTCTTCACCGCCATGGTCGCCTCCGGAGTGATGTGTGAGTAGTTCACCCCTGGACTATGGGTCCATAGCAGTAGCTAGATGGTCGTCTTCTCCTAATTGTGCTATCATTGTTGGATCTTGTGAGCTGCCTAACATGATCAAGATCATCTATCTGTAATGCTACATGTTGTGTTTGTTGGGATCCGATGAATAATGAATGCTACGTTATGTTGATTGTCAATCTATCATCTATGTGTTGTTTATGATCTTGCATGCTCTCCGTTGCTAGTAGAGGCTCTGGCCAAGTTGATACTTGTAACTCCAAGAGGGAGTATTTATGCTCGATAGTGGGTTCATGTCTCCATTAAATCTGGGGGAGTGACAGCAACCCCTAAGGTTGTGGATGTGCTGTTGCCACTTGGGATAAAACATCAATGCTATGTCTAAGGATGTATTTGTTGATTACATTACGCACCATACTTAATGCAATTGTCTGTTGTTTGCAACTTAATACTCGGAGGGCGTTCGGATGATAACTTCGAAGGTGGACTTTTTAGGCATAGATGCATCGTTGGATAGCGGTCTATGTACTTTGTCGTAATGCCCAATTAAATCTCACACTACTCATCATAACATGTATGTGCATTGTCATGCCATCTTTATTTGTCAATTGCCCAACTGTAATTTGTTCACCCAACATGCTATTTATCTTATGGGAGAGACACCACTAGTGAACTGTGGACCCCGGTCCATTCTTTTACATCGAATACAATCTACTGCAATACTCGTTCTCATCGTTTTCTCGCAAACATCATCGTCCACACTATACATCTAATCCTTTGTTACAGCAAGCCGGTGAGATTGACAACCTCACTGTTAAGTTGGGGCAAAGTATCTTGGTTGTGTTGTGCAGGTTCCACGTTGGCGCCGGAATCCCTGGTGTTGCGCCACATTACACTCCGCCGCCATCAACCTTCAACGTGCTTCTTGACTCCTACTGATTCGATAACCTTGGTTTCTTACTGAGGAAAAAACTTGCCGCTGTACGCATCATACCTTCCTCTTGGGGTTCCCAACGGACGTGTGCTTTACCGTCACAAGCAGCATAGTGCCATGTATCCACTATTCAAAAAATGGGCCGAGATACCGATTTATCGTGAATCCGGTGTTAACCGATAAGATTTAGACATATCGGCTGATTTATTGCTGGCACCAATATTTTGGCCGGATTTTCGGTCTGGTGGCCGATATTTCTCCCGATTTTCAGTTGGAGGGTTGATATTTCGGTTGTTTTTCAATGAAAGTTCGCTGAAATTCGCTCTGGTGGTACATATTAGTTTTGCATTTCTAGTTGGAGGGCTGATATCTTGTAGAACTGCGAATTAGCTCAAATTTTCCACTTTTATTGATTCAAATGTTGTTCAAAACTTCAATATTAGTCTTGTGCAACATATTACAGAAAATTTGATGCCAAAAATTAGGATTTATCAAAAAATAAGCCGATAAATGGCCGATTGATAAAATTGATTAATCGGCCGATAAGCGATTAATCTCCATTTTGAGGCCGACCGAGAAGTTAACGACTAACGATTTCTTGAACATTGCATGTACCGTCAATTTATTCATGAAGTAGCATGCAAAGTTCGTGATTTAGAACAACAATATAAGAAGGTAGTTGAAAAACTCTGAGCTAAGCTTGATGACATATTTGAGCCCACTATTAATATTCATATTGGAACAAATGAGGTGGTTGTATGTTGTGATCTTGGTGCAAGTTTCTCCACAATTCCCAAAAGCTTATTTGATAAGTTAGGAACGAGGCCATTTAAAACTACTGAGCTAAGACTTCACTTAGCTGATTCAACATCTTCACTTAGCTGATTCAACATATAGATAGGCTGTAGGAATTAAAGATAATATCGTGGTAGAAATTAAAGGTTGTCCTTCCCTTATTGACCTTGTTATGGTGGGCATGCCTGAAGATCCTATAGCTTCTATAATCTTAGGAAGGACATTTCTTAGTACTATTTTTTTTTTTGAACAGGAAGTAGGGCCTAGAAGGCCCCAGAATTTCACTCATATCAGACGTGGCAGGTAAATATTACAGTGAGGCCCTTTGGCATCTATCGTCCTGAGAAACCTGAGATTTGAAGAAAGGCCCTCACACTTTACAAAACACACCCTGGGACAAGAAATAAAAACGCAATCAGGTCCCTGAGATGCTCCGCCACCAGACGCCGGCGTCCTCAAAGTGTCGCCATGGAGGAACAGGGCGCATATGCTCGAACACCCAAATCCGGCGTAACTCCATCGCCGCTGGACACCAGGAGACCACCGGGGACGAACCACTTGGTGGAATCTGGACGCCGAGCCCCAGCAGCTAGGAATAGAGGCCTCCGAACTGGAGGTTGTAGAAGAGCCGCCATGCCGGCAGAAGATCGTGGAGGCAAGCAAGTCCTCCACGTGGTTGAGCTCGATGAAGAAGAACCTATGAAGAAGCCGATGCTGGTTGAAGAAGAGCAGATCCGGCTGAGCAAAAGCCTCCTCCTCGCCACCGCGGCAGGCCAGGAGCCAGCGCCCTTCCGAACTGTTCTTCACCGACCCGCTCCGGCGAGCCAGACTCCTTGCAAGATCCAGAGCTGAGAAACACCGCCTACGCACCCCCTCGCCACCAAGGCCGGCCGAGCGGTAAGCGAAGATCCATCCTGCTCCCTCGCTGGTAGATCTCTCAAGGCCTCCATGGCCGAGAGATCTCACAGCTCGACAGCTTCTCCGGAGCAGAAGAAGGCTCAGAGACGCCTTATTGGAGGAGGAGCTGGTGCTGCGCTGCTCCGCCCAAGGCTCCGACCACCGGAGCAGGAGCAGAAGGAGGAGCACCCCTAGGACGCCGGAGATCTGGCGGAGAAGATCCACGGCGGCGCTCCATCTACGGGGCATACGCCCGGCACACGAGCATGAAGCCAAAACCGGAAAAACTACAGATCTACAACCTATCTACTCCGGCACCTGCACCAGACCAACTCCGGCCAGCTAGCCTGGCGAAGCGGCCGTCGGCGGCCCGGTCAACGGTGGAAGCCCCTCAAGGCTACTGTAGATGGAGGAGAGCAGAGAGGGGGGGAAATGAGCCGTTGCGACAACTTCTTAGTACTATTAAAGCTCTAATCAATTTACATGAAGGAAATGTGAGAATTGGACTACCATCCAAAGACCCACTTGTAGTACATTTCCCTAGAAATAAGAAGGCCAAACGATGATGTTAATGGGATAATCACCTTGAAAGATAATTACTTTGGAGTGGGTCTTCCATTTCCTACATCTAGGTGATCACCGTCTTGGTCAAGCTAATTGACTTTAACTAGAAGCGCTTCATAGGAGGTAAGCCATGTTTAATAAATTTTTCTATCTAGTTCTTGTTTAGTTTAATGTTTTATTTATTCGTTTGTTTTTGTTTTTAATAAAGAGTGTTCATGAGATCCTTTGGTAAAGAGAAGAAGAAATAATAACAATGCCTTTCGATTCTAATACTAACAATTGAGCATTCTTGATATTATATAATGCTATTTTTCCTTAGTCATTTTCGAGGTAATGTTTATGTACAAGGGCATGTGAAGGAATGCACATAAAGTTATAAGTTTCGTAGGTTCCAGTAACTTTAGCGACCAACGGTATGGTTGGATCCACCCGTACCGCACGCTCGTACCACATCTCCAGCTCGACGAAGAAAATTGAAAGTTTGGTTGAAGAAATTACCGGTAACTTTCGCGATTGTCGGTACGAGCAGACCAGACTACCGCCCGACCGTACCACTTCGACAACGGAACTCCCAATTTTGGTAATGAACCAGTAACTTTGGCGACCATCGGTAAGTGGGTATACGACCGTATCGAGTCGACCGCCTTAACCAAAGGCGGCTGCACCTGGTACAGGCCGCCCGTACCACGCGTCGGAACCCACTAATAGGCAGGGAAGAGGTAAACCTAACGAAAATTTCGTATCGTCTCTCTCTTCCTTATCCAAACTCAAAACTCACTCCCTTGTATCTCCAAATTCGCTCTTTTTTAATCGATTCCTAGCACTCCATTGAAGTATGGTACCTTTCTCCTCCGATCCCCAACTTTTTATCCGTGAATCCATGCTCTAGATTTTGTCATTATCAATCTAGACTTAGGTCGTATTATGAACTTCATCACCCTAATGAGCATGCTAGACTTCGAAATTAGAGGAGATTCTTTTATAAGATGTGTAGAGGATGATCATATATCTATTTCTATCGGATCAGATTTTTTATTTTTGTTAAAGTTTTTAATTTGTGCTTAAGATACTTAACTGCTAATTACTTTTTAGATGAACACAAGGAGTCGCTCGCGCGCCGTAGCTGCACAGGCTGCACTACCGGTTGAGGACACCCCCTCTTCGCTCAGTATCGAGTTCGATGAGACCGACATCATCTCAACCGCTTCAACCGTCTCAAGGACCACGAGATCAAGTCGAAAAATGGGCATGCCCCATATTCTCAACCAACTAGGCCTACGCCATGATTTCAATACTCTTTGCAACAATGCTGGTTTGCTTGACTTTGTTTTTCAGGAGGCCGCCACTTATCGCCGCTTGACACTTGATCCTCACCATCCCGAAGTATATTGTGGGATAGTACCACAAATCTGAGGAAAATCAACCCGGAGTTGACCGGATACCATTCTGTTTAATGAACCATGATTATGAGCTGAGTCTAGATGAGTGGTGCAACTACTTTGGTTTTGAGAATAGCACCACTGCCAACTGCTATGCATGCTTTACTCTGAATCCATCACCTAGCAGATATTTTACTAGGATGAGCGTAGCTAGCACACTCCCCCAAGGGAATTGTATTGAGTGCCCTGCTATTCGCTATTTGTATTATGTTATTGATAACACCTTGCAGGAAAGTGGTGTTTTCACAATACTCAATGAAGAGGACATGATGATCCTCGCAAAGGTTGTGTTCCCAGACAGCAACATCCGTCCAAACTTGGGCGCCCTTCTCATCCTCTACATGAACCACAAAGCACTTGAAGCTCGGGACCCATATGAGGAGGTGGAGTCATCACCATCTTGCCAAGAGGACTTAACATCAATGTAAGTAATTTACGAGCATTGGAAGGCCCTCGCCGTCTTGATTTTACTACTCTTAATAAATGTGGTATGGTTAAAAAGATAGATGGTAGATATTACTTCAACATAATGGGAGCTGATCACTTGATCATTCCCCCTCTGCCTAATGGTCTATTCTCTCTCGAGGATAGGCGTTTGCATTATGATGCGCAGGTTGAGGCAAATCTACCACAACAACAAGATGAACCTGAAACAGAAGAGGAAGTTGAACAAGAACATGCAGGACCAGAACAGGAGCAACAACACTCCATGACTTCACCACCTATCAGGACATGTACGCGCTCGAAGGAAGTACTGAGAACCTGAGCAACCTCGCCATCAACCTTCGAGACAACACCACCGATCTCAATTCTCAGTTCACTCATTGGAGAGGCCAATGGAACTTTGGGAATTATCCTCACCCACAATGATCTCAACAAGAGGGCTTGCAAAATCCTAAGCTTGGGTATGTGTTCCTCAAGCATTTTTATGTTTGTTGAATAAATTTGTACTCCAGCTCTTTGAAAGAGCTTTGAAACACTCGTGTTGGTCTGTTCCAACACTTTGCTTTTTATTTGTTTTCCATTTTTAGTCTGTTTCCCTTTTTATTTGCTTGTTTTTAGTTCCTTACTTTGTTGCCAATCTTTTTATTTTTCTCTCTCAATCCCAATTCACAAAAATACGAAAATATTTTTCCTTTTGTCCTTGTTCTTGAAAAAGATGATTTGCAATAGCCTCTTTGCTTTGATGTTATTAATGAGAGAGATTTACCAAGAGTTTTGAAGGAACACATCATAAGGAAGAGAAATATGAAGTTGCCTACAAGAGGTATGTCTTATGTATCTCACTTTAGAAGTTTGAAATTGTTTATGCTAGTTAGTACACTTGTTAAGATATGGTATTAGTGGGAGTGATTTGAAGCAATTAGAGTAGAGTTTTTATTTGTATGTTTAATTAATTGTGAAATCTCTTACTCTAGTTCATTTAGTGAACTGAGTCTTGCCTTGGAAATAATATTTCCAACCAATTACAACAAGAAAAAGTCTAAAATTATGACTTGTATGATAACCGATTATCTCAAGGGTTTAACTTTGAAGATACGTAACTCCATAGATGCTGGGATAGACTTGATAGCACTCTTGATAGGAGTTGTTTGATAGAATTGAAACCTAGTGGTAGCTGAGATGCATGCCAAGCTGTAATGTTGTGAATCAAAGTATGATATTGCTTTAACCGTGTCTACGAACTGTTGTGCCCACTTTTGGGATGCTAGCAACTCCACTGGCTTATAAACTGTAATATCCCAGGTTTAGAGGATATAAAATGAGAGAACACCAAATTGTGCATTGCATTCATGCATAGAAAATCCGGCGAATTTTCGCGCTTTCAAATAAAAATTACCACAGTAACTGAAGTTTCACTTGACTTGCTGGAATTGAAGTAGATCATCAAGTCAAGCGCTATAAACTTCACTGTGATCTTTGCTAAAACCTTGTTTTGGGTAGAGATGATTTGATCTATGGACTAGATCAAATAGAAGTAGATTTACAACAAACAATACCTTAAGTAAGGATCAACTACAAGATCTTATAAAGGATCTCAACATGACATTCCTTACAACAACTCATGAATAATTATTCAATTATAAAACAAAGAACTCAATTAATTCAGAAACTATTCTTTACTTATCTTTTCCATGACTTTACTAAATAAACATTTCTACCATGATTCACATGGTATATCTTTTCAACTATAATAAGGAATCCATGCCAAGGACATGCATATTCATTCTTCATTAACCCTTGACCATTCCAACCTTGTTTTCCAACTCATACCATTAAACCTAGAGAAAGTAGAGAAGCATTCATATGCTTATTCTATCCATTGAATAGAACCTACATTACTATTTAAACCTTATCCAAGTGAGGTACTTGTTGATACTAACCAATGATACAAGAAATATAAGTAAACCCTACTTGACTTAGCTCACACTTGATGGTAAGTAAGAACCTATTCTTCTAGTAATTATAGAGAGGCAAGTGTTGTGATCATTACAACTTGGTAATGATCACAAACCCTAGAGAAACCCTACCTATTCAGAAGAGCTCAACCTAAAGAGGTATACTCAAGTATATGGACTTATACTTGATCTTGGAGAGAGAACCATAATTCACCAATGAATTGTTATGAGGCCAATACTTTGATCATTACAAATTGGGTGATGATCACAAACCCTAAGAATCTAAGTGAGTGTGTTGAGAGAAGTATTAAAGAAGAGAGACTAGTGAGGAATAAGTGGATCATGTCTAATGCATGATCTTACCTTATAAATTGAGGTAATAAGTTAAACCTATATATGTGATCCATAGATCTCATTCTTCTCATGAAATGATAAATATATCAATAGTAGTTATCCAGACCAATACTCATGCCTTGTTTAGTATTGATATGATATTTAAACCTTGCCTATCCAAACACTTGAGACAAACCTAGCATTGCCTTGATACAATAATTCTACCTAAGTGAGGAGGAGGAACCCTATCCAATTAAACATAACCAAGCTTATGCTCATACCTAATCCTAGTTGTGTATCACTTGGGTGATCACTGCTTGAACCCTAAACTACATTTGAATTCCAACCCATGTATTACTTTGGATTATAATTAGAACCATGCCATGCCTCATGCCTATTTAAACTTCAATTAGTGAAGCATTACCAAAACCCTAAACCTTTTCACATAGGATTCAATCCACATAAAATAATATGTCCTAACTTGTGCACCATGGATCACAAGTATAAACCAAGCTATAGATCTAATGACTAAATGCCATTTGGTGATTGTAAAGTTTTTATCACCACTCTTCTTAAACCTTAGAAACAACTATCCACACAAAATCATAAACCAATTCCATTCTCCTTACTATTTGTTAAACTCTAGCGATAATTAAAATAAATATGAACAATTAATATTGTCAAGCACATTAGCCACCCTAAACATGTGTTCACCTTGCATATGTTAGAAGTTTTCAAACCATTCAAATGGATTGGTTCCTTAATTAAAAAGCAATTGAGATAAAGATCTAAATCACTTCTATTTTAATTAACTCTCACAAAATATAAATCTAATCTTAAATTCAATACTTAGTTAAACAACAAAACAATACAGTAAGCATTAGTATCAAGTTATGTGAATATTTAAATAATTTAGAACCTGCAAAATCACCCAGAATTCAAATCAGATTCAAATAGAAAATTTCAAAACAGAAAATAAAAGTAACAAATAGAAAAGAGAGAGAGAGGAGCATACCTGGCAGGCCGAAGCAGCCCAGCAGCAGCCCAGGAGCTAGCCCAGCCCGCAAACGAAGTCGACCCACCACCACTTACCTTTTCGCTGCTGACAGAAAACAAAAGGGGGCCATCGTCTTCCTCCCCGGCATCGACAGCGCAGAGAGAGAGCTCGGCCACGTCTCTCGCCATGGATAGGGATGACCCGGGCGCCGCAGAAGGTTCCAGAACTCCACCCTATACTCCTCGCGTCCGAGCCTATCCAAAACCATCAAGATTCGCGCTCAGAACAAGCGCCGACCTCGCTGTGCATCCCGGCCATCTCCGACGTTGAGTCCGCGTTGCCGACCACCATTTGCCCTATAAATATGCACAGAGCTTCGCCAGGAAACCCTAATGCTTCACCGCCAACTGTCTGGCTTTCTCCATCTCTCTATCTCTCGCCACCATCTGAGCATCATCGCCGGAGTCGAGCACGAAGTCGACAGAGGAGGCCACCCCAAGCTCGATTAGTTAGTCCAGGAGAAGCGCATGGACTCGGGGATCATCAGGGTGGAGCCAATCGTTCAAGGGGAGCTCGGAATCGAGCTAATTTTTAACTTCCCTTTCGGTGTACTGCGGAGGTTTCGGCGAGCTGGAGTTCGTTGCCGTGCACCATCTTCACCGGCGAGCATCTCCATGCGTCGAGGGTGAGCATGCGCATCTCCTGAGCCCTTTAGATGATCCTCGCATGCTCTGTAGCTCGCGTTCGATTCTTCGTCGGAGTGCGCCGCCGCATCACATGGTTGCCGGCGATGCTCCGGCGAGTTTCTCGGAAAACCGCCACCACCATCGTGTTCAGTAGGTCGTGGGGATCCAGAAATTTGTACTCGCGCATCCCGGGAGGCCTTAAATCGGCGTCTCCGTCGTGCCCTGCCTCGCCGGCGTTGAGCCGTCGGTAGGGTGACGTGGAGAGGGACCCGCTGGTCGTGTTGACTCGGTGATGTCTACTTCCCCCTCCTTTTCCTGTAGACAGTGTTGGGCCTCCAAGAGCAGAGGTTTGTAGAACAGCAGCAAGTTTTCCCTTAAGTGGATCACCCAAGGTTTATCGAACTCAGGGAGGAAGAGGTCAAAGATATCCCTCTCATGCAACCCCGCAACCACAAAGCAAGAAGTCTCTTGTGTCCCCAACACACCTAATAGGTGCACTAGTTCGGCGAAGAGATAGTGAAATACAGGTGGTATGAATATATATGAGCAAGTAGCAACGGTGCCAGAAAATAGCTTGTCTGGCGTGTAGTTGATGGTGATAGTATTGCAACGAGTAGTAACACGAGTAAAACAGTAAACAAGCGAGTAGTACCGCAGACAGTATTTAGGAACAAGGCCTAGGGATTACACTTTCACTAGTGGACACTCTCAACATTGATCACATAACGAACGGATAAATGCATACTCTACACTCTTGTTGGATGATGAACACATTGCGTAGGATTACACGAACCCTCAATGCCGGAGTTAACAAGCTCCACAATTAAATGTTCATATTTAAGTAACCTTATAGTGTAAGATAGATCAAAAGACTAAACCAAGTACTAACATAGCATGCACACTGTCACCTTCATGCATATGTAGGAGGAATAGATCACATCAATACTATCATAGCAATAGTTAACTTCGCAATCTACAAGAGATCATGATCATAGCATAAACCAAGTACTAACACGGATGCACACACTCGTCACCATTACACCGTGCGGGAGGAATAGAACTACTTTAATAACATTGCTAGAGTAGCACATAGATAAATTGTGATACAAACACATTGCAATCATAAAGAGATATAAATAAGCACCTCACTATGCCATTCATCAGTGAATAAGTATTCTGTGAAATATAGCCTAAGAGACCCACATGGTGCACACACTGTCACCTTTACACACGTGGGACAAGGAGTCTCCGGAGATCACATAAGTAAAACTCACTTGACTAGCATAATGACATCTAGATTACAAGCATCATCATATGAATCTCAATCATGTAAGGAAGCTCATGAGATTATTGTATTGAAGTACATAGGAGAGAGATGAACCACATAGCTACCGGTACAGCCCCGAGCCTCGATGGAGAACTACTCCCTCCTCATGGGAGACAAGCAGTGTTGATGAAGATGGCGGTGGTGTCGATGGAGGAGCCTTCCGGGGGCACTTCCCCGTTCCGGCGGCGTGCCGGAACAGAGACTCCTGTCCCCCAGATCTTGGCTTCGCGATGGCGGTGGCTCTGGATGGTTTCTCGTACCGTGGCTTTCCCGTATCGAGGTTTTAGGTCTGGGACCTTTATATAGGCGAAGAGGCGGCGTCAGAAGGTCGAAGGGGCGACGACACCATAGGGCCGCGCGGCCAGGGGGTGGGCCGCGCCACCCTGTCATCTGGGGGCCCTGTGGCCCCCCTCTGGCGGCTCTCGGGTGTTCCGGATGCTTCCGGTGAAAATAGGAACTTGGGCGTTGATTTCGTCCGATTCCGAGAATATTTCGTTACTAGGATTTCGAAACCAAAAACAGCAGAAAACAGGAACCGGCACTTCGGCATCTTGTTAATAGGTTAGTTCCGGAAAATGCACGAATATGACATAAAGTGTGCATAAAACATGTAGATAACATCAATAATGTGGCATGGAACATAAGAAATTATCGATACGTCGGGAACGTATCGGCATCCCCAAGCTTAGTTCTCGCTCGTCCCGAGCGAGTAAAACGATAACAAAGATAATTTCGGAGTGACATGCCATCATAACCTTGATCATACTATTTGTAAAGCATATGTAATGAATGCAACGATCAAAACAATGGTAATGACATGAGTAAACAACTGAATCATAAAGCAAAGACTTTTCATGAATAGTATTTTCAAGACAAGCATCAATAAGTCTTGCATAAGAGTTAACTCATAAAGCAATAATTCATAGTAAAAGCATTGAAGCAACACAAAGGAAGATTAAGTTTCAGCGGTTGCTTTCAACTCATAACATGTATATCTCATGGATATTGTCAACATAGAGTAATATAATAAGTGCAATATGCAAGTATGTAGGAATCAATGCACAGTTCACACAAGTGTTTGCTTCTTGAGGTGGAGAGAAATAGGTGAACTGACTCAACAATGAAAGTAAAAGAATGGTCCTCCATAGAGGAAAAGCATCGATTGCTATATTTGTGCTAGAGCTTTGATTTTGAAAACATATAGAGAGCATAAAAGTAAAATTTTGAGAGGTGTTTGTTGTTGTCAACGAATGGTAGTGGGTACTCTAACCCCCTTGCCAGACAAACCTTCAAAGAGCGGCTCCCATGAATTATTTTTATTTTTGGGTGGCACTCCTTCCAACCTTTCTTTCACAAACCATGGCTAACCGAATCCTCGGGTGCCCGCCAACAATCTCATACCATGAAGGAGTGCCTTTTTATTTTAGTTTTATTATGATGACACTCCTCCCAACCTTTGCTTACACAAGCCATGGCTAACCGAATCCTTCGGGTGCCGTCCAACAATCACATACCATGGAGGAGTGTCTATTTTTGTTAATTAATTTGGGACTGGGAATCCCATTGCCGACTCTTTTTGCAAAATTATTGGATAAGCGGATGAAGCCACTAGTCCATTGGTGAAAGTTGCCAAACAAGATTGAAAGATAAACACCACATACTTCCTCATGAGCTATAAAACATTGACACAAATCAGAGGTGATAAATTTTGAATTGTTTAAAGGTAGAACTCAAGCAATTTACTTTGGAATGGCGGAGAAATACCATGTAGTAGGTAGGTATGGTGGACACAAATGGCATAGTGGTTGGCTCAAGTATTTTGGATGCATGAGAAGTATTCCCTCTCGATACAAGGTTTAGGCTAGCAAGGCTTATTTGAAACAAACACAAGGATGAACCGGTGCAGCAAAACTCACATAAAAGACATATTGAAAACATTATAAGACTCTACACCGTCTTCCTTGTTGTTCAAACTCAATACTAGAAATTATCTAGACCTTAGAGAGACCAAATATGCAAACCAAATTTTAGCATGCTCTATGTATTTCTTCATTAATGGGTGCAAAGCATATGATGCAAGAGCTTAAACATGAGCACAACAATTGCCAAGTATCACATTTATCCAAGACATTAATAGCAATTACTACATGTATCATTTTCCAATTCCAACCATATAACAATTTAACGAAGAAGAAACTTCGCCATGAATACTAAAAGCTAAGAACACATGTGTTCATATGAACCAGCGGAGCGTGTCTCTCTCCCACACAAGCATTTATTCAAACAAAAACAGAAACAAAAGCACACAGACGCTCCAAGCAAAGCACATAAGATGTGACGGAATAAAAATATAGTTTCAGGGGAGGAACCTGATAATTTGTCGATGAAGAAGGGGATGCCTTGGGCATCCCCAAGCTTAGACGCTTGAGTCTTCTTAGAATATGCAGGGGTGAACCACCGGGGCATCCCCAAGCTTAGAGCTTTCACTCTTCTTGATCATAGTATATCATCCTCCTCTCTTGACCCTTGAAAACTTCCTTCACACCAAACTTCTCATAAACTTCATTAGAGGGGTTAGTACATAATCAAAAACTCACATGTTCAGAGGTGACACAATCATTTTTAACACTTCTGGACATTGCTCAAAGCTACTAGAAGGTAATGGAACAAATAAATCCACCCAACACAGCGAAAGAAGCAATGCGAAATAAAAGGCAGAATCTGTCAAAACAGAACAGTCCGTAAAGACGAATTTTTAGTAAATACTTCCGTTGCTCAGATCAGAAAACTCAAAACTAACGAAAGTTGCGTACATATCTGAGGAACACGCACGTAAATTAGCATATTTTTCTGATTTTTCTACAGAGAAAACAGCCCAGATTCGTGACAGATAGAAATCTGTTTCTGCGCAGAAATCCAAATCTAATATCAACCTTCGATTAGAGGCTTCACTTGGCACAACAAAACACAAAACTAAGATAAGGAGAGGTTGCTACAGTAGTAAACAACTTCCAAGACACAAATATAAAACAAAGTACTGTAGCAAAATAACACATGGGTTATCTCCCAAGAAGTTCTTTCTTTATAGCCATTAAGATGGGCTCAGCAGTTTTAATGATGCACTCGCAAGAAATAGTATTTGAAGCAAAAGAGAGCATCCAGAGGCAAATTCAAAACACATTTAAGTCTAACATGCTTCCTATGCATAGGAATCTTGTAAATAAACAAGTTCATGAAGAGCAAAGTAACAAGCATAGGAAGATAAAACAAGTATAGCTTGAAAAATTTCAGCACATAGAGAGGCATTTTAGTAACATGAAAATTTCTACAACCATATTTTCCTCTCTCATAATAACTTTCAGTAGCATCATGAGCAAACTCAACAATATAACTATCACATAAAGCATTCTTATCATGAGTCTCATGCATAAAATTATTACTCTCCACATAAGCATAATCAATTTTATTAGTTGTAGTGGGAGCAAATTCAACAAAGTAGCTATCATTATTATTCTCATGAGTGTTGGAGGCATAGTATAATCACAACAAAATTTACTCTCCATAGTAGGTGGTACCAAAAGACCACTATCATTATAATCATCATAAATAGGAGGCAAAGTATCATCAAAGAAAATTTTCTCCTCAATGCTTGGGGGACTAAAAAGTAGTAACGCAGCAGTATTTAGGAACAAGGCCTAGGGATTACACTTTCACTAGTGGACACTCTCAACATTGATCACATAACAGAACAGATAAATGCATACTCTACACTCTTGTTGGATGATGAACACATTGCGTAGGATTACACGAACCCTCAATGCCGGAGTTAACAAGCTCCACAATTAAATGTTCATATTTAAGTAACCTTATAGTGTAAGATAGATCAAAAGACTAAACCAAGTACTAACATAGCATGCACACTGTCACCTTCATGCATATGTAGGAGGAATAGATCACATCAATACTATCATAGCAATAGTTAACTTCGCAATCTACAAGAGATCATGATCATAGCATAAACCAAGTACTAACATGGATGCACACACTGTCACCATTACACCGTGCAGGAGGAATAGAACTACTTTAATAACATTGCTAGAGTAGCACATAGATAAATTGTGATACAAACACATTGCAATCATAAAGAGATATAAATAAGCACCTCACTATGCCATTCATCAGTGAATAAGTATTCTGTGAAATATAGCCTAAGAGACCCACACGGTGCACACACTCGTCACCTTTACACACGTGGGACAAGGAGTCTCCGGAGATCACATAAGTAAAACTCACTTGACTAGCATAATGACATCTAGATTACAAGCATCATCATATGAATCTCAATCATGTAAGGCAGCTCATGAGATTATTGTATTGAAGTACATAGGAGAGAGATGAACCACATAGCTACCGAGTACAGCCCCGAGCCTCGATGGAGAACTACTCCCTCCTCATGGGAGACAGCAGTTGTTGATGAAGATGACGGTGGTGTCGATGGAGGAGCCTTCCGGGGCACTTCCCCGTTCCGGTGGCGTGCCGGAACGGAGACTCCTGTCCCCCGCATCTTGGCTTCGCGATGGCGGCGGCTCTGGATGGTTTCTTGTACCGTGGCTTTTCCGTATCGAGGTTTTAGGTCTGGGACCTTTATATAGGCGAAGAGGCGGCGTCGAAGGTCGAAGGGGCGACGACACCATAGGGCCGCGCGGCCGGGGGTGGGCCGCGCCACCCTATCATCCGGGGCCCCGTGGCCCCCGTCCGGCGGCTCTCGGGTGTTCCGGATGCTTCCGGTGAAAATAGGAACTTGGGCGTTGATTTCGTCCGATTCCGAGAATATTTCGTTACTAGGATTTCCGAAACCAAAAACAGCAGAAAACGAGGAACCGGCACTTCGGCATCTTGTTAATAGGTTAGTTCCAGAAAATGCATGAATATGACATAAAGTGTGCATAAAACATGTAGATAACATCAATAATGTGGCATGGAACATAAGAAATTATCGATACGTCGGGGACGTATCACTCGGTCAGCTGCCAACGAGGCAGATGACTGGGACTTGGTCCCAGCTGTCTGTGTCTAGAGGTAGAAGTGAATCGGTACGTTTAGTATTTAGGTTTAATTTCAAATTCCAGTAAATAGCAAAAAATTTGCAAAATTGTATAAAATTCATATCAACTCAGAAAATTATGAATAATATATCAAAATGCTCACAAAAATAAACTCTATTCAAATAAAATATAAAACAAAATGTGTGTCAAAATAAAAATTCACTTATTTTTAACTTTATTAATTATGCCTTCCAATTTATTTAAAACTCAATTTGAATTTAATAAATAATTAAGTTTCAAAATTAAATATTATCTATTCAGTAAGTAAATAAAATGTTAAGATTAAATTTCTTGATTATATTTTCATCAATTAAAATATTAGTGGTAATTCATAAGCCCTAATGTGCAAATTGCCATTTACTATTTCTTTAAATATTAATAATGCAAGAAAATACCAACAACTAATATTATTTTGATAACTCAATTTTTAACTTAAACATTCTTAAATTAACAAGTCATTATTTTAAAACCTAATCATAATTATAAAACCCTAGTTTCTAATTAAACCCTAACTAGTAATTATTTTAATTCTTAAACCCTCTAAAAATTAATAGCATGTTAAATTTATTAATAACTTTATTTCAAGTACTTAATCACATTAATTCTAGTATCAAGTAATACTTTCAGAATTTGATCATAATTTAGAAACCCTAGTTTTATTATAAGTTAGAATCTGGATCCCATTATTTTATGTGATCATGTCAAAATGTTAAACCCTAAAACCCTAGTTGCTTATCACATGTGATCATGTGAATTTCACCTTACATAGAGAACCTTATTATGTGACCAACAAATACAAGTCATGATCCACCAACATAGAACCAATTCACATGAGTCATCATTCCATGTCTTTATTTTTGAATAAACTTTGTATAACCAATTAGTGCCACTTAGGAGCAAATCTTAGCTTGCTAATCTCACATTGACACCATTTATCACCATACCACACCATTAAGATCAACCTCAACCATCAAACCCTAGTAGAACTATAATGATGAACCCTAGTACCAACCTTGTGTAGCAATTCACAACACATGCTCCTATACAACTAAACCCTATTAAAGAAATAATAAACCATCTAGTTTAGAAGCAATTAGAGATTACTTAGTAAAGCAATTGTGAAACCATAGTAAACCCTAATAGCTAATTTATAGAACCATCTTGATAACCATCCTTTGATATGATGCTTAGAAGAAACCATAGCAATAAACCTACCAATACTTGCTATATAGAAACCCATTCCAAGTTAAGAACCAAATAGTTCCTATTAGTAAAACTAAATGAACCCAATAGTAAACCCTAGAGTTACATAGTGATACGTCTCCGACGTATCGATAATTTCTTGTGTTCCATGCCACATTATTGATGTTATCTACATGTTTTATGCACACTTTATGTCATATTCGTGCATTTTCTGGAACTAACCTATTAACAAGATGCCGAAGTGCCGCTTGCTGTTTTCCGTCTGTTTTTGGTTTCGTAAATCCTAGTAACGAAATATTCTCGAATTGGACGAAATCAACGCCCGGGGTCCTATTTTGCCACGAAGCTTCCGGAAGACCGAAGAGGAGACGAAGTGGGGCCACGAGGCAGCCAAACCATAGGGCGGCGCGGCCCTCGCCTTGGCCGCGCGGCCCTATGGTGTGGGCCCTCGTGCCGCCTCCCCGACCTGCCCTTCCGCCTACTTAAAGCCTCCGTCGCGAAACCCCCGCACCGAGAGCCACGATACGGAAAACCTTCCGCAGACGCCGCCGCCGCCAATCGGGGGATTCAGGAGATCGCTCTCCGGCACCCCGCCGGAGAGGGGAATCATCTCCCGGAGGACTCTACGCCGCCATGGTCGCCTCCGAAGTGATGTGTGAGTAGTCTACCCCCGGACTATGGGTCCATAGCAGTAGCTAGATGGTTGTCTTCTCCCCATTGTGCTTAATTGTCGGATCTTGTGAGCTGCCTAACATGATCAAGATCATCTATCCGTAATTCTATATGTTGCGTTTGTTGGGATCCGATGAATAGAGAATACTTGTTATGTTGATTATCAAAGTTATGTCTATGTGTTGTTTATGATCTTGCATGCTCTCCGTTACTAGTAGATGCTCCGGCCAAGTAGATGCTTGTAACTCCAAGAGGGAGTATTTATGCTCGATAGTGGGTTCATGTCTCCGTGAATCGGGGAAGTGACGAAATCTCTAAGATTATGGATGTGCTGTTGCCACTAGGGATAAAACATTGGTGCTATGTTCGAGGATGTAGTCACCGATTACATTACGCGCAATACTTAATGCAATTGTCTCGTTGTTAGCAACTTAATACCGGAGGGGGTTCGGATGATAACTCTGAAGGTGGACTTTTTAGGCATAGATGCATGTCTGGATAGCGGTCTATGTACTTTATCGTAATGCCCAATTAAATCTCACTATACTCATCATAATATGTATGTGCATGGTCATGCCCTCTTTATTTGTCAATTGCCCAACCGTAATTTGTTCACCTAACATGCCGTTTATCTTATGGGAGAGACACCTCTAGTGAACTGTGGACCCCGGTCCAATTCTCTATACCGAAATACAATCTACCGCAATACTCGTTCTCATCGTTCTCTCGCAAACAATCATCATCCACACTATACATCTAATCCTTTGTTACAGCAAGCCGGTGAGATTGACAACCTCGCTCGTTTCGTTGGGGCAAAGTACTTTGGTTGTGTTGTGCAGGTTCCACGTTGGCGCCGGAATCTCCGGTGTTGCGCCGCACTACATCCCGCCGCCATCAACCTTCAACGTGCTTCTTGGCTCCTACTCGGTTCGATAAACCTTGGTTTCATACCGAGGGAAAACTTGCCGCCGTACGCATCACACCTTCCTCTTGGGGTTCCCAACGGACGCGTGTTGTACACGTATCAAGCTCTTTTTCCGGCGCCGTTGCCGGGGAGATCAAGACACGCTGCAAGGGGAGTCTCCACTTCCCAATCTCTTTACTTTGTTTTTGTCTTGCTTAGTTTTATTTACTACTTTGTTTGCTGCACTAAATCAAAAAACAAAAAAATTAGTTGCTAGTTTTACTTTGTTTGCTATCTTGTTTGCTATATCAAAAACACAAAAAAAATTAGTTACTTGCATTTACTTTATCTAGTTTGCTTTATTTACTACTGCTAAAATGGCCACTCCTGAAAATACTAAGTTGTGTGACTTCACAACCACAAATAATAATGATTTCTTATGCACACCTATTGCTCCACCTGCTACTACAGCAGAATTCTTTGAAATTAAACCTCGCTTTACCGAATCTTGTTATGCGAGAGCAATTTTCTGGTGTTAGTTCTGATGATGCTGCTGCCCATCTTAATAATTTTGTTGAAATATGTGAAATGCAAAAATATAAAGATGTAGATGGTGACATTATAAAATTAAAATTGTTCCCTTTCTCATTAAGAGGAAGAGCTAAAGATTGGTTGCTATCTCTCGCCTAAGAATAGTATTGATTCATGGACTAAATGCAAGGATGCTTTTATTGGTAGATATTATCCCCTCGCTAAAATTATATCTTTGAGGAGTAGCATAATGAATTTTAAACAATTAGATACTGAGCATGTTGCACAAGCATGGGAAAGAATGAAATCTCCGGTTAAAAATTGCCCAACCCATGGACTGACTACTTGGATGATCATCCAAACCTTCTATGCAGGACTAAATTTTTCTTCACGGAATTTATTGGATTCAGATCTGCTGGAGGTACCTTTATGTCCATCACTCTTGGTGAAGCAACAAAGCTTCTTGATAATATGATGATCAATTACTCTGAATGGCACACGGAAAGAGCTCCACAAGGTAAGAAGGTAAATTCCGTCGAAGAAACCTCTTCCTTGAGTGATAAGATTGATGCTATTATGTCTATGCTTGTGAATGATAGGACTAATGTTGATCCTAATAATGTTCTGTTAGCTTCATTGGTTGCCCAAGAAGAACATGTTGATGTAAACTTCATTAAAAATAATAATTTCAACAACAATGCTTACCGGAACAATTCTAGTAACAACTATAGGCCATATCCTTATAATAATGGCAAGGGCTATGGTAATTCTTATGGGAATTCTTACAACAATAATAGGAACACACCCCCTGGACTTGAAGCCATGCTTAAAGAATTTATTAGTACACAAACTGCTTTTAACAAATCTGTTGAAGAAAAGCTTGGGAAAATTGATATACTTGCTTCTAAAGTCGATAGTCTTGCTGCTGATGTTGATCTTTTGAAATCGAAAGTTATGCCTAATAGGGATATTGAAAATAAAATTATTACTACAACAAATGCCATCCAAGTTAGAATTAATGAGAATATAAGACTAATGGCTGAACTGCATGCTAGGTGGGATAGAGAAGAAAATGAAAAACTAGCTAAAGAGAAGAATGTAGCTAAAGTTTGGACTATTACCACGACTAGTAATGCTAATGCTACACATGTTGCTGCACCTCCTACTATTAATAATAAAAGAATTGGTGTTAGCAATGTTTCCACTTCTAATGCAAAGCGCGAGAAACTGCCTGAAATTGCTAAAACTGCTGAAACTGCCTGTGATAAAACTGCTGAAATTTTTTCCAACATTGGGGATGATGATCCCATTGCTTTAGATTATAATGGTTTGAATTTTGATGATTGCCACATCTCTAAAGTTATAAAGTTCTTGCAAAAACTTGCTAAAAGTCCTAATGCTAGTGCTATAAATTTGGTTTTCACGCAACATATTACAAATGCTCTCATAAAAGCTAGAGAAGAGAAACTAGAGCGCGAAGCCTCTATTCCTAGAAAGCTAGAGGATGGTTGGGAGCCCATCATTAAGATGAAGGTTAAAGATTTTGATTGTAATGCTTTATGTGATCTTGGTGCAAGTATTTCCGTTATGCCTAAGAAAATTTATAATATGCTTGACTTGCCACCACTCGAAAAATTGTTATTTGGATGTTAATCTTGCTCGATCATTCTACAAAGAAACCTTTGGGGAAAGTTGATAATGTTCGCATTACCGTTAACAATAACCTTGTCCGCGTTGATTTTGTTGTCTTGGATATTGAATGCAATGCATCTTGTCCCATTATATTGGGAAGACCTTTTCTTCGAACTGTTGGTGCTATCATTGATATGAAGGAAGGTAATATAAAATATCAATTTCCTCTCAAGAAAGGTATGGAACACTTTCCTAGAAAGAGAATGAAGTTACCATTTGATTCTATTATTAGAACAAATTATGATGTTGACACTTCGTCTCTTGATAATACTTGATACACACTTTCTGCGCCTAGCTGAAAGGCGTTAAAGAAAAGCGCTTATGGGAGACAACCCATGGTTTTTACTACAGTACTTTGTTTTTATTTTGTGTCTTGGAAGTTGTTTACTACTGTAGCAACCTCTCCTTATCTTAGTTTAGTGTTTTGTTGTGCCAAGTAAAGTCGTTGATAGTAAAGTTCATACTAGATTTGGATTACTGCGCAGAAACAGATTTCTTTGCTGTCACGAATCTGGGCTGTTTTCTCTGTAGGTAACTCATAAAATTATGCCAATTTACGTGAGTGATCCTCAGATATGTACGCAACTTTCATTCAATTTGAGCATTTTCATTTGAGCAAGTCTGGTGCCTCGATAAAATTCTTCAATACGAACTGTTCTGTTTTGACAGATTCTGCCTTTTATTTCGCATTGCCTCTTTTGCTATGTTGGATGAATTTCTTTGATCCATTAATGTCCAGTAGCTTTATGCAATGTTCAGAAGTGTTAAGAATAATTATGTCACCTCTGAACATGTTAATTTTTATTGTCCACTAATCCTCTAATGAGTTGTTCTAAGTTTGGTGTGGAGGAAGTTTTCAAAGATCAAGAGAGGAGTATGATGCAACATGATCAAGGAGAGTGAAAGCTCTAAGCTTGGGGATGCCCCGGTGGTTCACCCCTGCATATTCTAAGAAGACTCAAGCGTCTAAGCTTGGGGATGCCCAAGGCATCCCCTTCTTCATCGACAACATTATCGAGTTCCTCCCCCGAAACTATATTTTTATTCCATCACATCTTATGTGCTTTTCTTGGAGCGTCGGTTTGTTTTTGTTTTTGTTTTGTTTGAATAAATGGATCCTAGCATTCACTGTATGGGAGAGAGACACGCTCCGCTGTAGCATATGGACAAGTATGTCCTTAGGCTCTACTCATAGTATTCATGGCGAAGTTTCTTCTTCGTTAAATTGTTATATGGTTGGAATTGGAAAATGATACATGTAGTAAATTGCTAAAATGTCTTAGGTAATGTGATACTTGGCAATTGTTGTGCTCATGTTTAAGCTCTTGCATCATATACTTTGCACCCATTAATGAAGAAATACATAGAGCATGCTAAAATTTGGTTTGCATATTTGGTCTCTCTAAGGTCTAGATAATTTCTAGTATTGAGTTTGAACAACAAGGAAGACGGTGTGGAGTCTTATAATGTTTACAATATGTCTTTTATGTGAGTTTTGCTGCACCGTCATCCTTGTGTTTGTTTCAAATAGCCTTGCTAGCCTAAACCTTGTATCGAGAGGGAATACTTCTCATGCATCCAAAATCCTTGAGCCAACCACTATGCCATTTGTGTCCACCATACCTACCTACTACATGGTATTTCTCCGCCATTCCAAAGTAAATTGCTTGAGTGCTACCTTTAAAATTCCATCATTCACCTTTGCAATATATAGCTCATGGGACAAATAGCTTAATAACTATTGTGGTATTGAATATGTACTTATGCACTTTATCTCTTATTAAGTTGCTCGTTGTGCGATAACCATGTTCACTCGGGGACGCCATCAACTATTCTTTGTTGAATTTCATGTGAGTTGCTATGCATGTTCGTCTTGTCTGAAGTAAGAGAGATCTACCACCTTATGGTTAAGCATGCATATTGTTAGAGAAGAACATTGGGCCGCTAACTAAAGCCATGATCCATGGTGGAAGTTTCAGTTTTGAACAATATCCTCAATCTCATATGAGAAAATTATTAATTGTTGTTACATGCTTATGCATAGAAGAGGAGTCCATTATCTGTTGTCTATGTTGTCCCGGTATGGATGTCTAAGTTGAGAATAATCAATAGCGAGAAATACAATGCGAGCTTTCTCCTTAGACCTTTGTACAGGCGGCATAGAGGTACCCCTTTGTGACACTTGGTTAAAACATGTGCATTGTGATGATCCGGTAGTCCAAGCTAATTAGGACAAGGTGCGGGCACTATTAGTATACTATGCATGAGGCTTGCAACTTGTAAGATATAATTTACATGATACATATGCTTTATTACTACCGTTGACAAAATTGTTTCATGTTTTCAAAATCAAAGCTCCAAGCACAAATATAGCAATCGATGCTTTTCCTCTATGGAGGACCATTCTTTTACTTTCATTGTTGAGTCAGTTCACCTATTTCTCTCCACCTCAAGAAGCAAACACTTGTGTGAACTGTGCATTGATTCCTACATACTTGCATATTGCACTTATTATATTACTCTATGTTGACAATATCCATGAGATATACATGTTACAAGTTGAAAGCAACCGCTGAAACTTAATCTTCCTTTGTGTTGCTTCAATACCTTTACTTTGAATTATTGCTTTATGAGTTAACTCTTATGCAAGACTTATTGATGCTTGTCTTGATGTACTATTCATGAAAAGTCTTTGCTTTATGATTCACTTGTTTACTCATGTCATATACATTGTTTTGATCGCTGCATTCACTACATATGCTTTACAAATAGTATGATCAAGGTTATGATGGCATGTCACTCCGTAAATTATCTTTGTTATCGTTTTACCTGCTCGGGACGAGCAGAACTAAGCTTGGGGATGCTGATACGTCTCCGACGTATCGATAATTTTTTGTGTTCCATGCCACATTATTGATGTTATCTACATGTTTTATGCACACTTTATGTCATATTCGTGCATTTTCTGGAACTAACCTATTAACAAGATGCCGAAGTGCCGCTTGCTCGTTTTCTGCTGTTTTTGGTTTCAGTAAATCCTAGTAACGAAATATTCTCGGAATAGGACGAAATCAACGCCCGTGGTCCTATTTTGCCACGAAGCTTCCGAAGACCGAAGAGGAGACGAAGTGGGGCCACGAGGCAGCCAAACCATAGGGCGGCGCGGCCCCCGCCTTGGCCGCGCGGCCCTATGGTGTGGGCCCTCGTGCCGCCTCCTGACCTGCCCTTCCGCCTACTTAAAGCCTCCGTCGCGAAACCCCCGCACCGAGGGCCACGATACGGAAAACCTTCCGCAGACGCCGCCGCCGCCAATCCCATCTCGGGGGATTCAGGAGATCGCCTCCGGCACCCTGCCGGAGAGGGGAATCATCTCCCGGAGGACTCTACGCCGCCATGGTCGCCTCCGGAGTGATGTGTGAGTAGTCTACCACCGGACTATGGGTCCATAGCAGTAGCTAGATGGTTGTCTTCTCCCCATTGTGCTTAATTGTCGGATCTTGTGAGCTGCCTAACATAATCAAGATCATCTATCTGTAATTCTATATGTTGCGTTTGTTGGGATCCGATGAATAGAGAATACTTATTATGTTGATTATCAAAGTTATGTCTATGTGTTGTTTATGATCTTGCATGCTCTCCGTTACTAGTAGATGCTCCGGCCAAGTAGATGCTTGTAACTCCAAGAGGGAGTATTTATGCTCGATAGTGGGTTCATGTCTCCGTGAATGCGGGAAGTGACGAAATCTCTAAGATTATGGATGTGCTTGTTGCCACTAGGGATAAAACATTGGTGCTATGTTCGAGGATGTAGTCACCGATTACATTACGCGCAATACTTAATGCAATTGTCTATTGTTAGCAACTTAATACTGGAGGGGGTTCGGATGATAACCTCGAAGGTGGACTTTTTAGGCATAGATGCATGCTGGATAGCGGTCTATGTACTTTGTCGTAATGCCCAATTAAATCTCACTATACTCATCATAATATGTATGTGCATGGTCATGCCCTCTTTATTTGTCAATTGCCCAACCGTAATTTGTTCACCCAACATGCCGTTTATCTTATGGGAGAGACACCTCTAGTGAACTCGTGGATCCCGGTCCAATTCTCTATACTCGAAATACAATCTACCGCAATACTCGTTCTACCGTTCTCTCGCAAACAATCATCATCCACACTATACATCTAATCCTTTGTTACAGACAAGCCGGTGAGATTGACAACCTCGCTGTTTCGTTGGGGCAAAGTACTTTGGTTGTGTTGTGCGAGGTTCCACGTTGGCGCCGGAATCTCCGGTGTTGCGCCGCACTACATCCCGCCGCCATCAACCTTCAACGTGCTTCTTGGCTCCTACTCGGTTCGATAAACCTTGGTTTCATACCGAGGGAAAACTTGCCGCCGTACGCATCACACCTTCCTCTTGGGGTTCCCAATGGACGCGTGTTGTACGCGTATCAAGCTCTTTTTCTGGCGCCGTTGCCGGGGAGATCAAGACACGCTGCAAGGGGAGTCTCCACTTCCCAATCTCTTTACTTTGTTTTTGTCTTATATCACTTGGTTATGATGCTAATATAACCAAACCCTAATAAGAACCTTGTTTGAGAACCATTCTAAAAGTGCAACAAACCCTAAAGAAATCTTTACAACTCATACATCCTAAATCATCGAGATTAGGTTACGCTCGGGACGATTGCATCTCATACTATGCATTATAGCATCTTTGCCGCTTCTTTAAACATTGTCCTTACCGGACGATGATGGTATTTCAGAATTTGGAGTTAACACGTATCGAAGTTTTTGACTGCATAATCTTGCAGTCAAGAAAGGCAAGTTCATCGCTTGCTCATGTCATTTGATTATTTGTAGCAAACTATATGCAAAGTACTATACTTATCACTCTTGCATTAAAAAGCAAAGTATTATTTTACAATTATGAATATGACTATGTGGTGGGCAATGGAACAATTATTGCATGGGTACTACTCATCTAGGACTAAGTACCAATGCCATCCAGTGATTCTAGCGCCGTACATATCGCGTTGACCATAAGATCTATAATGGCTCTGGGGAAGTCAGCTGTATCTTTTCTCTTCTGCATGCCAACGGACTGGTAGAGCTGCGGGGTGTTGGAGGCACTGCCTTAGGTTGGGATAGCCTTTTAAATCCCCATTCGTGTGGATGACGAGCTCTACGGTCTATGATGGATTGTCCAAAGTACACCGTGAGTAAAGTCGTATGATCGGGAGATGTCTATTGGGGGTGCACGGTTGGACAAAAGGGTGGGTTTGCAGGGTCGCGGAGAAGGCAGTGATTGGCTTGGACCTTACACCTGGCCCCACACCAAGGAAGTGTGGACGGGAACGATCACCCGGTTGGTATCAAGGATAAGTTCTTTTATGGGAAAAGTAACGCACCTCTCGCAGAGGATACCGAATTGTGACTCGTCACTCCCTGTTCCGGGAAGGGAACTGCGAACGCGCGGCAGGAAAGGAACTCCACGAAGTTCTGGTCAACCTGTGAAGACTGACGGGCATAGTTTTCAGAATAAAATAAACCTTTTGAAGAAATGATTATGAAAACTTGCATTGGCCTACGACTTTATTGTCTATGGTTGTAGCTAGTGCATGATACACATATTTCCTAATATGAACTTGCTGAGTACGCTCGTACTCATTCCCTCCCGTTTGAACCCCCTTCTTAGATCAAGGCACCGAAGGAGAAACTACCGTGGAACTCGAAGACAAAGGAGTCAACTTCAACAAGATGAAGAATCCAGTTAAAGGAGTCAATGGAGTCAACTTCTGCACCAGCTATAATGGAAACCTAGAATAGTAATAAAAGGGAACCTTTCCCTAATCCTAGCACCTAAGTAGATAGAGTTCTATAGCAAGCCAAGTAGCTCTTAAACTTGAGTTAGCAACAAGATAGACTACGAGTCGTTCTTCTGGAGCTTTATTTGAAGTTTTACCTCACTGTAAAGTAGGAGGCTGTGTTGATCTTATGTAAACAGTTCGTGTGTACTTCTATAGACATACCTTGGACTCGCATATGTTTCTGTTGTACCACTCTGAGGGATGTAATATGAGTGGAACGGTGTTTCACTTGTGTTATGTCAACGACTTGTGTACTACACCATGCAGTGGTACGCTGGGTCACCACATAAACGATTTGAGGTATAAATCCCAATTTCTGCTATGAGTTGAAGGTGCGGGTAGCCAACTACTCGCGCGTACTACTGGCCCCTTGAGTGTTGCAAAATTTACTAAAAAGTTCATTCATGTCTCTTGTTTGGAAACTATCAAAGGAATCCAAAAGTATCACTTCTCAAGTCTTGGCATGGACTCGCTACTGCTAGATGAATATTCTTGAAAGATAATGAATATATAGTAAGTCTTTTGATAGCCTTGATCAATTGATGTGGGCGTAACTAAGATACTTCATTGCTTATACCTCTTTTGACATGAATGCTCATACTTAATTTTAATGATAATAAACTTCCAGTGTTCCTTGACAAACTGAGAGTTAAAAACTTAAGCTCGAGTGATTGTTTACACAACTAGTTATTCATACTTATAATCTTTATTATGATTGTCTCGAGTTACCGATGGTTGTATTATATTCTTGGCACTTCTCTAACTATGCTAAGATTTCAAATGGAAGAAGTGCTGGAATCATAAGGCTACCACTTGTAAGTGATTTTGCTTTCTCGTTATTTTGGTTTAAACGCCAAGTTCCTTATGGTTCTTTGTTTCTTGCTCGTGGACGATCAAGTTTAAGCTTGGGGAAGTTGATGGTTCTGAAAGACACCACTTTTTCTCGCGTTTAAACCCTTAGACAAGTCAAGAAATTGACTAAGTTTACCTCTCAACTTGCCACTAATGACTAATTAATGCAAATATGTGCAATCTATTCTATTTTTGGATGATGTGTAGGAAATCACGTCATAATGACAAAATGGATCTGCAATTACTGAATAAAACTGCGTGAGGAGTATGGCAAAGTTGACTACGCTCGAAGAGGCGGTTCCATGGACTTTAACGGGCATTGGTACGGGCAAGCCCCGCCCGTACCGTACGTCCGTACCATGTGCCGCAGCCTTCCGGAGGTCAAACCCTATAGGTTTCTTGAAGGATCCGTCGCCAAAAAGAGAGTCATTTGTCACCAAACAGAGACGCCATCCATCAGATCCATCTGCACCACACACCAAAGGAAATTCACCACCATAGTTCATCCATTCCATCTCCTATCTCCTCCATAGCCATAGCCATCACCATTGTAATAGAGATCTCCTTGAGAATTGGCAACCATTGTAAGAATATTATGATTTCAATCTAAGTATTTACCACAATAATTTCTATCTTTTTTATTGATCTTGATATTATGTGTGAGTAGTCCTCACGGGCTTCAGGTTGGGGTGAATCCTCACAGCGTTTATGTGCATCTAATCTTATTATATGTGTAAGGATTGAATAGGAGTTCTCCAATCTTGTATTCTTGTATCTTTGCCTCGGTTCGATGATCTGCAAGTACCCATATCATTCAGATCGATGAAGGGAAGAGGTGGGATGACTGGAGAACCGCGTGGTACCGTGAAACCTCAGTGACAGAAAGGGGAAAGTAACGGTACATGTTTATTGATCATTTGGGATCATTGCACAATAATCTAGCTTAATGTTTTGGTCTGTATTCATATGCTTAATAACTGTTGTTGCTCGGGGCTGTGAGGACAATGGTTGGACCAAGAGGCTCTTGTCACCTCTGGCTTTTGGGGCAAGAGTATTTGCGGATGTGCTACTCACAAATCTCTTATCTATATTTTTTTGATACACATATGCACTTCAATTATATATGTATGCATAGCTGCAGGAGAAACCTTAACCCTGGCCTATTTCCATCATGGAACACAACCCCGTTAAAATTAAACTAGAAAGGTTTGGTAAACATAAAAAAAAATAAACTAGCAAGTCTTGTAGACGTTTCCTTTACACCGTTTTAGCAATTCTTCCCTAGATTCGATTAAACCTAGGTCTACTAGGAAAAAATATTATCATACTACAATCCGTTATCCGAATCGAAGCTATCAGTCGGGCTCGAGCCTCCTATCTAAAAAGGAGGAGCTGGAAAAAGGAGGAGCCTCCTTTGACAACCTCGAAAAATTCCGCCTCAAGCTGAACCCGACGAAAGGTTCCTTTGCTGTTTGATACGTCCAAAACGTATCTACTTTCCCGAACACTTTTGCTATTGTTTTGCCTCTAATTTGTGTATTTTGGATACAACTAACACGGACTAACGCTGTTTTCAGCAGAATTGCTCAGTGTCTCGTTTTTGTGCGGAAATCCAACTTTCGGGAAAATCCCGGAATTTATGTCGAAGGTCTTATTTTTCCAAAGAATTACGGAGCCAGAAGGGCAAGCCAGGTGGAGGCCCGAGGCCCCCACACACTAGGCCGGCGCGGCCCAGGAGGGGGGCGCGCCGCCCTACTGTGTGGCCGCCTCGGCTGGCCTTCGACACCCTCCTCTGGACTACTTAAGGGGTTTCGACCTAAAAACACGAGACAGAAAGTGGAAGTCGCCAGAAACCCTCCAGAACGCCGCCACATCGCGAAACTCCGTCTCGGGACCAGAAACTCTGTTCTGGCACTCCGCCGGGACGGGGAATTGGAGGAGATCATCGCCATCATCACCACTGACGCCTCTCCATCGACCAGCAATGTTTCCCCTATCCATGTGCGAGTAATTCCCCCGCTGTAGGCTGAAGGGGATGGTAGGGATTGGATGAGATTGGTCATGTAATAGCATAAGATTATTAGGGCATAGTGCCTAGTGTCTGTAATTGGTACTTTGATGATATTGTTGCAACTTGTTATGCTTAATGCTTGTCACTAGGGCCCGAGTGCCATGATCTCAGATTTGAACATGTTATTGTTTCATGATGATATGCATTGTTTTATGATCTTACCTGCAAGTTGTATACACACGTCGCTGTCTGGAACCCGAGGCCCCAAAGTGACAGAAATTGGGACAACCAGAGGGGAAGGCGGTGATGTGAGGATCACATGTGTTCACGGAGTGTTAATGCTTTGCTCCGGTACTCTATTAAAAGGAGTACCTTAATTTCCGATAGATTCCCTAGAGGCCCGGCTGCCACCGGCTGGTAGGACAAAAGATGTTGTGCAAGTTTCTCATTGCGAGCACGTACGACTATATACGGAACACATGCCTATGGATTGCTTAGTACTTGGACACCGTTTTATTACTATCTGCAAATGCCTTGCTTTAACTGTTACATGAGTTTCTCTCATCCATGCAACGCCCGTCATCCATCCCTGTGCCTACAGTATTTTAATCCTGCTGTTTACTATAATCACTACTGCTGTCTTTGTTACACTGCTACTGCTATTTCACTACTGCTACTGCTATAAATCTGTTACTACTGATAAACTCTTGCGAGCAAGTCTGTTTCCAGGTGCAGCTGAATTGACAACTCCGTTGTTAAGGCTTTCAAGTATTCTTTGTCTCCCCTTGTGTCGAATCAATAAATTGGGTTTTACTTCCCGCGAAGACTGTTGCGATCCCCTATACTTGTGGTTCATCAAGACTATTTTCTGGCGCCGTTGCCGGGGAGCATAGCTTTATTTGGAAGTTCACTTGGATTGATATTGTTCGCTGCAAATTCTCCATCATGGGTAAATCTCGCGATTCTAAAGTCGCCATATTACCATCCACTAGAAGAAAAGGTACAACTCTGAGTACCTCTGCTGCTCTTGATTCACCATCTGTGATAAGTCAACTTGTTTCACCACCACAAGCTTCACTTGCTGGTACTTCTGCTAAATCTAAAAATTCTTATAATATTGATGATGTTTCTGCTGTGCTTGATGATAGTGGTTCATTGGGATCTTTTCTAGATGCTACAATTGCTAGGTCTAGACAAATTGAAAATACTGAAACTCTTAATGAAAATACTTGCTACACTCGTTAATTCACCCGAGTCTGTTGATTATTCTAGTGATGATCCTGATGAGGATTATGTGGATCTTGATGATGATTTTATTGATAAATGCAATGCTATTACTGATGCAAGAAAAATTAAAAAGTTTCTCGCACAACATACTGTTAGATATAAGCTGTCTCCTGACCCTAAATTTGCCACATCTCCTATAAACATTAAGGATAAAGATTATGATTTTTCTCTTGATCTATCTCATATAGCTATTGTTGAGAAAACACCCTTTTGTGGTACTGAAAAAGAAAGTGTTGTAGAACACGTGAATGAACTTTCTTCTATGAGTAGCTTGTTTTCTGATGATGTCAAGATGCGCACTTATTTTGTTGCTAAAATTTTTCCTTTCTCATTAAAGGATGATGCTAAAACTTGGTATAATAGTTTGCCTCCTGGTTCTATTAATAGTCTAGGTGATTTGCTTGATGTTTTCTTTCGGAAATACTTTCCTGCTAGTGCTCAACATGATGATTTACAGAAAATTTATAGCTTTGACCAGGAAGATGGAGAGAAATTGCCTGAAGCTTGGGCAAGATTTTGCTCTCTTATCAGAGCTCGAGTTGGACATGATTTGGAAAAGCATGATTTACTTGATATATTTTATAGTGGACTAACCGTTGAGTCTAGAGCATATTTGGATAGTTGTGCTGGTTGTGTTTTCAGGAAAAGAACTCCAGACGAAGCTGAAGAATTATTGGCTAAAATAGGCCGGAATCATGATGATTGGGCTACACCTGAACCAACTCCGATGCTGATATTGAAGAAGAGGGCTTTAGTTAAATTAAATGATGAAGATATGAGGGCCAAGAAGTCTCTTAAGGAGAAAGGTATTAAATCTGAAGATGTGAAGAACTTACCTCCCATAGAAGATTTATGTAAGATAATTCCCCCTTCATCCATGATTGAGGTAAACTCTCTTCAACGCTTTACTAGGGAAGATATTCCGTATTCAAAACCTCCTCGCTCAATGCTTAGATGAGTTTGATAATTATATTGTTAAGCAAGAAAATTTTAATATGAGAGTAGAGAATCATCTAATGGAAAATTCTCAAGCTATTAGCAATTTGCATGATATTGTGGAGAGAACCTCCAATGATGTTAAGATACTTGTTAAACATTTTCATATGGTTCAAACTCAAATTGATCAACTCACTAAAGTGCAAAATGACTTGTTAAAAAATAATTCTAAAGAGAAACATGCTTATGAAGTAACAACTAGAGGCGGTGTTTCTACCCAGGATCCTTTATATCCTGAAGGGCATCCCAAAAGAGTTGAACAAGATTCTCAACGAATTGAAACTAGTGCTCCTTCTAAGAAAAAGAAGAAGAAACATAAAACTGTTGTAGAATCCTCTGAACCTGTTAATGATCCCAATAGTATTTCTATTTCTGATGCTGAAACTGAAAGTGGTAATGAACATGATAATGATAACGATAGGAATGATGCTTCTGATAAAGAAGAAGTTGAAGATGAACCTGAAAAGCATGCTAAAAATAAAAAGTATACTAAAGAAGATTTTACTGCTAAGAAACATGGTAATGATAGGGAACCTTGGGTTCAAAAGCAAATGCCTTTTCCTGCTAAGAAACTAAAATCAAAGGAAGAAGAACACTATAATAAATTTTGCGATTGGATGAAACCTTTATTTTGCAAATCCCTTTGACTGATGCTATTAAATTGCCTCCTTATTCAAAGTATATGAAAGATATTGTCTCTAACAAAAGGAAAATTCCTAATGAGGAGATTTTCACTATGCTTGCTAATTACTCTTTCAATGGCAAAGTTCCAAAGAAGTTGGGCGACCCAGGTATACCGACTATTCCTTGTTCTATTAAGAATAATTATGTTAGAACTGCTCTATGTGATTTGGGAGCCGGTGTTAGTGTTATGCCTTTTTCTCTTTACAAGAGACTTTATTTAGATAAGTTGATACCTACTGATATATCTTTGCAAATGGCTGATAAATCTACTGCTATTCCTGTTGGTATATGTGAGGATGTTCCTGTTCAAGTTACTAATAACTGCTTGATATTAACTAATTTTGTTGTGTTGGAAATGCCTGAAGATGATAATATGTCTATTATTCTTGGGAGAACTTTTCTTAACACCGCCGGGGCTGTTATTGATTGCAATAAAGGAAAAGTTACTTTCAATGTTGATGACAAGGAGCATACCATTTATTTCCCCAAGAGGATTGATAAAGTGTGTGGAGTTAATACAATTTCTAATGTGAGAACTATCAAAGTTGGAGCTATTGATTGTCCTATATATGAACCTAAAGAAGGATATCAAAATATTATGATTGGATCCATATCAATACAATTCAAGGTAACATGATTGATTTGAGGTTTATTTCTTCTTATGCTATGTAAAATTTATTTGGTGGCAAGACTTGATCAACCTTGTTAACAAATACTTTTTATATGCATAGAGGAGGTAAACAACATCTCTTTCTTTCTCCACTTGTTCTACTTGCTGTAGCACTTTTGTTTTGCAAAGTTCTTTCGTCAATTAGAGATTTCAAAATCTTTTCCTGCCCAATAATAATAAATTTAATACCCAGAAATATGCATTTTTCAAAGTTTTCAAAAATTCACAAAAATTATACCGTTGGTCTTATTTTCGAAGACGCACCTGGGAGCACCTGGGGATGACCAGTGGGGCACCCCACATGCCGGCGCGGACAGCAAGGGGGGTGCGCCACCCTGGCGTGTGGGCCCCTCCTTGCCCCACTACTTCATCTCTTCCTCCCATTCTCTTCTCTCTCCCGAAAAAACTCGCACCAGCTTTCTCTCACTCGTGTTTCTGCTCAAGAGCTCAAGATTTCTCGATCTCTTTGCTCAGCCCAGATTTGCATCCGAAATTTGGCACATTAGCTCTCCGGTATGTGACTCCTCCGATTATCCAAGTAGAATTTTGTTTGGTTGAGTATATCTTGAATATTTTGCTGCTGTAGGTAACATGTTTAGTGAGCTTGCATGCTTGCTCTAAGTTGTAGAAACTAGTTTTGATGAATGATTAGTACCTGATACGTCTCCGATGTATCGATAATTTCTTATGTTCCATGCCACATTATTGATGATATCTACATGTTTTATGCACACTTTATGTCATATTTGTGCATTTTCTGGAACTAACCTATTAACAAGATGCCGAAGTGCCGATGTCGTTGTTCTCGCTGTTTTTGGTTTCGTAAATACTAGTAAGGAAATATTCTCGGAATCGGACGAAATCAACGCCGAAGATCTTAGAATCCCGGAAGCATCCAGAACACCCGAGAGTCGCCGGAGGGGGCCACAGGCCCACTGCACCATAGGCTGGCGCGGCCAAGGGGGGGCCCACGCCCCCCTATGGTGTCGTCGCCTCGTTGACCTTCTGACGCCGCCTCTTCGCCTATTTAAGGGTCCTCGACCTAAAACCTCGAGACGGAAAAAGCCACGGTACGAGAAACCTTCCAGAGCCGCCGCCATCGCGAAGTCAAGATCCGGGGGACAGAGTCTCCGTTCCGGCACGCCGCCGGGACGGGAAGTGCCCCGGAAGGCTCCTCCATCGACACCACCGCCATCTCCATCAACGCCGCTCGTCTCCCATGAGGAGGGAGTAGTTCTCCATCGAGGCTCGGGGATGTACCGGTAGCTATGTGGTTAATCTCTCTCCTATGTACTTCAATACAATAATCTCATGAGCTGCCTTACATGATTGAGATTCATATGATGATGCTTGTAATCTAGATGTCGTTATGCTAGTCAAGTGAGTTTTACTTATGTGATCTCCGGAGACTCCTTGTCCCACGTGTGTAAATGTGACAGTGGTGTGCACCGTGTGGGTCTCTTAGGCTATATTTCACGAATACTTATTCACCGTTATGAATGACATAGTGAAGTGCTTATTTATATCTCTTTATGATTGCAATGTGTTTTGTATCACAATTTATCTATGTGCTACTCTAGTGATGTTATTAAAGTAGTTTATTCCTCCCGCACGGTGTAATGGTGACAAGTGTGTGCATCCGTGTTAGTACTTGGCGTAGGCTATGATTGTGATCTCTTGTAGATTATGAAGTTAACTATTGCTATGATGGTATTGATGTGATCTATGCCTCCTTTCGTAGCGTGAAGGTGACAAGTGTGCATGCTACGTTAGTACTTGGTTTAGTTGTGTTGATCTGTCGTGCACTCTAAGGTTATTTAAATATGAACATTGAATATTGTGGAGCTTGTTAACTCCGGCATTGAGGGTTCATGTAATCCTACGCAATTAGGGATGTTCATCATCCAACAAGAGGGTGTAGAGTATGCATTTATCTATTCTGTTATGTGATCAAAGTTGAGAGTGTCCACTAGTGAAAGTATGATCCATAGGCCTTGCTCCTAAATACTGCTATCGCTGCTTGTTTACTGTTTTACTGTATCTGTACTGTCCGCAATATTACCACCATCCATCATGCCAACAAGCACTTTTCTGGCACCGTTGCTACTGCTCATACTTATTTATACCACCTGTATTTCACTATCTCTTCGCCGAACTAGTGCACCTATTAGGTGTGTTGGGGACACAAGAGACTTCTTGCTTTGTGGTTGCGGTGGTTGCATGAGAGGGATATCTTTGACCTCTTCCTCCCTGAGATCGATAAACCTTGGGTGATCCACTTAAGGGAAACTTGCTGCTGTTCTACAAACCTCTGCTCTTGGACGCCCAACACTGTCTACAAGAATAGAAGCTCCCGTACACATCAAGCACTTTTCTGGCGCCGTTGCCGGGGAGGAAAGGTAAAAGGCACTCATACTCCGGTTCCAGGTAAAGTACTTTTCTGGCGCCATTGTGTTTGTGCTCGAAGCTATTTCCTTTAGATCCTGCAATTGCAACCTTTTGTTTCTTGTTTACACTAGTTAGGCATAATGGAAAACAACAAAAATATGAGAGATCTTTATGAACTTTATCTTGAATTAGGACATGATGTGTTTGAAGAGAGAATTAAAAAACCCATGGAACTTTATATGCATGCTAATGGGAATGTTATTAATATGAATGCTTTGAACACTATTGTTGCTAATGCTATGGAAAATTCTAAGCTTGGGGAAGCTGGCTTTGATGAGCATGATCTTTTTAGTCCCCCGGGCATGGAGGAGAAAATTTACTTTGATGATACTTTGCCTCCTATTTATGATGATTATAATGGTAGTAGTCTTTTGTTACCGCCTGTTATGGAGGATAAATTTGATTATGATTACAATATGCCTCCTATATTTGATGATAATAATGATAGCTACTTTGTTGAATTTGCTCCCACTACAACTAATAAAATTGATTATGCTTATGTGGAGAGAAATTATTTTATGCATGAGACTCATGATAAGAATGCTTTATGTGATAGTTATATTGTTGAGTTTGCTCATGATACTACTGGATGTTATTATGAGAGAGGAAAATATGGTTGTAGAAATTTTCATGTTACTAAAACACCTCTCTATGTGCTTAAATTTTTGAAGCTGCACTTGTTTTATCTTTCTATGCTTGTTGCATTATGCTTCTTGAACTTGTTTATTTACAAGATTCCTATGCATAGGAAGCATGTTAGACTTAAATGTGTTTTGAATTTGCCTCTTGATGCTCTCTTTTGCTTCAAATACTATTTCTTGCGAGTGCATCATTAAAACTGCTGAGCCCATCTTAATGGCTATAAAGAAAGAACTTCTTGGGAGATAACCCATGTGTTTATTTTGCTACAGTACTTTGTTTTATATTTGTGTCTTGGAAGTTGTTTACTACTGTAGCAACCTCTCCTTATCTTAGTTTTGTGTTTTGTTGTGCCAAGTAAAGTCTTTGATAGCAAGGTTGATACTAGATTTGGATTACTGCGCAGTAAACAGATTTCTTTGCTGTCACGAATCTGGGCAAAATTCTCTGTAGGTAACTCAGAAAATTATGCCAATTTACGTGAGTGATCCTCAGATAGGTACGCAACTTTCATTCAATTTGAGCATTTTCATTTGAGCAAGTCTGGTGCCTCAATAAAATTCGTCTTTACGGACTGTTCTGTTTTGACAGATTCTGCCTTTTATTTCGCATTGCTTCTTTTGCTATGTGGGATGGGTTTCTTTGTTCCATTGACTTCCAGTAGCTTTGGGCAATGTCCATAAGTGTTAAGAATGATTGTGTCACCTCTGAACATGTGAATTTTGATTATGCACTAACCCTCTAATGAGTTGTTTTGAGTTTGGTGTGGAGGAAGTTTTCAAGGGTCAAGAGAGGAGGATGATATACTATGATCAAGAAGAGTGAAATCTCTAAGCTTGGGGATGCCCCGGTGGTTCACCCCTGTATATATCAAGAAGACTCAAGCGTCTAAGCTTGGGGATGCCCAAGGCATCCCCTTCTTCATCGACAACATTATCAGGTTCCTCCCCTGAAACTATATTTTTATTCCATCACATCTTATGTGCTTTGCTTGGAGCGTCGGTTTGTTTTTGTTTTTTGTTTTGTTTGAATAAAATGGATCCTAGCATTCATTGTGTGGGAGAGAGACACGCTCCGCTGTAGCATATGGACAAGTATGTCCTTAGGCTTTACTCATAATATTCATGGCGAAGTTTCTTCTTCGTTAAATTGTTATATGGTTGGAATCGGGAAATGCTACATGTAGTAATTGCTAAAATGTCTTGGATAATGTGATACTTGGCAATTGTTGTGCTCATGTTTAAGCTCTTGCATCATATGCTTTGCACCCATTAATGAAGAAATACATAGAGCATGCTAAAATTTGGTTTGCATATTTGGTCTCTCTAAGGTCTAGATAATTTCTAGTATTGAGTTTGAACAACAAGGAAGACTGTGTAGAGTCTTATAATGTTTTCAATATGTCTTTCATGTGAGTTTTGCTGCACCGCTTCATCCTTGTGTTTGTTTCAAATAGCCTTGCTAGCCTAAACCTTGTATCGAGAGGGAATACTTCTCATGCATCCAAAATACTTGAGCCAACCACTATGCCATTTGTGTCCACCATACCTACCTACTACATGGTATTTCTCCGCCATTACAAAGTAAATTGCTTGAGTGCTACCTTTAAATTTCCATTCTTCACCTTTACAATATATAGCTCATGGGACAAATAGCTTAAAAACTATTGTGGTATTCAATATGTACTTATGCACTTTATCTCTTATTAAGTTGCTCGTTGTGCGATAACCATGTTCCCGGGGACGCCATCAACTACTCTTTGTTGAATATCATGTGAGTTGCTATGCATGTTCGTCTTGTCTCGAAGTAAGGGCGATCTACCACCTTATGGTTAGAGCATGCATATTGTTAGAGAAGAACATTGGGCCGCTAACTAAAGCCATGATCCATGGTGGAAGTTTCAGCTTTGGACATATATCCTCAATCTCATATGAGAAAAATAATTGTTGCTACATGCTTATGCATAAAAGAGGAGTCCACTATCTCGTTGTCTATGTTGTCCCGGTATGGATGTCTAAGTTGAGAATAATCAATAGCGAGAAATCCAATGCGAGCTCTCTCCTTAGACCTTTGTACAAGCGGCATAGAGGTACCCCTTTGTGACACTTGGTTAAAACATGTGCATTGCGATAATCCCGGTAGTCCAAGCTAATTAGGACAAGGTGCGGGCACTATTAGTATACTATGCATGAGGCTTGCAACTTGTAAGATATAATTTACATGATACATATGCTTTATTACTACCGTTGACAAAATTGTTTCTTGTTTTCAAAATCAAAGCTCTAGCACAAATATAGCAATCGATGCTTTCCTCTTTGAAGGACCTTTCTTCTACTTTTATTGTTGAGTCAGTTCACCTATTTCTCTCCACCTCAAGAAGCAAACACTTATGTGAACTGTGCATTGATTCCTACATACTTGCATATTGCACTTATTATACTACTCTATGTTGACAATATCCATGAGATATACATGTTACAAGTTGAAAGCAACCCCCTGAAACTTAATCTTCCTTTGTGTTGCTTCAATACCTTTACTTTGAATTATTGCTTTATGAGTTAACTCTTATGCAAGACTTATTGATGCTTGTCTTGAAAGTACTATTCATGAAAAGTCTTTGCTTTATGATTCAGTTGTTTACTCATGTCATTTACATTGTTTTGATCGCTGCATTCATTACATATGCTTACAATAGTATGATCAAGTTTATGATGGCATGTCACTCCGAAATTATCTTTGTTTATCGTTTACTCGCTCGGGACGAGCAGGAACTAAGCTTGGGGATGCTGATACGTCTCCGACGTATCGATAATTTCTTATGTTCCATGCCACATTATTGATGATATCTACATGTTTTATGCACATTTTATGTCATATTTGTGCATTTTCTGGAACTAACCTATTAACAAGATGCCGAAGTGACAGTTGCTGTTTTCTGCTGTTTTTGGTTTCAGAAATCCTAGTAAGGAAATATTCTCGGAATCGGACGAAATCAACGCCGAAGATGTTAGAATCCCCGGAAGCATCCAGAACACCCGAGAGTCGCCAGAGGGGGGCCACAGGCCCACCAGACCATAGGCTGGCGCGGCCAAGGGGGGCCCGTGCCCCCCCTATGGTGTCGTCGCCTCGTTGACCTTCTGACGCCGCCTCTTCGCCTATTTAAGGGTCCTCGACCTAAAACCTCGAGACGGAAAAAGCCACGGTACGAGAAACCTTCCAGAGCCGCCGCCATCGCGAAGTCAAGATCTGGGGGACAGGAGTCTCTGTTCCGGCACGCCGCCGGGATGGGGAAGTGCCCCCGGAAGGCTCCTCCATCGACACCACCGCCATCTCCATCAACGCTGCTGTCTCCCATGAGGAGGGAGTAGTTCTCCATCGAGGCTCGGGGCTGTACCGGTAGCTATGTGGTTAATCTCTCTCCTATGTACTTCAATACAATAATCTCATGAGCTGCCTTACATGATTGAGATTCATATGATGATGCTTGTAATCTAGATGTCGTTATGCTAGTCAAGTGAGTTTTACTTATGTGATCTCCGGAGACTCCTTGCCCCACGTGTGTAAAGGTGACGAGTGTGTGCACCGTGTGGGTCTCTTAGGCTATATTTCACGTAATACTTATTCACTCTTATGAATGGCATAGTGAAGTGCTTATTTATATCTCTTTATGATTGCAATGTGTTTTGTATCACAATTTATCTATGTGCTACTCTAGTGATGTTATTAAAGTAGTTTATTCCTCCCGCACGGTGTAATGGTGACAAGTGTGTGCATCCGTGTTAGTACTTGGCGTAGGCTATGATTGTGATCTCTTGTAGATTATGAAGTTAACTATTGCTATGATGGTATTGATGTGATCTATGCCTCCTTTCGTAGCGTGAAGGTGACGATGTGCATGCTACGTTAGTACTTGGTTTAGTTGTGTTGATCTCGTCGTGCACTCTAAGGTTATTTAAATATGAACATTGAATATTGTGGAGCTTGTTAACTCCGGCATTGAGGGTTCATGTAATCCTACGCAATTAGTGGTGTTCATCATCCAACAAGAGGGTGTAGAGTATGCATTTATCTATTCTGTTATGTGATCAAAGTTGAGAGTGTCCACTAGTGAAAGTATGATCCCTAGGCCTTGCTCCTAATAAATACTGCTATCGCTGCTTGTTTACTGTTTTACTGTATCTGTACTGTCCGCAATATTACCACCATCCATCACGCCAGCAAGCACTTTTCTGGCACCGTTGCTACTGCTCATACTTATTTATACCACCTGTATTTCACTATCTCTTCGCCGAACTAGTGCACCTATTAGGTGTGTTGGGGACACAAGAGACTTCTTGCTTTGTGGTTGCAGTGGTTGCATGAGAGGGATATCTTTGACCTCTTCCTCCCTGAGATCGATAAACCTTGGGTGATCCACTTAAGGGAAACTTGCTGCTGTTCTACAAACCTCTGCTCTTGGAGGCCCAACACTGTCTACAAGAATAGAAGCTCCCGTAGACATCAGTACCCTAGCAAGTTCCTATAGTAGTTTCCCTCGATTATATGTCACCAAATCAAATTTTATATTGATTGTTGAAAATTTCAGAAAATGGAGTGGAATAGGCATCAGCTAAACCAACAAGAATTGGAGGTGCAACAAGTCATGAGAGTTAACCGCGAAGAGGGATTATACCCCTCTTACTACCCGTGCACAGATTTCATGAGAAGTGCAGGAATCTTGCGAGATGTTCAGAATCTAATTTCTCGTGCAGGGTTGGATGATTTTGTTGTTGGTGAACCATGCCAATATGCAAAATTGACTATGTCTGTAGTGCAGGATTTTGAATTCAATTGGTCGCAATCTAACCCCATGGTTCGGTACAAAATTTATAATAAACTGTCAACTTGCCATTCGATGATTTTTGTGCAGCAATCAGAGTGCCGCAATGGGGATCATGCGAGAAGATAAGGGGATCGCCGCAAGAGCTCTTGAATCTCTTCAAGATGATTTGTCATGAAAGAAGCTTCTCGTAGGATGGTGGTAAAATCAGTAGCATTCAACTCCCAGCTATTCGCTACTTTGCTTATTTCATTACTAAGTGCGTTCTTGCTAGAAAGAATGCAAGTAAATTATCTATCCGGGATTTAGCTTTTCTAGCTGCTGCATTGCAAGGTAATAAGACCTATAATTTGGGTGCTTTGATAGCCTATAGACTTGCTACTAACTGTGAGAATGGAGGAATTTGCGGAGGTCTCATCGCCTCTCGTTTATTAGCTATGCATGGTGTAGAACCTCACCATCTTGATATTCAGCTTCCCGTAGAGAAACTTGACATAGTATCCATGATTAAACATGAATTTGTTTCTGATTCATCTTATTTGGGTAACCTGTCTTACAAGATAACATTTTACAAGAAAACTTGGAGAACAACTAAGAAAACTGAAAAACTAGTAGGATTGCCTGCACCTGTTCTATTTATCCTTGATTCCAGGGAGGATTGGTCAGTCACGGAAGGTGCACTGAATGCATACATAGAGGGAGGAGGCCATCATGCAAGAGACAACACGGAGGAGGCCGATGAACACCTCGACTCGTCATCTGATGCAGCAAGCTCTTCGCATCAACATTTTAGGCATGTGGAGCCTTCACCCTTTTCTTCTGCACCGGGACCTTATTATGACTATGCCATGTATGATCCACCGGAGTGGAACAGCGACCCTCGCTGGGGTTGATCTCCACTTAGGCCAAAAGCCTAAGCTTGGGGGGAGGTATACCGGCATCACTCATTCTTTGCATATTATGATTGCTGGATACTTGTATATACTTGTTTAGCTTCTTTGAGTGGTTTTCTAATGAGAGGGAGATGATATTTGGGGAAGTGCTGCCTGAAAACAGATTCTGGACTGATACCAAAAAAATCCTCAAAAACAGCCAGAACGTTATTTTGTGAAGCTAATATTTGTGCATGTTCCCCAGGTTGTTATCTAACTTTCATTAGTTGAACACTTTTCGAGTTGAGCAGTGGAAGAATTTCTTAAAAATCGATTACTGTACTGCTGTCAAGTTTGACAAATTCCTGCTGCTTTGTGTTTATGCGACTGTTCTAGTTTTCATTTTCTTGTTTTTGCTTTGTTTCTTTCCCAAAACACAAAAGGACCAAAAATATTTCTGTTGTTTCTCTTCACCATTTGCTTATTTTGGTTTTTGCATTTATTTTGCTTTATTTGCTATCGTTGGTTTGCTATAAGAAAATCCAAAAAGATTTTGCTTTGTTTGCTTGTTTCCTTTTGTTTTTGTTTCAAATTCGAAAACACCAAAAATATTTGCTGTTCTTCTTTGGTTTTGTAAAGTTCATTATGAGTTCAATGGTCTTCGGTCGCTGGAGCGTGGTTTTCATTTCATATTATTCAAGCTACACAAGTGAAAGGCAATAATGACGATCTACGACAATTTGACTGTGGTGAGAGGCTGGTATGAACTCTATTTGTTTTCATTTTTGTACATATACTCATCCATGTGAGCATGCTTAGTTGGTTCATGTGAGGTATATGTCATTTAAGAAAGTCTAGTAGTTCATGATCTCTCATGTTTAGCTCCAGTTTATTAATATGAGTAGCATGTCATGGATGCTTGCTTGCATTGTTTTATTCATAAATAGGTATGACATTGTGGTATCGTCCTCTAAATAATTCATTTGAATCGACTTGGCACATGCTCACGCATGCATATGACTGAACAAAAGTCAATTAAGCCTCGATGATTTACTTTGCCTCAGAGTTCTTGTATCACTTTTATGCCTCCGTTAATTGATTTTGCCGCAAGCATGATTATGACGATGGATCTGCTCTCTTGATTGTCGCTCCCCGCCTATTGCTAGCCTTCACTTGTACCGAGCGGGAACGCTGCTCGTGCTTCCAAACCCCGAAAACCAAGTTATTCCAAAGTGTCCACCATAAATACCTATGCATGGCATTTCAAACCATTCCAAGTAAATTCTCATGCGCTACCTTTAAACCTTTAAAATGCTTCTCAATTTGTGTTAATGTTTTATAGCTCATGAGGAAGTATGTGGTGTTTATCTTTCAACCTTGTCATTTACTTTTGACAGACTTCCATAATAAGAGCTGGCAACGGGGTGCCCAGCCCCAATTAATAACTTCATTAATAATTCTCTTCACATGTTTTGCCCTGATTCATCAGTAAGCAACTTAATTTTGCAAATAGACACTCCTCCATGGTATGAGATTGATGGAAGGCACCCGAGGATTCGGTTAGCTATGGCTTGTGTAAGCAAAGGTTGGGGGGAGTGTCACCCATAATAAAACTAAAGTACATGTGTAAACAAAAGAGAAGAGGGATGATCTACCTTGCTGGTAGAAATAACGTCCTTCATGGGAGCCGCTCTTGAAAGTCTGGTTGACGAGGTAGTTGGTGTACCCATTTCCATTCGTTGACAACAACAAACACCTCTCAAAATAATTTTACTCCTGTTTTAAAAATGAAAAGCTCTAGCGCATGTTAATCCCTCGCTTCCTCTGCGAAGGGTCAATCTTTTACTTTTATGTTGTGTCACCATCCTTTCTTTGAGCACTTTCTTGAGAGCACAACTCGTCATTCTTAGTATAATATGCTTGTCCCAAAATATGATTGATTGTGGTATAACTTTGATGCTTTTATCTTTGACAATCTCTATTTCTAGTCTTTCTATGAACTTCAGAGGTGCCTGAGCATTTATGTTTTGCTGTTCAAATACGGGCAAGCGAGATACCACTTTATCATACCCTTTTATGAACATTGCAATCCTGCTGATAGACATGATTCATGATGCTTATTATTAATTTATTGGTACCTTTCCATGATTGACATAACTATTAGATGATCTTATTTGCATGTATCTTATTATGAATCGCCTAAGTACTTGTCCATATCATGAGAATATTTACATCATATGAACAAATGTGTTCGTGAAAGTTCTTTTATCGCACTCAGTTGTTAACTGAATTGCTTGAGGACAAGCAATAAGCTAAGCTTGGGGGGAGTTGATACGTCCAAAATGTATCTACTTTCCCGAACACTTTTGCTATTGTTTTGCCTCTAATTTGTGTATTTTGGATACAACTAACACGGACTAACGCTGTTTTCAGCAGAATTGCTCGGTGTCTCGTTTTTGTGCAGAAATCCAACTTTCAGGAAAATCCCCGGAATTTATGTCAAAGGTCTTATTTTTCCGGAAGAATTACGGAGCCAGAAGGGCAAGCCAGGTGGAGGCCCGAGGCCCCCACACAGTAGGCCGGCGCGGCCCAGGAGGGGGGCGCGCCGCCCTATTGTCTGGCCGCCTCGGCTGGCCTCCGACCCCCTCCTCTGGACTACTTAAAGGTTTCGATCTAAAAACGCGAGCCAGGAAGTCGAAGTCGCCAGAAACCCTCCAGAACGCCGCCACATCGCGAAACTCCGTCTCGGGACCAGAAACTCCGTTCTGGCACTCCGCCGGGACGGGGAATTGGAGGAGATCATCGCCATCATCACCACCGACGCCTCCCCATCGACCAACAATGTTTCCCCCATCCATGTGTGAGTAATTCCCCCGCTGTAGGCTGAAGGGGATGGTAGGGATTGGATGAGATTGGTCATGTAATAGCAAAAGTTTGTTAGGGCATAGTGCCTAGTGTCCGTAATTGGTACTTTGATGATATTGTTGCAACTTGTTATGCTTAATTCTTGTCACTAGGGCCCGAGTGCCATGATCTCAGATCTGAACATGTTATTGTTTCATGATGATATGCATTGTTTTATGATCTTACCCGCAAGTTGTATACACATGTCGCTGTCCGGAACCCGAGGCCCCAAAGTGACGAAATTGGGACAACCGGAGGGGAAGGCGGTGATGTGAGGATCACATGTGTTCACGGAGTGTTAATGCTTTGCTCCGGTACTCTATTAAAAGGAGTACCTTAATTTCCAGTAGATTCCCTAGAGGCCCGGCTGCCACCGGCTGGTAGGATAAAAGATGTTATACAAGTTTCTCATTGCGAGCACGTACGACTATATACGGAACACATGTCTATGGATTGCTTAGTACTTGGACACCGTTTTATTACTATCTGCAAATGCCCTGATTTAATTGTTACATGAGTTTCTCTCATCCATGCAACGCCCGTCATCCATCCCTGTGCCTACAGTATTTTAATCCTGCTGTTTACTATAATTACTACTCGCTCGTCTTTGTTACACTCGTCGTCGCTATTTCACTATCGCTATCGCTATAAATCGTTATTACCGATAAACTCTTGCGAGCAAGTCTGTTTCCAGGTGAAGCTGAATTGACAACTTCGCTGTTAAGGCTTTCAAGTATTCTTTGTCTCCCCTTGTGTCGAATCAATAAATTGGGTTTTACTTCCCGCGAAGACTGTTGCGATCCCCTATACTTGTGGGTCATCAGTGTTCCTGCGGGAGAACTCCTCGGATACTTAGTGTCAGCCAGGGGAATCGAGGCCAACCCCAAGAAAATACAGGCTATCTTGACGATGGGAAAACCAACCAAGCTCATGGAGATACAGCAGCTGACTGGGCATGTCGCAGCTTTGAGCAGGTTTGTCGCCAGGTTGGGGAAAAAGCGCTACCCTTTTACGCGCTAATCAAGAAAGGGGAAAATTCGAGTGGAATGAGGAAGCAGACAAAGTCTTTGAGCATCTGAAGCGAACTATCCCGACACCACTAGTGCTGGTGGCACCCCAAGAAAAAGAACTGCTGCTGTTATATATTGCGGCCACACCTCAGGTGGTCAGCAAAGTCCTCGTGGTAGAGCAAGAAGAAGAAGGGAAGATTCACGGGGTTAGCGGCCGATATATTTCCTTAGTGAAGTTTTATCACCATCCAAACAGCGTTACCCGCAATATCATAAGCTAGCTTATGGAGTTTTCATGTCAGCACGAAATTTAAGACACTATTTTTCGGCACACCCGATAATAGTGGTCAATGAGGCTCCTCTCTCAAATATACTGAACAATCCAGAAGCTATAGGACGTGTCTCCATTTGGGGAATCAAGCTTTCCCCTCGGGACATCACATATGAAAAAAGAAAATCGATCAAGTCACAAATTCTGTCGGACTTTGTCGCGGAGTGGATGGAACTTCAGAATACGGGACCCCAGATTTATCAAGTACCTAACACATGAATTTCGACGGGTCCAAAAGATTGGAAGGCGCAGGAGAAGGCGTGATACTTGTCTCACCCCAAGACGACAAGATGAAGTATATATTACGGATGGCCTTCCCCAACGCATCAAACAATGAGGCAGAGTATGAAGCCCTAATTCACGGGATGAAGATGGCAAAGGCATGCGGTGCCACCCGCTTAAAAATCTTTGGCGACTCCCAGTTGGTGGCTCAACAGGTAATGAACAAGTGTGATGCAGTCAATGATAGCATGGTATCATATAAGGAGGTGTACAACGAACTCGACAAAATCTTCGATGGCTGTGAATTTAATCACATCAGTAGGCTGAGCAACGATGAAGCCGCCGTTTTGGCAAACATCGACTCGCAGTGCCTCCCGATACCACCTGGAGTCTTTTGGGAAGAGATAAGTGAGAGGTCAACCAAGGCGAAGAAGGTACTGAAGCAGCCAAAGAAAAAGGAGAAGTCCAAGAAAGACTCAGGGGCTCCAGCAGGTCCAGAGACACATACATCGGAAGATGAGGAGGAACCAGAGGAAGTCATGATGATCCAAATTCCCTGGATGCAGGTTTACCTGGCGACATCACAAAGAAAGAGATACCTGAAGATCCGATCGAAGCAAGGAGATTTATTCGACGATCCAAAGCCTTCACCGTGGTCAAGGGAGAACTATACAAACGAAGCATTTCAGGAGTATTGCAGAGGTGCGTCACACCCGAAGAAGGGCGAGTTATATTAAAAGACATACACGAGGGAATATGTGGCCACCACGCAAGCAGCCGAGCAATAGCAGCCAAAGCCTTTCGCGCATGATTTTATTGGCTGACAGCAATAGAAGATGCAAAATACATAGTCCGCACTTGCAACGCGTGCCAGAGATTTGCATCCAAGCCCCACTCTCCAGCAGCAAAATTGATGCCGATACCGTTGGCATGGCTTTTTGCACAGTGGGGGCTTGACATGGTGGGAAAATTACACAAGTCCTGGCCAAGAGGACACGTGTATTTGCTTGTGGCTGTCGACAAATTCACCAAGTGGATCGAAGCAGTACCTGTAACTTCGGAAGATGCAACCTCGGCGGTGAACTTCATCAAGGGGATAGTTTTTCGGTTCGGCGTCCCCAACAACATAGTTACGGACAATGGCAGACATTTCACCTCCCGAGAATTCAAGGACTACTGTGAAAGCATGGGCATCAAACTGAAGTTCGCGTCAGTGGCGCACCCGCAAACCAACGGTCAAGTCGAAAAAGCCAACAGGCTTATCTGCAATGGCACCAAGAAGCGTATGTTAACACCGCTAGAGAAAGCGCGGAACACCTGGGTCGACGAGCTGCCGTACGTATTGTGGAGGTTACGAACAACGCAGAACGCGGCAACCCAAGAAACACCTTTTTTCTTGGTCCATGGAGCCGAAGTAGTGTTGCCGATAGAAATAGAACACAACTTCTCCAGAGTCGCGAAATATGACGAAGAAACTTCGCAGAAGGCACGGGAGGATGATGTTGACGCACTCGACGAAGCAAGAGATGAGGTGATATCAAGAGTAAGCACATACCAGCAGAATCTCAAAAATTATCACAGCCGACGATTGCGACCCAGGTCTTTTAAAGTTGGCGATCTAGTCCTTCGACTCACACAAGATGGACATGAGAAATTCGAGTCTACATGGTTGGGACCGTATATCATCACAGAAGTTATTCCGGGAGGAGCTTATCGGCTGAAGGACAAGAAATCGGGCAAGGATGAACCAAACCCGTGGAACGTAGCACAGCTACGACGTTTCTACGCTTAGAGATCAATATAGTATCAACTATATATGTAAGCATAAATTGTACCTGAAGAGCTCGCAAGTTTTCAGACGCACTCTTTTCCTTTCAGGGCACCGAGTTGGGCTGGAAGGTTTTTAATGAGGTGGGCTTGCGATGCTGCAATATAGCATGGTTGAAATAAAAATAGTTATGGCATATAATTTTATTGCAAGCAAGGCTCGGGGGCTCGAACCCGACAAAATTACAAAATATACTCGACTTCAAAGCACCTCTCAATTTACACGCCTTGGTTCCATGAAAAACCTCGCAAACAATAAAAGATAGTCACACCAATCGAGATACTCGGGGGCTCAAAGGAAAAACAATAACACAAGAATTTGCCTTGACTTTACATGAGTCTCACAATGATAGTTACAATATACACGACTTACAAATATATGCAATTATGCGGTTCGGTTCAAACCAAGCGTGTCCGAAAAAAGAAAAATAATTCCTACACAAATCTATCTATAGTTATATTCTCTCTTGCCCACGGACAATCTGCGTCGAATCATCATACTGAAACTCCTTTAAGAAAGCAGCGTCCACTCTAAGAAGCTCGTCGATCATCTTCTCGGCTATGGGAGATACAACTGCACTATGTTTGTCAACATTTATCCTCCTCTTCGACGTCTTGCGGTAAAAAGTGCCGATAATGTTGCTAAAGTCCAATTTCGAGTGGCAGACCTTTAACCAAATCAGGGCGAACTTGGCGCCATCCACCATTTCAGCTTTCGCAAAGTCATGGATACTCTATGCGTCTCTAAATTTACCCATAAGCTCGGTGAGAATCTCAGGCTAAGGGTTCCGAGGAAACATAGCATTGTATACCATGGCCAGAGTACTACCGAAGAATTCTCGGAATTCCCGAACCTGGGCAGCTCGATCCTGGAATTGAACGATACGGCGAGTGCGGTTTTTGTCTGCCCAGAAGTCAGTATCATTTTTCTTGGCAAGTCGAAGAAGGATTTCGACTCATGAGTTTACCTGTTGTTCTTCGGCGGTAGTATCAAGAAACGAACCTAAAAGCAACACAAGGAAGACACAGCACAGCGTGAGAAGGGATACAAAGAATATAAAGGAGCGGCAAGCCAAAAGTAACGTACCAGCCATATCTTGACTTGCGTCAGTCATCAAGTCAAGCATATAACTCTCGCGTTGAGCAGCTCGTGAGGCATTAGCAGTCGCAGATTCCTTCAATTCGAGAGCTTCCTGTGCTTGTCGAAGAGAAGCCTCCTCACGATCCAAAGATTTGCGAGATTGGTCCATAACTATCACAACCTGTTTCCTCATCGCTTGTAGCTGTTGTCGAAGATCAGCCAGTTCTTGGTGTATCGAGTCAGCACATGAGGAATCATCCAATAAAACTCCGCCAGGCGCTCTAGCAGAATGAGAAGTGGCGTGTGAAGCATTGGAAGGTCCAGAAGCTTCGGTATAGTTATCAAAAATCAACTGAAAGAAAGAAAGATCGACATCAATCATTCGGCAAGGAACATTTTTCGTTCAGATTCAACACATTTACATAAGGCAAGTCCTTACAAAAGATTACTCCTAGAGAGTTCATACAAATTGTCGGGAACAACAAAAGGTGGCGACAGCTACAAAAGAGAAAAGAAAAAAGAGACAAGGGTTGGTCTACTTGACCTTCATCCGAGCAGTGCTAGCAGAATCAGAGGACGTCGGGTCAAGGAAGGTGATGAGCTTCTTCGAGTGAGGCTTGGCATCCTTCACTAGAACCTTCCACTTCTCCTTGTTTATGCCCTTGGGAGTGCCAGCTTTCACCTAGTCGACCTCCTGGCCGCTAGCAGCAACCAAGGCGATGGTCCCTTCAACTCCAATCTTTAGGCTAGCCTGACGATAGGCCAAAGCAGGATCTTCCTTCGCCAGGAAATGTTGGGTGAGCTGGGAGAAGATCTCCGTCTGGGTATCCTTGGGGAAGAAGTGGGGGAAGATGCGCTTCAGGGCGGCCCGTGCAGAAGAAATGTTTGTGCGCGCCAAGTTGCAGTTCAGTTCAAGAATCTTGAGAGCATCATTGAGACGATCGTCAGATTCTTGATTCAAAGTATATTGCTCACCCATCCGCCCCGTTGGAGAAAAGCAGGAGTTCGTCAACACTAAAGACAAACAGACACAGGCAAAAGCAGAAGGCAAATGAAATCATGGCTTACTTGTAAATCTTTGGTTCTTCGTTTCGAAGTGTTCCACTATGGCATTTTCACGCTCGACTTACCGGGCCTCCTTGTCGCTTAGAGCGTCCTCGGCGGTCTTGAGCCTCTGGCGGAGACTTTCGACACAGCTGCACCTTTCTCGGCCTTTTTGCGAGCTGTCTCACTGGTTTTAAGCTTGGCCTCCATCGCATCGGCATGCTCTTTGGCACAGTGGAGTGCCTCTGAAAAGAAAATGTTAGAAGGCGAAGAATCCAGATGGGAATATGAAATATACTAAGAGCAGTATAGTTTTACCTCTTAAAGTAGCAGCCTCATCGCGGAACCCAATAAATTGGGAGTCCAGGTTGATTAGCTCTTTCATTAAGGTCTGCACAAAGTCGACAAAACAGAAAAACGTCGTCAGGGGAGAAAAATTCGACAAGCAAAAGAGATGGTAAGCAGGAAAAAGGGAACTTACATCTTCCAAGAGAGGAGCTGATGTACTCCCGGTGGCAAGCTCTTGTGTGCTACTGGCCCCGGTTCTAGCTTTCTTCGCTAGAGGCGCTCGGGGGCTGGGCACAGGAGTTGGCGCTTCCGAGTTATGGTGCGGAGGAGGCGAGGTTTCCGCAACAGTACGGTGTTCTTCGAAAAGAACTAGGGTATTGGAGGTGATTGTAGGAGCTAGCCCATGAGCTGCGGGCTCCTCCTCTTCTGCTCCTTCGTCAGATCTGTCAATATAGCAGCAAAGCAAAATATGAGAGTACCAAAAAATAGATAGACAAAGACAAAAAAGAGCAACTTACGAGCTAACAACGCTGATACGTCCAAAACGTATCTACTTTCCCGAACACTTTTGCTATTGTTTTGCCTCTAATTTGTGTATTTTGGATACAACTAACACGGACTAACGCTGCTTTCAGCAGAATTGCTCTGGTGTCTCGTTTTTGTGCAGAAATTCAACTTTCAGGAAAATCCTCAGAATTTATACCGAAGGGCCTATTTTACCAAAAGAATCACGGAGCCAGAAAGGCGGGCCTGGGGGAGGCCCAGGGCCCCCAGACGCTAGGCCGGCGCGGCCTGGAGGGGGGCGCGCCGCCCTAGCGTGTGGCCCCCTCGGCTGCCCTCTGACGCCCTCCTCTGGACTACTTAAAGGTTTCGATCTAAAAACGCGAGAAGAGAAGTCGAAGTCGCCAGAAACCCTCCAGAACGCCGCCACATCGCGAAACTCCGTCTCGGGACCAGAAACTCCGTTCTGGCACTCCGCCGGGACAGGGAATTGGAGTAGATCATCGCCATCATCGCCACCGACGCCTCTCCATCGACCAGCAATGTTTCCCCCATCCATGTGTGAGTAATTCCCCCGCTGTAGGCTGAAGGGGATGGTAGGGATTGGATGAGATTGGTCATGTAATAGCATAAGATTGTTAGGGCATAGTGCCTAGTGTCCGTAATTGGTACTTTGATGATATTGTTGCAACTTGTTATGCTTAATGCTTGTCACTAGGGCCTGAGTGCCATGATCTCAGATCTGAACATGTTATTGTTTCATGATGATATGCATTGTTTTATGATCTTACGTGCAAGTTGTATACACATGTCGCTGTCCGGAACCCGAGGCCCCAAAGTGACAGAAATTGGGACAACCGGAGGGGAAGGCGGTGATGTGAGGATCACATGTGTTCACGGAGTGTTAATGCTTTGCTCCGGTACTTTATTAAAAGGAGTACCTTAATATCCAAGTAGATTCCCTAGAGGCCCGGCTGCCACCGGCTGGTAGGACAAAAGATGTTGTGCAAGTTTCTCATTGCGAGCACATACGACTATATACGGAACACATGCCTATGGATTGCTTAGTACTTGGACACCGTTTTATTATTATCTGCAAATGCCCTGCTTTGATTGTTACATGAGTTTCTCTCATCCATGCAACGCCCGTCATCCATCCCTGTGCCTACATTATTTTAATCCTGTTGTTTCATCGTAATCACTACTGCTGTCTTTGTTACTCTGCTGTCTGTTATTTCACTATCGCTCATCGCTATAAAGCCGTTACTATCGATAAACTCTTGCGAGCAAGTCTGTTTCCAGGTGCAGCTGAATTGACAACTCCGATGTTAAGGCTTTCAAGTATTCTTTGTCTCCCCTTGTGTCGAATCAATAAATTGGGTTTTACTTCCCACGAAGACTGTTGCGATCCCCTATACTTGTGGGTTATCAAACGCCAGCATCGGCGAAGGGGTCGAAGGCACCTTGTTCCTCTGGGAAAGATTCTTCGGCAGCTATTTCGGCAAGCTTGGACACGCCGGAATCTTCGACATTGTCTCTTTTCCTCTTGCACCCATCCGGAGAAGTGGCAAGAGGAGGAGAGATGGAGTGGGAAGATTCAGAATGTTGTTCCGATTCTGTTTCTTTTTTGGAGGAACCTGCGGATCTTTGAGATTCCATGGCTTCACTCTCAGGAAGAGAGGATTCTTGCGAATCGTCGGTAGCAACGACTCGGCCATCCACCTCTCCACCTTTAGGTAGTGGGGGAAGAGAAGAAAGAATTTTGTGGTCCTGCAAGGTACAAAACAAAGAGAAGGCAAGAAAATGAGAACACAAGGGAAATCAACAGCAGTCGAAAAATTGGGAATACAACCCGAAAGAAAATGCTTACTTCGGGGAGAGAGTGGCTACCACTATATGGCTCCACGCGACAGGACGACGGGAATTCGTGGTTCTTGTTCAAGGAGGTAAAGTGGCGGGCGAGCCTTTCCAAGTCCTTCACATAAAGGTCCTTGGAAAAACGGTCAACATCCTTAGCACCTGAGTACATCCAAAGAGGATTTTTGCGAGCCTGCAGAGGCTACACTCGAATCCGAAGGAAGTAGGCAATTATTTGTACACCCGAAAGTTCTTCCTCGTCCATATTTTGAAGCTGATGGATGCGGGTCATCGGGGCCTCAGTGGTCGCTTTTTCCTCGGTAGTGGCTTCTGTGTCCCAAGACTTGCGCCTCTGGATTTCTTCGGTAGGATTAAAGGGCGCATGACAATACTCTTGGGTTAGGGCGGACTCATCCTGGATGTATAGCCACTTTTTTTTGAAAGGAATATGGTAGGGGAAGCCCCTACAGTTATTTTGTTTTTTTTTAATAATAAGAACCCAAATTCACGTCTCTGGGAACTTGAACCTGGGTGGTTGGGTTGTACATCAACTTCCCTAACCAAATGAGCTAGGCTCACTTCTTGCGCCAACCTTGGACGGAGTCGGGGAACTTCACGTCGAAATAATCGACATCGGGACGGACGCAGATACAAACGCCACCTACATTGTAGATGACGTTCCTAGAGTTGTTGCGCCGGAGATAGAAGATGCGTTTCCACAGGCCCCAATGAGGATGGATGCCGAGGGAACACTCGCAAAGAGTGATAAAAAAAAGAAATGTGGAGGAGAGAATTTGGCGTCATCTGATTCATCTGGATCCCATAGATAAACATAAGGCCACGAAGAAACTCATGGATAGGAACGGCAAGGCCGCGAACAAGGAAGTCGGCGAAAGTTACCTGGAATCCAATGGGAGGATGAGGAAAGCTCTCATCTCTGGGCATCTTCAGGTCCTTCTTCTTCTTCAACAGACCCATATTCTTCAGCAGCTTCTGGTCTTGGGCAGAGATCTTCGACCGCTCCCAGCCTGAAACCCTGACCTTCTTCGTGGGATCGTCGGTGCCCAGAGCATGGTTCTTGCACTGCTTCGTGCGTGGAGCCATGGCGGAAAATTTGGTGGAGAAATAGGGGAGAGAGAGCGTGTGCGTGAGGAGCTTGAGGAGCAGCAATGGCGGAGAGAGAGAGAGGAGATGCGCGGCGCAACGAAGGGGATGAATGAGGAGTACAAGGACGTGTGTCCCCCACTTACGCGACGTGTCGACGGCGCAGAGTTTTGGACCCACGACCTAGTGAGTTGACAGCAGTCATGGCTTTCCAAGGTGGGTATCGTGGCTATCGTCAGCGGTGACGTCATTGAAAAAAGCTTCGATTGGTTTAACAAAATATAGGGACAACAAAACTTCGAGTTCTAAAAAAGAAACCTCGGGAGCCTACTATCAAATGCAAGCATATGTTCATATGTTCGGGGCCTACTCTTATCAGAAGTATTGCGTATACTCCTGATAAGAGGATGAGGCGAAAGACAAAAATACAGACTTGATCAAAATAGCAAAAGTTGAGCCTACAGCCAAAGTGCAAACACTCGGCTGTAGCCTCTGGGGCTACTCCCATTGGGAGCGCTGGTCGCGCACCCGATGAAATATGAGGAAGATAAAACAGGAGAATGACAAGACAATATAGAAGTATAGATGAAGAATTTTCATCGTACATCTTCGAGTTACACATAACTCATCATGTACTCCCATCGGGAGATAAGGATATTGTCATCAGACAACTCGAAGAAATTCACCAATCTAGCAGCCGACAAAGGCACTCGACAATATATTTTCAGAGCGTGTCCGCCGCAGTAAAAACTCTGAATGCCGTAACATTTTACGAAGATAAGTCCCCAGGATCCGTCCTGCGCGGCGTGGTATCACACCCGAATGCGCTCTTCCACTTTATCCGTATCAACATATGCGAAGAAAAATCCTAGCGGACACGTTAGGTACATGATAAAGTATATATATGGAACACATCAGGATTGACCGAGTATATAGACTAGGAATATTTGGTACAGAACTAATCCAAAGTGGACAAACCGAGTGTTTGTATCAGCTCCAACTACTAAGATGCTTTTTGTGCCTGACGGAGACAATCAGGCACAGTGAGAACAATAATGTAGTAAGAAAACGCTGACATCCTGCGTACCCTGGTCGTCTTATTCCTGGCCAGCTTGTCGCAAGTCGCAACGGACGTCGACACCATAGTATAAGCCATCTCCAACACAGCCATCCAAATCAGACACAAACTGTATTTTGTTTTTATTCTTTCTAAGTGGCTGTGTAGGTAGGTGTGGATATGATGTTCTTCCCTTGCCTGTTGTGCGCAAGGCCAAGACACCTTTGATCCGCGCGGACATATATTTAGGCATCTTTTGGGACATTCAAATATTACAAACCAAATAGTAGATGATATCAAATAATTATGCAAATAGTTCACACAAACAAATAAAATCAAATTAAATGAGACAGTAAGACTAGTGGTTTTTAATCATGATTTCACACGTTCTCAATCAAATCGCCTTAGATTTAAAAGTAAGTTGTCTGGTCATGGATCATATGATGCACATGGAGAAACTCTTAAAACGTTACTGGTCCACCATGTGGCTAAATCAACTCCCCTGACAGCTCCACTCTTGGTCATAGAGTGAATCATCAAGCCCGTTCTAAATGATTATGTTGTGCATGATTACGCATGCACTCATCACCCCACTACCACCACTATATAATGTATCAACACTTCAGGTTCTAGCAGCAAGATGCCAAACAATGGTCCAACAAGATTGGACCACACCAAATGTTTACTTGGGGAACGCAAATTGTCTTTACAAATGTACTTAGACCAATATCGATATATACCGTTAGCTAGATAGTATCATTTGTTGTATTGGTGGACCACAAGAGAATAGGCTTCCGCAAGCCTAGAGAACATCGAAGAGCGTTAAAGCACATTGATGTCATTATGTGAACCTGTTGTGCTGAAAAAAGAGTGTCAAATTCATAGATCTTGTGAATCCACGGCTTCAAGTATGACTGTGCACTCTCTAACTTGTCCCTTGTATTGCCCTTGCCAAGAAAATGGATAGTGTCGTTGCCTAATCGACGGTACCTCGGAGGAGGGATCCTCACGAGGGGGAGAAGAAGTAGGGGCCATAGGGCGGAGTGCACACGGGACGGTGGTACGCGAGTTACCCAGCTTCGGAACACCTGCACGATGACGGGGGCCTACTGCTGCTTGTCTGGAATTATCTGGGCGCTTTCGCGTTGTTACAATGAGTTGTGGCTGTGCCTCTAGGGCTCCCGGGATCCGGCTTATAAAGGCGCACGGATCTAGGGTTTACACGGAGAGTCCTAGCCGGAATACAAGTTGCCTAACTACGGTACAAAGTCTTGCCGTGTACGTCAAGGATCCGCCTTCCTCCAAGTACGTGCTGGATCCGGATACTTCATGGGCTTCAACGGATCCGGCCTCCTTCGTAGGTTGGTTAGGATCCGGCTTCCTGTTCCTGGGCTGGACTTCATCCTTCCTGATCTACAGCAACTGGGCCGCCCGATGGGCCACATGCCTCACCACCAACTATGGGCCACCCGGGCTTGCCGGATCTTGGCCATGCCATTGATATACCCATAAAGTATACCCTCAACAGTAGCCCCCGAAGTTCTCCGAGATTCATCATTCCTCCGACTTCATTCTGCTCGGAAACGAAGAGAATCTTGAAGAGCTTCAAAACTTCTTACTTGATTCCGGGTTCTTTCATTCGGAAATCCTTCATCTTCAGATCACGCAGAACAACGGAAGTTCCAATTTTCCCGCGCACAACCTCCTCATTTCCCGCGCTAAATTTTCGCAGATGCGAATCTTTAGCCGGAAATTTCGGGAGTGCATGGTTAAGTTACCTCCACGTCGTTTTACCGCAGTTGACCTAAAACACGTGTCATCCATCCAACGGTGTGACCGTTCAGTTTCCACCGTCGGATCCGAATCCCGAATCTCCGCGTGCGGCCTATAAATACCCCGCGGCCCGGTAAAAATTCATTCTTTCACCTCTCCTCACCACTTCGTCTTCCTCCTCGCGCCGCGCCGCCCGACGAATCTCGATTCCGGCGATCTTCGCCACGGTGAGCTTCACGCGCCGCCAAACCAAGACCCCTCTCGTGCCAAGATTCCTGCGGTTGAACGGGAATTTCCCTCCGCCGCCGATTCGTGGTCTCGCGGGTCGGTTTTCTTCAAGTCCGGCGACCCCATCTTCACCGGAGCTCCGTCGAGCCACCGCGCCATTAGCGGTAAGTGCGCCGGCCTCGTAGAAGATAGACTTAGACTTAGTGTAGAAGATAGACTTAGGTGATCCGGGTACTCAAACACTTTGTATGGGTGCAGCCGGAAGCATGCCACTCGATTCTTCGCATTGTACTGGTAGCTCTCCGAGTAGCCCGGATCCCAATCAAATAGAACCCATATGCCCGGATCCCATATCATTCTTGCCACCATACGTTTCCGACATTAGACTAGCTCAACCTTTTTCCGCATCTTCCAGCACCGCTCCAAGCCGGATCCCCTCCCTCCAAGAGCTCCAAGAAGAACTCGAGGGACAAGCTAGGATGGCAGCAAAGGTGCAGGAGGTGGAAAACAAGAGGGCGTCCAAGGCCCGGATCCGCGAAGGAGAGCGGGGTCAGTGGTGGCCCTGTGCAACTACTGATGTGGAGCTTAGAGAGCTCCAGAACGAGGGCATGATCTCCACCCATTGGAGTTTCACGCGTGACTCCGACGTCCCAAAGCCCGAAGCCGGAGAAATTGTCATGACCAAGGCCTGGGTGGAACGCGGACTTTCACTCCCCTGCTCGGAGTTCTTTCTCTCCGTGCTCAACACATACGGGCTCCAACCCCACAACATCTGCCCAAACTCATACCTTCTCCTATCCAACTTCGTAACTCTCTGCGAAGGGCATCTTGGGATCCGGCCAGATGTCAAGTTATGGCAATTCTTTTTCCGGGTGAAGAAGGAAACCAAGGACAAAGCAATGGTGAACTGCGGGAGCATGACGTTTATGCTCCGCCCTAGTCGCATGTATCCTCCCCACGACTCGCACGAATCCGTCCGGTACTGGAACGCCGGATGGTTCTATGAGAAGAACGCTTCAGTTCCGGATGTCCATCAAGGCTTGCCCCAGTTCATCAACGAGCCTCCGGAAGAGCTCGCAAGCTGGAGCTTCGTTCCTTCGCTCGCCCAAACCCCGATCCTGGAGAAGGCAGCGCGGAGAATCTCCTGGCTAGTCCACGACGGACTGACCGGAGCCCAGCTCACTCTTAGCTGGTTTTCCCGGAGAATCCAGCCACTGCGCTACAACGCACGCTTGATGTGCGCCTATACCGGGGCGGATGATCTCCTCCGGGTTACCCGCCACGATCTTCCGGCCGACTCCCTGAAAAGGAGGTTCAAGACTCTGGTGAAGATCCCCAGGGGCCAACAGGTCCCGGAACTGATCAAGGACATCTACATAAACGACCAATGTCCTCCGGTAAGCTCTTGTTCTTTTCGTCCTTTGCTTCAAACTTCACAAGTTTTTGGATGTTAACTCTAACTTTTATTCATTTTCCTTCCAGCTCAACACTTTGGCGGAGGAAAGCTTCCGCACCATTCTTCGTGTCCCTGTCACCGGCGACGTGGCGGAGGAGGCTCCGGAAGACGATGAGGAGGAAGAGGAACAGGCACCCCGCAAGGCGGCCCCTCGTCCTACGAAGCGTCCCCGCGCCAGGGCTTCCGGCTCTGAAGCCGGAGCTAGCGGCGAGGCCTCCGCCAAGAAGCCCAAGACCACAAAGCCACCTCCGCTAGACTCAAGGAAAGCGGAGCGTGCGCGCCTGAGAATGCTTTCAACAGCTGGTCAGCGCTCGCGCCCCATCATCCCCGGCGCCCCGTAAGTTTCCGAACATGATGCGATTTTATCTTAGCGAAATTATCTCTTATTTAACCCCTTTTACTTGTTTGCAGGAATCCGAACACCACTGCCACGCGGACCACCAGCCAAGAACCTATCACCAAGTATATGATAAAGTCTCCGGCAGTTGGTCCTTCTACCCCAGTTCCGCCAAGTGCCTCCCACCCTACTCCTCAACCGTCTCCTCCTCAGGCTGATCCATCTCCCCCTCCTACCGCAAACACTCCACCGGAAATAATTCCGGTTAGCAGCGAGAAAGTGGGCGGAGAAGATCCTAAGGCCAAAGGCCCTGCCCAAGAAGACACGGAAGAACAAGGCCAAGGAGAGGCTGAAGTCACTTCTTCTGAGAAGGCTGGAGAAGGCGCTAGCGACATTGTCGTTTTTCCGAAGAACTTTGGAGATCCGGCTGACACCACTTCCACCCCCAAGGCATATGCTACCAAGTTTTTCAACAAGCTGTCCGAGGCGGAGAAATGGGAGCTTGAACAAGATTTACTCAACGCCATGCTGAACAATGCCTGGGGGAAACCTGATGCCGGAACATCGGAAATCCAGGACTTCAAGAAGAACGTCGGCCAGTTCCTCGACAAGCTCGTCTGCAAGCAAAAGGTACTCCCCAGTAGCCCCCAAGCATGTAGACGGAAACTCAAAAAGTAGTTAGCGCTTAGATGCTTAGAGAAAGATTACTTCCGGGAAGGTTTTTAAATTGGATCAGTAGCCCCCAAGCATTAGGCGGAAAAGTTCCGGCAATAATGCTTTTGAGGAAACCACTGTTACAGGCGGAATTTTTACTCCTGCTCTGTCTTACAGGAACAACAGGCGCTGCACTATGAGCTGCACAAGAACATCGCCCTTCAGCGCCGCGTTACTTTGAATCAAGCGGAAAATATCCGGACTCTGAAGGATGAAAATGCGGAGCTGGCCAAACAACTGGCGGACGCCCAAGGTTGGTTTCCGTCTTCTTCGTCATTGGTCAGATTCCGACTTGAAACTTGCTGTTAACTTATGTTATTATAGGTGCATCCTCTTCCCTTGCTACAGCCTCGTCTGAACTTGAGAACCTGCGCTCCTCGTACCAAGATTTGGAAACGAAGCTAAAGGAGGCGGAACTAAAGAGGGAGCAGGCCGAGAAGCAGCTAGCGGAGAAAAACTCCGAGCTCATCAGAGAAAAGGGCGAAATGATATTGAAGAAGAATGCTGACATCGAAACCATCAAGAGCGAAACCATCAAGAGGCAGCAAAAGGAGCTTAATGGACTCCGGAAGTATATGGAGACCGCGGAGCATCACTGGGACTTGCTCAACGAAAACATCTTAGGTACGATGCTGAAATCTAGATGTTTGCTCCGGCTTTTCATTTTATGCTCAAATTGCATGCTTATATCCTGATTATCTTTACGCAGAGCCGCTTGGGTATCCGGAACAGCGCCGGAATTTGTTCCCACGGGATGACCTTCTTCAACTCGCAGGCGATGACTGCAAAGATCTCATCTCCGCCTCCCGCAAGATATGCTATAACTTATCCATCAAGAGGAGCCGCACTTGCAACGTCCGGAAGCTTGTTGGAAAGATGGACATTCTTCCGGAGCTGGTGACGGATCTACAAGCATCATCAGCCCGAGGCGCAGCTGCAATGGCCTTGACCATGTGCCTAGCACATAATCCGGATCTTGATCTTGATCAGGTGACCACGGGCGTTCCTCCGGATGCGGATGTCAACGCGCTGCTGGATGCAGTGAGCGGCTACGACACCCGTATCGCGCGCAGGATCCGGCACGAGGAATTCTACGACAAGGTCGTTCTTCCCGCAGACGAGCCCTTGGAAGCGGAACTTCAAAAGGAGCTCGAGGCGAAGGCGCGACCTGCGGAATCCGGGACCCAATATACCTGGACCAGCTCCAAGGACGCTCCCCAAGAAGAACCCAAGACCAGCACTGCAGCTTCTGAAGAAAAAGAAAGTGACGAAGACGTGTCTTCTCCGGCCGAAGGCGCCAAGGAAAAGGATCCAGAGGGCAAGACTTCTCCGGCTAAGGGGGAGTGAAAACGTTTATTCCTGCGGGAAAAACAATGCATCATTTTGGCCCCAGCGAGGGTTTGTAATAAGACTTTAAATTCTTAAGTAGCTAGGAACGAAACGATTATGCATGGGGCGGAAACACTTATCCTGCTATCCGTTAATATTATGTGCATGTTTCGTTTTATGTCGGAAAGCAAGTGCTGACTTCGTTGTTTTCCGGCTTACCCGCTTGACCTTCCGCGAGCCGGAAAACCTTAGCCGGAAACGCTCGCCAGTGGCGACGAAGCCCAATGGCAATCCGTCCATAACCGCGGAAACAAGCCCCCAGGCATAGGTGCCGGAAATCGCTACTAGGAATCCACGAGTTCGCAACAGATAACAACTTAATCAGAAAACTTAAGCTTACGTCCTAAAGGACGGTTTTGGAAATCACAACTTTCATACACGCCTAGGCGGAAATATCCAGCTCTGCGGTTTTAGTCGGAAAAAACATACACGATCTAAAATGAACAAGTAAAGGAGGTAAAAGACTCAAAGAGTGAACCATAAGCTTTATTTCATTGATCATGTATAACTATTACAGAGTTTGTAACTCGGAAAAAATATGCTAAGTGTAAAAAGGACGTAGCTGTGCGATGTTCCAAGGGCGATCTGTCTCGTCGTAGATGTCATCCGGATCCTCACGCTTGCGTTTCCGGTGCCAATTAGCAGGTCTATCCTTCAGCTCGCGGAAATCAACAAGGTAGTACGACCCGTTATGAAGCACTTTGCTAACGACGAAGGGTCCTTCCCATGGAGATTGCAGCTTATGGTCTTTCACCTGTCGAAGGCGGAGGACCAGGTCTCCTGACATGAAGGAGCGATTCCGAACTCGACGACTGTGATAGCGTCGGAGCTTCTGCTGATAGATGGCGGAGCGCTGGTCAGCTAGGTTCCGAGCTTCCTCGATCAGGTCTACAGATAGCTGTCTGGCCTCGTCAGCTGTTTCTTCATTGTAGGCGGAAACTCGCGGTGAATCGTGGATGATGTCGGAGGGAAGCACGGCTTCGGATCCGTATACCAGGAAAAATGGGGTGAACCCTGTTGATCTGTTAGGGGTAGTTCGTAAACTCCACAAAACAGCTTCCAACTCGTCAGCCCAAGCTCCAGCTGCTCGTCGCAGTGGTTCTTCAAGGCGCGGCTTAATTCCTGATAATATTAGACCGTTAGCCCTTTCAACCTGACCGTTAGATTGTGGATGAGCCACGGATGCAAGGTCCAGTCGAATCCCCATTGTGTCACAATAATCCCTCAACTCTCCTTGAGCGAAGTTTGTGCCATTATCTGTGATTATGCTGTGTGGGATGCCGAATCTCATCACGAGGCTGCAGACGAATTTTAGTGCCGTAGCACCATCGGCTTTTCTCACTGGCTTTGCCTCGATCCACTTGCTGAATTTGTCAACAGCGACCAGAAGGTATTCAAAACCGCCAGGAGATGATCTTTTTAACTTACCAACCATATCAAGCCCCCAGACCGCAAATGGCCAGGTGATAGGTATGGTCTTCAGCTCTTGGGCTGGAGCGTTTGGTTGAGTAGCGTAGTACTGACAACCTCGGCAGGTTTTTACCAACTTGTCAGCATCTTCTTTAGCTGTGAGCCAGTAGAATCCTAGCCGGAAAGCTTTGGCAACGAGGGATCTGGGAGCGGCGTGATGCCCGCAATCCCCTGCATGGATCTCTCTGAGGATTTCAATGCCATCTTGATTGGAGACGCATTTGAGAAACACCCCTGCTGCACTTCGTTTGTAGAGCTGTCCATCAACAATTGTGTAGGTTCTCGCTCGTCTGACGATCTGTCGTGCGAGGACCTCGTCCTCTGGCAACTTCTGATCGATGAGGTAGTCCAGGAAAGGCTGTGTCCAAGCCGGAATGATAGCCATCACCTCCCTAGCCGGAGACACTGCCACCTCTGGATTTTCCGGGTTAGCGCCCTTAACTGAGGGTATCCGGAGATGCTCCAGGAAAATGCCAGGCGGAATTCGCTTCCTGCCGGATCCGAGCTTGGATAGCATGTCTGCCGCTGTGTTATCGTCTCTCCTGACGTACTTGACTTCGTATCCGAGGAAGCACTTGGCGATCTCATCAACTTCGTCTCTGTAGGCCGCCATGACGGAGTTTCTGGCGTTCCAGAGTTCCGGCTACTTGTTGTGCCACCAGGTCGGAATCTCCACAGCATATGATGTGCTTGATCCCAATTTCCTTAGCGATGCGCAGACCGTGTAGTAGAGCCTCGTATTCCGCCATGTTATTTGTAGCTTCGAAGTGGATCTGCAGAACGTACTGCAGTTCTTCTCCGGTAGGGGACTTCAGTGTGACTCCGGCTCCTGAGCCTTGATGCTGCTTGGATCCATCGAAGTGCATGACCCATGTTTCTGGTTCCGGCTCCAGACTTGCATCCGGAGCTTCTGTCCAATCTGCGACGAAATCTGCCAAGACTTGGGATTTAACCGCGAGTCTCGGGCTTGTAAGCGATGTTGAAGGCGGATAGTTCAATGCCCCATTTAGCCGTACGTCCTGTTGCGTCAGCGTTGTTGAGAATTGTTGACAGCGGAGCCTTGCTCACAACTGTTACTGGGTGCTCTTGGAAATAGTGTCTCAGCTTCCGGCTGCCTAGGAACACACCATAAGCTAGCTTCTGAAAGTGAGGGTATCTCTGTTTTGATTCCGTCAGCACCTCGCTAATGTAGTAGACAGGTCTTTGGACGTCATATTCATGACCTTCTTCCTTTCGCTCCACCACGATGACGAGGCTAATGACTTTGTTGGTAGCTGCCAGATAAAGGAGCATTGGCTCTGACTCTGCTTGGGCTGCCAAGATAGGTGGGGAGGTAAGTATTTCCTTCAACCCCCGAAGAGCTGCATCAGCTGCGTCGTCCCAGACAAATTTGTCTGTTTTCTTCAGCAGCTTGTACAGAGGTAGCGCCTTCTCGCCAAAACGGCTAACAAACCTACTAATTGCTGCGACGCAACCAGTTAGTCGTTGCACATCTTTGAGACAAGTTGGCCGTTTGATACACAGGATTGCCTTGATCTTTTCCGGGTTAACCTCAATGCCTCTGTGAGAGACTATGAAGCCAAGGAGTTTTCCGGCTGGCACGCCAAAGACGCACTTCAGCGGATTCAACATCATCTTATACCTGCAGAGATTGTCAAAGGTTTCTGTGAGGTCGCTGATCAAGTCGGATCCTTTCCGGGTCATGACCGCGATGTCGTCGACGTAAGCGTGCACGTTCCGGCCAATTTGGTCCTTCAGGCACCGCTGCATCGTACGTTGGTAGGTGGCACCTGCATTTTTCAAACCAAAAGGCATAGTAACATAGCAGTAAGTACCAAACGGGGTAATGAATGAAGTCGCCTTTTGGTCGGATTCCTTCATCCGGATCTGATGATACCCGGAATACGCATCAAGAAAACACAGAAGTTCCGCCCCTGCCGTCGAATCAATGACTTGGTCAATGCGCGGCAAGGGGAACGGATCCTTCGGGCAATGCTTGTTCAAGCCAGAGTAATCGATGCACATTCTTAGTATTTCAGTGTTCTTTTTGGGTACAAGGACGGGATTCGCGACCCAATCGGTGTGGATGACTTCTATTACAAAACCTGCTTCTAGTAACTTTGCTAGTTCCATTCCTATGGCGTGGCGCTTCTTATCTCCAAAGCGTCGCATAGCTTGCTTCACCGGTTTAGCCCCGGATTTATGTTGAGGTAGTGCTCGGCGAGTTCCCTAGGTACTCCGGACATGTCAGAAGGTTGCCATGCGAAGATATCCATGTTAGCGCGGAGGAACTCGACGAGCGCGTCTTCCTATTTGGGGTCCATGTTGGCTCCGACTGAAACCTGCTTGGAAGAGTCGCCTTTGATGAGGTCGTGCTTCTTGGTTTCTATCGCGGCCTTGAAGGAGGTTTTCTGCTCGGAGATCTGCTTCTTGGTGGTCTGCATCTCAGTCGGATCCACCGCGGCTCTGTAGCCTTTCAGCTCTTCTCCAGATATCACAGACTCTGCGAAGGCGGCTTCGCCTAACTCGCACTCATGAGCCTTTTTGTAGTCTCCGGATACGGTAATCATACCTTTAGGACCCGGAATCTTGAGCTTGTTGTAGATGTAGCACGCTCTTGCGTGGAACTTGTGGTAGGTGGGCCTGCCGAAGATGACGTGGTAGGAGCTCTTGAAGGGCACAACTTCAAACGTGATCTTCTCTTCGCGGAAATTATGAACATCGCCGAAAGCCATGGGAAGTGTGATGCTGCCGAGGGAATTCGCCTTCTTACCCGAAACCACGCCATGAAACTCAGTGGTGCTGTGTTTAAGCTGTTCCTTGGTGAGGTTCATCCGCTCTAGAGTCTCCAGGTACATGATGTTCAAGCTGGCTCCGCCATCCATGAGGCACTTGGAGAAGTCATACCCATCTATGCGGGGACTTACAACCAAGGCGTAGCATTCCTTTGGCACAATTGCGGGGTGATCCTTCCTATCAAATGTGCACGGGATTTCCGACCACCTGACGTCATTGCGGCACAGCCGGAACTATAGCGTTCGGGATCCGGGTAGCTGACTTGGAGGCGCGTCTCGTTGGGGTCCCGAGGAAAGTGTGGTAAGCCCCCACGCTCTTTTTATCGAATGGATTGGATTTACCTGCGGATCCTGCCTTGGGATCCGGCGAGTTATCATCCTCATCCATTGCCTCGGAACTATCTTCCTCTTTGTCCTTGTTCTTGCCCTTGCCACCCTTGCCGCGTGGGCGGTGCTTCCGGGCGCGCTTGTATCCTGCCTCCGGGTCGTTCTTTAGATCATTGACCCACTTGCAGTTGCGGTTGGTGTGAGTGGACTTCCCTGTAACCGGATCCAGGTGGGCCAGGCAGGGCATGTCTCTGTATTCCTCGTAGGTTTGCGGGGCGCGGGATCCGCCAGCTGTGACCTCGGAGGTATGCTGCTGACCCCTGCCGGCTCCGCCTCCACGTCCGCGTCCTCTTCCGCCTCCTGAACCTCCGCGTTGAAACGCCATGGCGACCATCTCGGATCCGCCACTCTTCTGGTCATCAGGGTTCTTGCGCTTATGGCTGCTGCTGCTACCGTTGTCACGGTTCTTCTTTTGTTGATGCAGGGGGATTGCTGTTGCTGCGAGATCACCGCCTGCGTCGTCATCGGCGGCAGTGTGATCGCTGGCGATGGTGATCATGTCGTCCAACGTCAGTTTGTTTGCATTGACCAAGCAAGTTAGCTTGTGTCGCAGCAATCCTCCTCGCTGCAAGCCCCCAATGAAGGCGTGCATTGCTGTGCGGTTGTCGACGTTCTCGCACTCGTTTCTGCATGCCAACCATCGGGTGAGGAAATTCCTCGATGTTTCGCCCTTCTTCTGGATACATGCCTGCAGGTCGCTTGTTGTGGCAGGTCTCTTGTAGGTGCCCCTGAAGTGTTTCTCGAAAGCGTTCTTCAGGTCAAACCAGCAAAAGATGGAATTCTTCTCGAGGTCGCTGAGCCAGATCCGGGCTGGACCTACAAGGTACAACTGAAGCATGCGGCAGGCGATGTTAGGGGTTCCTCCGGCAAAGGTTACTGCATTATAGTAGTCCTCAATCCAGGTATCCGGCCTTTCGATGCCATCATAATGCTTCAGATTTCCGGGTAGCTTGAGGTTCATCCTTGGCTTTGGTTCCTCTCGAATCATCCTGCCAAAGCACTTCGGACCAATGTAGCCAGTTCTGTATTGGTTAAGGCGATCCCGCGCGTCGAGCGGGCCGTGGCGAGGGGACTTTGAGCGAGAGCGAGATCTCCGGCCATTGCCTCCGCCTCCACCTCCGCCGCCACCGCTGGGTGGTGGTGAGGGAGACCTGCGAGGTGGGCGGTCTGATTTCTTGCTTCCGCCATCTGATTCTCCTCGGCCTTCCCGGTGCTGGCTCCGGCTCCTGTGGCTGCCTTCGCCCTGGCGCTGGCTGCCCTGGTCGTTCCGGCGAGGCTCCGGGTCATGGCTCCGGCGAGGCTCTGGGTCGCGGCTCCGGCGAGGCTCTGGGTCGCGCTCCTCATTCCGACTCCTCCTGGGCTCGGGCTCATGAACATTGTTCTGGTTCCGGCGAGGGTCCGGCGAGCGCTCCCTGTTTCTGTTTCTTGGCAGCACGTTGTCGCGGATAATAATTCCACCATGCCCTGGGGGCCTGGTGTTTCCGGCTGGACTACGGCGGCGAGGGGGTCGCGGGTAACCGTTGGGCGGAGGAGAGGGGTTGCGATATTTGTCTCGTCCAGAGTACATTGCATCCTTTCCCTTCCTTGGATCTGACGAAGGCGTCTTTGACTGGAACGGGGATCGGATTTGGGTGTTCCCTGGTTCTTCTTCTGCGCTCCGAGGATCCGGTGTGTGATTCATCATCGGGATGCCGATCGGCGCGGGCGTCCTTCTGCGCGGTAGATACACAGTTATCCGGATTGGATTCCAACCTGCGCGAAGTATCGGCCTTGCTTTGCTGCTGCATTGCTGAAGCTACAAGTGTGCGGAGGTAGTTGATATCAACCTCTTCGTCCTTCTTCTTCAACAGCTCCGCAGCTTTTTGCATGTTGTCCTTTGGGGTTTCCAGCGGCCGGTGCTCTGCGGGCGTGGCGAAGTTGATCCTGCGAGGCGGAATTGCTTCTCTAACAATTCGATCGGCCTCCGCCTGTGCATAGGTCATCTTTGTTTCCCACTCTTTCACCATGCTCTTGACCTGCTCGAGTGTGGCAGTAATTTCGCGATCTTGTCTGTCGAAAGTTTCCGCCAGACCTGCAGCTTTCTCCCTTTCTTCCCTTAATGCGGCTTCGGTATCGGCGAGCTTCTTGGCTGTGGCCAGCATTTCCTGTCTAGTGGCTTCTAGAGCCTCCAGATCTGCGGCGTCGCCCGGGGTTATAGGTTTGTTAAGAACTGCTCGCGCCACCACCTCCTCAGCTGACAGGATTTCCTCTGAAGAAGAATCCCTGTGGGGTCGCACCCGAGACATTGGAGATCCTTGTTGGGATGGTTGAGGGTCGGATTGGCTGGTTGGCTCTTCAGATCCAGTTTGTCCCAGCGCTGCTACCGTTGCGAGAACCTGCTTAGGCTGGGCGGAGTCGACTTCAGGCTGATCACCGAAACCGTACTCCCCTAGCTTGCGAACGAAGTCATCAGACTCCATGGAGGGGGTATCTCCGGAAATTGGGCTCAGATTGCCCAAAATCGACTCTTCAACCGGAGCTTCGCTTCCTCCGGCAGGCTTAGCCTGATCCGGATCTGCGCCGTTTTCCGGTGCCTCTACCTGCTCAGGACCAGCTCCATCTTCTTGAGGGGCGGTTCCGGCGGTATGGGCCAAGAAGTGTACGAAGTGGCACCTCTGCTTTTCTAACACCTGGGAGACCCAGGCGGATCTGCATTGGTCTTCCACCATTGTTTCCTGCACAGGGGCGGATTGGGTGGGCTTTGAAAATTCCAGATCCGAGGCGGAATCTTCCTTAGGAAGCTCCTGCGTCTCAGATCGGATCTTCGCGACAGCGTCCAGCTCTGCGGCGGTCGCGTCTGCGTTACTTACCAGTGGGTTTCCGTCGGAATCGACGGTTTCCCCGATGAAGATGTGTATGCCGCCAATTGGGACGATGGAGAGCTTGACGGGGTTTGTCCTAGCCGGAATCCAACACTCATCCGGAGGGACGATCGGCAGAGTTCCGGCGTAAAGGACGCGCCCCCACAGCGATGGTGTCGTCGTAGCTTCCCATGGCGGAACCCTCCCGGTTCCGGCCTCCAGACGCCACAGGCCCCACGGTGGGCGCCAACTGTCGTTGCCTAATCGACGGTACCTCGGAGGAGGGATCCTCACGAGGGGGAGAAGAAGTAGGGGCCATAGGGCGGAGTGCACACGGGACGGTGGTACGCGAGTTACCCAGCTTCGGAACACCTGCACGATGACAGGGCCTACTGCTGCTTGTCTGGAATTATCTGGACGCTTTCGCGTTGTTACAATGAGTTGTGGCTGTGCCTCTAGGGCTCCCGGGATCCGGCTTATAAAGGCGCACGGATCTAGGGTTTACACGGAGAGTCCTAGCCGGAATACAAGTTGCCTAACTACGGTACAAAGTCTTGCCGTGTACGTCAAGGATCCGCCTTCCTCCAAGTACGTGCTGGATCCGGATACTTCATGGGCTTCAACGGATCCGGCCTCCTTCGTAGGTTGGTTAGGATCCGGCTTCCTGTTCCTGGGCTGGACTTTATCCTTCCTGATCTACAGCAACTGGGCCGCCCGATGGGCCACATGCCTCACCACCAACTATGGGCCACCCGAGCTTGCCGGATCTTGGCCATGCCGTTGATATACCCATAAAGTATACCCTCAACAGATAGTTCTTTCACTATCAATGCATATAATTTATGTTTTCAACAATCCCAGGAAACCCTCTTAATGTGTTGATTAACATCAACCAAATTATGCCGGAAGCATTTGGTTCTCTCAAATATTCTCCACCGACTGCTGCAACAACTGCTTTGCACAAGTGTACATTGATTCTAGCCATGTGGATTCGTTCATCTCCATGTACTCATCAACTAGATTACCGACAATTCCATAGGAAAGCATCCAGTGCATTTCTGATAAGAAGAAAGACTAATCTTACCAACAGCAGTTGTCTTGCATCATAAGTAGTGGGGATATCTCTTCACTCCCGCCATAATACACATGAACTATTGTCCCGACATCTGGAACCGTCACCAGAACATAGCGGCAGTTTATAATGGGGTAGTATGATGGAAGTAGTCGCTGAAGAGTTGCACATGACCGGCTTCTTTTTGCGATTCCACGCCTCCACACGTCCCTTTCCCGAGCCCCTTGTCTTGGACGATAATTTTCATTGTGGTCATGGATGAGAGAGTCATCGCCATCAAAACATCAATATCAATGTAGAAAAACTTTGTGGAGATATCGTACATGATCTATGCAAGTGAAGAAATAAAATAAAACCACACATATATGGCACTTGAGCCGTCACGGAGGTGAAGTGCGGTAGAATCACACCTCAAAACAATACGGGCAATTTGCCGAATACCTTGCGGGCTGCGCAGTACGCGGGAGTGGAAGAGGCCTGCAGACAACACAGGAAACATGTATTGGACAGAAAGGGAAGCACATCCGTCGAAGTTGAAACTCCTCTAGCGAATGCGGGGGTTGAGGTGGCGGCGATGCCGATCAAAAGGGCAACAACAACGTTTGCTGCAGGGACCGAATCCTCTGATACCGACAAGACCACCAAAAAACCTCCGTCAACACGCTCCAGACTCGTTCGGCTACCAGTGGTGGATCGGGTGGCAGACTCGGTTGGAAAGTCATCGGTACAGGCCCTACAACGGAGGGGGGCCGGGAGGCTCAACGATTGTGGCAGAATTATTTGGTACAGAACTAATCGAACGTTGACAAGCCGAGTGGAGTGTTTGTACAGTGCAGGGTGGCTCGGAAAGTCATTTTGGCTCCCGAGTACTAGTGCTCTCGCCATATTAAAAAATCAAAATTTTGGGTTTACATGTGTCAAAAAATTCTGAAGAAAATTTCTGAAAGTAGCTAATGATATATCCCAAAAATCTCAATTTCAAATGTTTTATATTCTTAGCTACAAAAAATAATGAAGTACGGAGTATGTCTTTTTTTTAGAGATTTGAAATCACTATGCTCGGATCTACACTTTGTCATTTTATGTAGCCTAAGCTACACATCTTATTCAATTGCAAATTTGCATGTTTGTGATATACGTTACTGGCTACATCAAGATATTTTTTTTCAGATTTTTTTGTACTTAGAAATATGATTTTAATCTTTTTAAATAAAAAGATCACTAGTACACCAAATCTCTCTCCGGGGTAGCTGAACTGCCACTGGTAGAAAAAGGGGCTTTAGTCCCGGTTGGCAACTGCCATTAATCCCGGTTGCGCAACCGGGACTAATTAAGCGCGACTAAAGCCCCCCCTAGTCCCGGTTGCTTAAGAACCGCGACTAAAGGCCCGTCCACGTGGCCTCCAGCAGTCCGTCGGGGCGGAGGACCTTTAGTCGCGGTTCTCCTGGCCAACCGCGACTTAAGCCCCCCCCCCCCCTAAATCTGGTTTCTTTTTAATTTGTATTTTTTTATTTCTTTTACATTTTATTTTGTGTTTTATTTTAATTTTGAAGAAGTTTCAGTACACATATTCTATGGTACTATATACATGCATATGAGTGTACAATTTCAAACAAATTTGAAATTAGAACCAAGAAAATTCAAGAGGAATATACAATATATATTCAATATCGGATGACCATATACAATTTTGAACAAGTTT
>NC_061510.1:94092534-94113883 GCF_022539505.1 Lolium rigidum | reverse complement strand
GAGGCCAGGCGCCACGCCTGGCAGGAGAGGGAGCAGCGCCTCAGAGGAGGCGCTGCTCCGTGTGCCGCCGCAGCCTCGGGTGGCTCCAGACTCCCACTCGGCCTGGGAGGAGGCCCTGTGGTCTCCGTGGCCGGAGTCCCCGGCGCGGTCGAGCCACAACAGCGGCTCGCCGCCCGGGGACGTCGTCCACGACGAAGACGACGCCGCCGACGCCCACAGGGGCTAGGCGGCGCACCGGCGGTCACCGCGCCGCCGACCAAACCCTAATAGAGGGTTTTTAGTTTAAATTTAAAAGCCCTAATAGAGGGTTTTTAGTTTAAATTTAAAAGCCCATATAGGAGCTTCTTTTGTTAGTTACTTGCCCAAAATAGGGCTATGTACAAATTTACCCAAAATAGGTCATATGTTGAATGAAATTTCGTTTAAATTTGCCACTTTTCATTTGTTTTCGTGTTTCTCCGATTATGCGCTGCGTCCTCGCGTTGGGCGCAGCGCGCGACCTAAACGGACACGCGGACGCGGGCCGCTGTCCGCGTGTCCGCTCGGCCACCCAAACGGTCCAAACCGGATAGCCCAGCGCATCTGTTTGTGTCCCGCGGTTGGAGATGGCCTAGCAGCCGCGTCGGCCGAGGCGTGGGCGACGGACGCCGCCGAACTCGTTCCCCATGCGCACAGTGGTGGACGGAAGACGGAACAACGCCTGGTCGCAGTCGATCAAGCGGGCGCGTGTCGAGGAGGAGACTAGCTATAGCTTGACCCGGCCTAGCTTTGGCAGTCTATGCATCTACGTACACATGTGCGTTTCCATTCACCCAGTGGAAAAGTCCGTGCCTATCCTGCATTCCCTGTGCGTTGCGTTTATTGGCAGTGGATGTCGCTGTTCTTTGCGGAGAGAAATGAATCGATTGCATATCTGTATTCACTGGTTGCTCGTGATCTTCTTTACATCGGCTGAGATCTGCTCCATGAAGCTATGATTCAATGGATAGTCTAAATACACCTTCTGCACTTCGTTTGGTCACCCCGAACGAGCCCAGATGCAAAATACGAATGACCTTTGGTTACATGACGTTTTCATAGATAGTTCTAGTAAACGAGAAAGATGCCTCCCGAGGGAAATTCGTAACGAGAAACCTACAGCGCACACGAAATTCGAGAAGTGCCAAGAAGGCAAAGTTGTACTGCCAACAATAGATGACAACTCCTCACCACAAGCTTACTCTCCTAACTGTCATGCTATTACAGTAGGCTCAAAAGACAAAAAAGAAACTTCGGAACAGCTTCGCGAGCTGTTGTCAAACTCCTCCTTGATCTTTTCCTTGATGCACAACTGAGACGCCACAACCCCGTTGAAGACCATGTCGTTTCGATGCCTCCAAATGCACCAAAATACCAGGATGATCGTAGTCTAAATATCCCGCCTGTGGGCCACCTTCGACGAGTGTGATGACTGAGGTTTTGAATAAGACGGCTTTTGCATTTCATATCTAGATATATTTTTTCGTAATTCAGAGTAGTGATAAATGACTAATGAGAGGCGTTAAGCTTATTTTTTATCATTCTCGCATCGAACTATTTTCGCCGCAGTGCTTTTTTTTTATCATTCTCGCATCGAACTATTTTTGCCGCAGTGCCTCCTGTACAGTTTCGTCACCGCAATAGAGTTTAACCACCAAATTTGGGATGAATTGGTGTGGTTCCTCTACGCCTAGGACACCGGGATATCGAACCACGAACGAGAAAAGGCATGAGACATATATAGCTTCATCTCACCATTTTACAAAACTTTCATATTATAAGTTTTCCTTTTTATCATTCGTAATGAAAGTTATGTGAAATAGCCAGATAATGCTTCCCCTCGAAAGAAATTTTGAACGGTCGATCATGTTCAACGAATTTTATAAAATATGAATATGAACTAGAGATTCAAATACTGGATGAAACTAGGAACCGGTCGCGGGGATGGAATAAGAAGATCGAGGCACATCTTTTTCGTGTAAAGTTTATCTAGAATCGACAGACCATTATGTAGATAAAGGGGACTAAAATAAACTAGATTAGACAGTCGAGGTTTTGTACCACGGGGTGCTAGGGGACTTTTGCGCTCGCGATGGCTCGCACGGCTAGGAACGATGGATTAGAACGTCTTCTGCGCGCCAAATTTTGGGCACTTTTGTGTTGCTATGCATTAAAAAAAAATCCACGGAAAACCAAACATGTGATTTTCAGCCCACCAGAAACGATCTACCGAGCAAGGAGCAACCCAAAAGGCCCCTGGAAAATTGGTTAACGAAGATGGCAAGATGTAGAAAGTATAGAAACATGATAAGAACGAGAGCACTGAACAAATTTTTTTTTATAAAGAAAATATATTAATACCGCGAAGATACCAATTTCAACTAAACTCTGCAACAACACCTGCACATAGTCAAAAAAGAAGCTAAAAAGGAAAAGTTCCGCTGGTGTTCCAGTTCTTACAGCAGTAGCAGAAACATCACCATAATAATACCTGAAGTCCAAGTTCTTTAAAAATGACGCCTTCAAGAAGGAAACTGTACATAAGTGTCGTTATCGCTTGATCATAAATCTTAGGTTTTCACCCTGAATTAAGTCTCCGCTCTCAAAATAATAACTTTAACAAGATCATTGCTAGACACAACCAGCCCCACTCTCATGTCGCTACTATGAAGCCCGAAATATCAAGTAAGTTCACCATCAATGCAAAGCCTCAAACTACCAGCACTAGCCCACAAAACTCAGATTCCATGTCATTCTTCGCCTCTCACTTCAGCATGAAACCAAAAAGACGTGTCCTATAATGACAATAGATAGCAGAGTTTCGCGCCACTCCTCCTAAACCAAATGGTCGGGAAAAAAAACAAGGGAACACACAACTAAATCCTATCCGATCCAGCAATCTCCAGGCATGAATCGTCCAAAAAATTCGTCGGTGAAGCCTTTCGGACTTGACAACCTAGCCAGATCAATCGAGGACAAGCATCGAGTTTATGACATGGAAATCAGTGAAGTGTATATCACCGGCGTGGCATCTCTAGCCACAAAGCTTATAATATTTTCAGTAACAACACCAATTGATCAGATATGTACATGACGGTACATTCACCGAGTAGAAAAGTCCATGTTCCAATATATCTCGTGCATTGCATTTATCCGATAGTGGATGTCGCTGTTCTGTGCAGAGAGAAAAATGACGATTGTATGTGTATTCACGTAAACAAGGTGCAGAGAGAGTATGAATACATGATGAGAGCACTGAAGAAATATATATCTAGTGTACAACATGGAAATCAGTGAAATGTACAGCAAAAGCGTGGCATCTCCAGCCACAAAGTTTACAAAAATTTCAGCAACAACACGAGTTGATCAGATCTAGAAATGTACATAACTGTTATGTACATATACCAAACACACTCAGTCTTCAAGGGAATCCAGGATCAACTGTGGTCTGAAAGGACGGACGCAGAAATCCTCTTCAAGGATGAACATACTTTGGAGATATCTGATTCCGTGTGACCAGCTGACACAAACAGGCGGATTCCAACTGGAAGCTTGCACCTGTCCAAAGTTGACCTCTTCGATGCCACCACGTAAACTGAATCTTCACTCAAAGCCTGTTGGAGAAAGGATTTGTGAATATGTGCTTATGCAAATTCATGTAAATCACATCTGGACATCTTAGGTAGTCCATTCCAACCTACCTGTGCAGCAATAGTTTCAAGAAGACCTAGGTCAGTGGTCAGAGACCCTGTCGATTTCTTTAGCTTGAGGAAGACGATAGGTGACAGAACATGGCTAGAAATTTCAAGCCCTGGTGTACCTGACAGTCCTGCAATCAAATTCATATACGAAATCAAGGTGAGTGGCAAATATACTGTGCATGGATAAAATTAATCATGACATGGCTTATTGTACTTCACGCGTATCATGGGTTGTACATCTAGTTCCACAACTAGTACTTAATTGACAAGTCAAACATCTTTACCTTTATGAAGAAGAGCAACTTTGCTCCTTAGGTTGGCTAGAACTGAAGGATTCTCCTCCAAATAATTTACAGCGGAAACTGCCGCAGTGGCAAGATACGGTGGCAGAGAGGCAGAGAAAACATAGCCGGCACTGCTTAGACGCTGCAAAAATGTAACTCCTTAATCATTCAAAGCTCATAAATGTTTAACGACACAAAGTTTGTTTATCTCAACTGATGTTTCAGCAATCTGAAATTGCATCTACCTGATGATCAACAACCCTGGCACTTCCTGTACAGAAGCCACCATCGGTAGCTAATGCATTTCCCATTCCAGCAGTGATAATGTCGATTTTGTCAATCTGCACAATGTAAGAAAATTTCAGAAATCGAAAGAACCATGCCAGGAGGATCCAGCTCTTCAGTTTTGCAGCAGAGTATTTTCTTCTTTAACACTAGGAGTAAACACCAAACACTCACTGGAACTCCATAATGCTCAGCAAGGCCTCGTCCAGACTTGCCAAGAACACCAAACGAATGACTCTCCTCCAGAATAACACGGAACCGATATTTCTCCTTCAATTTGATTATCTCATCCAAGGGGGCAATTTGACCAGAATTCTGCAGTCACCACGAGAGGGGGTTTCATCGGAAGGTTTATATCTAAAATATTTCATGGGTTTACAATCAGGATAACTATTTAAAGTTGAAAACCTGCACAAATAATTAAAAACCCACAGTTATCTAACACAATAATCACGAAAGGACACACACCTGGTAGATAGATTCCACAACAATGTAGCGTCTAATATTCTCAGTACGTTTGTTCCGACGAGTTAGTTTTTCCAAAGTGCTAGCTAGTGAAGCCATATCATTATGCTTGAAATAAACAACAGTACTTCTTGAGAGGTAGAGACCATTTTGCACTGCCCAGTGAACACCTTCATCACTGCAATGAAAATACAAAAATGGCTTCAGTTCAACTGGGAAAAATGATATTCAATGCAAAGTGGTAGCCAGGTATAAGCTGACAAACTGAAAACGTGAGAACAAATGTCTGTCTGCCTGAAGCTAATATGCTCTATGATCTCAAGGAATTAAAAGGAAGGTTTACTCACGCCACTATGATATCTCCTTTCTTACAAAAGGCAGGTATCACACTGAATATGGTAGATATCCCATACGAATACAGAATGGAGTCCGGCGTTCCAAGAAAGTTAGCTATCTTTGCCTCACAGTCAAGGTGGACATCTGCAAGTGTTCCACGTTCAAAAAGTAAGCTCCTTCATACTTGCACTAGAGGTAATTGGCTGCGAAGATGCGAAGAAAAATATACAAACCAATTGTTCCATAAAAGCCACGTGGACCACAAGATCCAACGCCATATTTCTCCAACGAACCAACACAAGAATCCTGCATTCCACTCACATTTATAAGATATTCTGGACGAATTAAGTTGTCAAAAATACTATCGAAGTTACAGTTTTCTCTTACGGTAATTTTCTCATTGCCAATTAAACCAAGATAGTTTGCTGATGCAAAGTTTACAACTTCCTTCCCATCAATGGTCGTATGTGGTCCAGCAGCGCTGCATAAAAAATCAACATATAGCAGTGTTAACCGTGGCCCCCATAAGTCAAATAAAGGGCATATTGCATATGTCCAGCAACTGCACAAATCCTGTTATCATAACTTGATCCCAATGTAAATATCTACATTTCAAATTCCATGGATCTCAGAAATGGATTTAGAATAGATTGCAAACACATACAAGAAAAATCTCTAGCATGATACCTGCCTATGGTGAGCTTTGATTAAAACACAATATCATTTGCATAAACTTCCGCAAGAGGTTATTTTCCATTATCTATTCTTTCGCAGATACTTAAACAACAAAGGACAACATAGATGTTCTATGTTAAGAATTGCTTAACAGAGCAATGCCAATGCTAGGAGTTTGCACGTTATTCCTAAAATTTATAGGTGCACGGGCATGAAACATGAATAGGAAAAAAGAAAAGGGAAAACTACCGGCACAAATTAGCAAACCGACAGGATTTACATCTTAAGAAATTAAGACATCACACAAACCTTTCCAAGATTGGTACCTCAATTTGAGCCCCCTCTTTGATTGGAGGACACAAAGGTTCTGGTTCCCATTCATCACATAGCTCATCAACTTCCTGCAGAGATAAAATTGCAAACTCTTACAAAAATGTTTAATGAAGCGATGACCAAAACCAATATTTTGAACATGAAAAGACAGTGGTCAATGGACAGAAAACCACTCTACCTTTTCACTAAGTGGCTTCTTTGGAGGTTTGTAGCTCTTCCTAGAAAGCTGAAACACTATGACTGCAATAAGAAGTCCTTCCACAACTAAGTGACCTGAAATATTAGGCCACTCAAAATGTCAAAAACTATACCAACACCATAACCATATATGGATAAAAGGGGCTTACCGTCGATATGAACACCGAAGACGACCGCACGAGCAAGAGGAGCGTTGAATGCAGCTGAGACACGAGCAAGCACCACCGTGGTGGCATTGACAATCGGCAATGCCATGTCCATTTCCTAACTCTATGGCGAGCTTTTTCTAACACACAGCCTTTCAAACCTGTCAAACAAGCAGTGTTAGTACAACTCAATTAACCAGATCAACCACAGAAAAAAAAAAACAGAATCTAAACTTAGAATCCAGACAAATCTGAACCAAAAGATTGGACAAACACAAAGGGCCTTGTTTAAGTTAGACTACTTATGCAACAGTTACATGAAGAAATCGCTCGGATCCAATCTGAGAGCAACTCCATAAAGTTCCTAACTTTCCACTTTCTGCACGCCCGTAGTCCAAATCTCATCCGCTACGAGGGGCGGTCCAGCAAAATAAAGCTGGCAAAGGCCTAGCCCTTGCTGCCCCAGACCCGGACGGCAGTAGCCTGCGGTGGAGATCTCAAAGAGGATGCCGCTCTTGACCACGCCGCGTTTCGTTTGGTTGGGGATGAAATTGAGCTGATGTACGCGAAATTCAAGGGAAGACCCATCTTACCTCTGACCAGCGTCATTGGTGTCGTCACGAATTCCCAGAACTTAAAATTCTAAATCAATAGTCTACCACTCAATGAAAGAGCACAAGAAACAGAAGCCCTCCTCACCTGGGACGGCGCCCAAATCCAATCCGCTCCACGACGGGACGGCGGTGCTCGTGACAGCAGCGCGATATCGCAATGACACAATGATAGAGAGTACGGGGTTATATATGGGAGAGCAGGGGAGGGCGAAGGATTCGAACAAGTCAGTGCCGGAGAGAGACGATACGAGACGAGACGACGACGATGAGCAATAGAATACGGAGGAGGAGATGGGAAAAGTCCGGTTTGAACATGGGTGCATGTGAACCCTAGTTGGAAATGCATTTTTCAAATATTAAAAAATTCTGAAATAAAAATGTCCGGGTACGTACGCATGTTTCATGTGTGCGTAGAAAGTTTTCGTGGAGAAACCACTTTTTTATTCCAGAATCTAAAAAAGACAAAATACGTCACATATATACTGCTATATAGCCCTGCAAAATTTCACTTTTTTGCCGAGACAAAATAAAAAGTTTTTTCGTCACGAAACTCACGTCCAGAGCACATATTTGAGATCATCTAGGAAATCATTTTGTGTTTCGATTTTTAAAACATGTTTTAACATCACAAACGAAACTTTTTAAAAAGTGGGTTCACATGCCCCCATGTTCTATATATGCACACTCGGAGGAGATGAGTTTTGTGTTGAGTGGGCTTGGCTTTGTGTTGGAGCGGAGGTCGTGTTCGGCTGGCTGGGTGGGCTGTCTTTTCAACCCCGGCCGGCCAGCGTTAATGAGGAACGTTCAGGTTTGTTCGGCTCACAGTCACAGGATTGACTTGACGCCCCCAAGTCGCCTGCGACTGGAGGTGGCGATGCGAGGCCGTGGTGCCGCTTGGCCAAGGGAGGGAGGGGACCGATGGGAAAGGTAGCCGAGGGGAGTAGACGGCGGAGCATAGACGTGCAGGGAGAGGATGCTGGCGCGGATGCGTGCCCGGGCCGGAGCTCAGGCCGGGCAGCGCCATTAGGCCATCTCCAGCGGCGCGACGCATTTTAATGTCCGCGAGCGTTTGTTTGCGTTGCGTTGCGGATGCTAAAATGACCGTTTCTATCCGCGCGTCCGTTTGCGTCCGGGGCTGCTCTAGCGGGGCGACGTATTTATTTTTTTTCTTATTTTTTTCCTCTTCTCCATTTAAACATTTCCAAATATTACATATTGAAACAAGATTTTACACAAACTAACACATAGTTTGGAACATTGTTTACACAAACTAACACATAGTTTGAACCATGGTTGACACAAATATAACATTTTAAATAAAAATAGTTATGTTGATTTCTGTATGTTCACTGTCAAGAAAGAACATTCGAGGGCACACCCAATCACCCAAACTGGAAAATCCAGCGGGAGGAGACGGTGCCCTTGTTGGTTCTACCGAGGAAGACCAGACAGAGACCTCCACTACTGGCTTCGTCTGGCCCGTAGCCGATTCGCCGCAAAGAAAGAACATTCTAAGTTCTAACTATCGGTGTCCGAGCCGGATTCGCCGGTGTGGTAGTGCTCGCGGCAGCCGTGTTGTCGAACATCTTGACGATCATCTCGCCGTCCCCCTCGTAGAGGAAGGTGAGCTGGCAGCTGGGCTCGAGCGCGAGGTCACGGGCGAACTTGTCCCACCCCGTGTGCAGGTACATCTTGCTCTACCCGTCGAACAGGACCTCCACGGCCGGCGGCGTAGTTGCGGCTAGCCTCCCGTAGCCGCAAATGCGCCGGCTCGACGCCATCGACGAACTTGGCGAACTTGTCCGGGAGCCACTTGATGCCGAGTGGGTCGTCGTCGATGCGGAGGAGGAACTCGAGCGGCGCTCCTCCTCGCGAGGACGAGGAGGGCACGTGCGACGACGAGCGTGGGGCCGTAGCTGCTCCACCACGGTAGCCCCTGCCCCGGCTACGGGGGCACCCAGGGCCGCAGCCTCGACCGCCTCGCCGGCCACCAGGACCGGCCATGGACTTCCTGGCGGGCCTGGCTGCGTCGCAGGAACACCTAGGCGGCGCTACGGTCGAGCTTTGTGGCGGCTAGGGTTTCTTTGGAGGAGTGGATGAGGAAGAAGAATGTGCGCCCCCTTTATATAGGCCGGAGGCATGCGGTGGCCGCGGGACTCGTGGTGTCGCCATTACGTGGTTGGCAGAGGTGGGCTGCGGCCGCTCGGCAGCCGAGGCATCGCCATTAACGTGGCGCAGGCTCCGAGACGACGCAACGGCGCAATCACTGGCGCGTTTGAGAAGATGCATCAACGCAGAGTCGCTGCCAGGCGGGCCCGACGAAACGTCCGCCAGCGAGCGGACACTTTCCGGACGTCCGCGAAGACGCATCTGAGGCGCATATTTGGGCCAGGTTTGCGTCTCAGCGGACGGCCCGGTCACTTTGCGTCGCCCCGCTGGAGGTGGTGCTAGACGCATTTCCGGTCACAGCGGACGAAAACGGTCGCTCAGCAACCGTTCGCGTCGCGCCGCTGGAGATGCCCTTACGCGACGCAGAATGAGGGGAGTTGAGCACGAGAAAGGGGGATTGGGGCTTGGACTTGATCGCGTTTGCGAAAACCATGCGGGAGGTTAAGTGGAAGATTACCATAGTGCACCGACTGTTGATTTTTTTCTTTTTTTGTTGAAGGGCTTAGGTGAGAGACTCGGCAGGGCCTTGCTGAGCTCCTGCATCTAGGATTGTTTTATACTACTAGATGACTCGTTGCGCTATCGCGCAATGGCAAAATCAAGCCAAAATTTAAATCATAAGTTTTAGCCTATTTTCGTATTAAAATTTATCTTGAAATTTAACTGCTTTAGTATCTTGTAGACACACCATTTCATGAGGGTGCTGGAGTAAGATATGATAATTTAGTATGAGTTCACACTATTTTCTTCAGTTTTTATGCTTTTGTATAAGCTCTGCCAGAAAATTATGGTTATTGTGCCCAAAGAGGTAGCATCATAAAATAAATATAAAAGGACAATTACTAATTCTAAGAAGAATGTTTCTACTTATTGTCTTATTGTGAGTAGCAAGACAGAAAAAGGTTGGTTCGAGATTTTGTGCCCCTTTACTGATACCGCGGGAACCAGAAATTATTACAAATGTTTGCCTGCGCAAACAATTTTTTGGCTCATACCGTCCATCCGCATCACGATTTGCGTTGACGGTCCAATCTCTTTCCCTTAACCTATTTCCCTAACCTTCCCACTTGATGTACTACACCTCCCTTCATTGACTCCACTCCACATCTAATCCGCTGATCAAGTACCCTGTCGCGGCATCCGCTGCTTGCCCTAAGATTTACCTAACTCTTGATAGAAGACAAAGCAGATTAAACATTTTAGAATCCTAATACAATATGTTGTCATTTCAGAATCCTAACACAATACATTTAGAGAAATAGTAGGAAATCTTAAAAATTTTATTTCAAAATTAACAATAATGCTATATGTTAGAAATCCATGAATACCATTAGAAAATAGAAATTACACTTTACAGATTAAGTTAAGGTAACTTAATGGTGTTAGCATCATAAAAATGCAATTTCAATTCTCGTGAACCTAAATTAAATGTCCATTTAAATATACTACATCATGCATTTATTCAACTTCTCACAAGTAAAGAATTACAGAGATAATAAGAAAATAAAGATATCACGTATACGAAAGACCTCCAAACCAACTATGGAAATTCCTTGCATTTGTCTCCTTGACATAAAAGGCAATGCAAGTTGTTATCGGCCAAGATGATCATAGGACTGCTAAAGTTCTAATGACAAAATAAATCCATGTGGCATAAAAACTTTATGTTTTACAGGGGGTATATGAGACTAACAAAAGCAGAATCGAGATAATATTTTAGCCATAAATTTTATCCATGTTAGTGTCTTTGAGTGAGATCCATTAACTTTAAACCAAGAGGCATTAAACGTAGAATGTGAGCATGGCAGGTCCCTGTTTTTGATACCCGGAGCTGGACCTAATGCGAAAATGCATATTTCATTTTTGTGGGAAACAATAATTGTTCTTGCAATCTTAATTTGGTCATCTACTTCATATACTTGCATTAACAAGTATAATCCTATCCTAGATGAGCCGTCAAGAAATCGAACCAGGACCTGATGTTATTTGAGAATAGAGGATCATCTTCAATAAACATTTTCACCTACGGTTGTGTTTTAGAGAATGGATGACCCGCTTGTGCCACTGGGACAAAAAGTAACTATGGTTGCTCCGTAGTTTGTTTGCCCGTTAAATTCTAATTAATCTGCAAGGGTATTTAGAAATGTACCAACAGATTAGGGTGTAAACCATGTTCAACGTTCTTGGCCTACCTGCAAAGTAAGTTCCATCGTTTTAGTAGCTATATATACGTGCATCACCCATGTCTACATTAACCGTGTAAAGATGTGTGTAAATTAAGGTTCACATAATTAGCAGTGATATATACCCAGTATTTATTGAGAGGGTTTCATGCCCGTGGATAAAGGTTATTTCCCGGCTCTAAATTGAGATGGAATATTCATATTGGTGTATTTTAGATGCCTCGACACATTCATCGTAGTTGCTTACTATGACCATGATCATGTTAGCCTTCCTAGAGAGAGCTAGTTATACAGGCACTACGCACAGTCTGGCAAACCTGTAATGCACCAAGAAATTATCAAATTGTTAGCAAACCTTGGAGAGGGAAACCACACTGTTCCCAACTCCTTGAAGTGTGAATTTCCTGCGGTCATTTTCTAAAAAAAACAAATCTCCAGGAGTTATCCAAGAAATGCTAAACGTGTGGCATTTTCTGAAAACATTGTGCTATGCACTTCTGACTAAATCACTGCAGTCATGCATGGTCCACTTTTAAACTGCAGGAGTGTTTAAGTACATATATTTTTCATTTAGATGATAATATATTTGGATAATATATAAGAATAGACATATTTATAAACAACTCATTAAATAGAACCTTTGTTCTTACTTTTTTATGACACCAACTATTTGAGTAACAAACTAAGAATGGGGCATGATGCAACGAAACTCAAGTGAGATAATTTGAAAAACTTCTGCTCCAGGCAGAGACAAACTTCAAAGCTTCCAATGCACAAGCAGCAGAAACAATTGCATGACTGTATGATATTATTGACGACAGCCTGTAATCAGGAATATACATGTCATGCACCATGCCCTCTTAAATTAAAATATTATGCTTCTTGATTCCAAGATTTATACGGCTGAACATAATAAAACCGTACTTAAACATCATGATAACTGAGAACCCAAAGAAGGGCGCTAAGGACACCGGCAGATCAGATCACCGGCGCAACAAATATTAGGATATGCCTCCATATTCTACTAAATATGAAAAGGTTCATTCTGAAGTACCTAATATCACATCAAGATACTTTCGAAGTCATGTAATTCCCATTAAGAAGTGATGTTTTTTATAATTCCTATTTTGTAGGTGGATATGATAAGACCAAAGCACCAACATGGTATAATAATTCCTATTACATCTTAGGCCCGGAGAATAAATGGAGCAGAATATGTAACTCCAAAAATACCAAAAAGTTCTGCTATCTTTAAAACCTTTATTTGTGTAAATGAAAAATTAGACAAGAAAAGGATAGTACTATCTAAATAACATGTCAAGATAATTATCTGTCATGAGGAATCTTTTCATACCTCCATCTCCAAAGTTTCCATAATGGAATCAAAAACCAAGATTTGGTCCTGCAGGCTTTCGTGAGAGAAGAAGAAATCATGTCAAGGAGATGCTCAATGACAGAAAATTAAAATCAATTTCAACACAATCAGAAAAATGGTAAGAGGAGAGAGAGGCACTCATCTGTTGGGAGGAGAAAACCAACGAGCCATGTGGAGCTAGCCACCATCAGGGGAGTTCTACAACCTCTCGCTGAAGATACCCAGGTCATCTTCTCCTCTGACTCACACGCATCCATGTCCGCTCGGCACCTCCACCTGCACCAGTGCGGCTCCCAGATGCACCTCATCGAGCTTGCCGCCGCCACCGGCTGCCTCTCCCGCGCAAACACCTTTCTACTCTCTTCCCATGGAGGCGCTCGTGGATAGGCTGGCCCTCGACGCCGCCGGTCTCCTCTTTCCTCATCCGCGCACATCCCGCGAAACCACTGATCTCCATCTTCCCTTACCGGCCTGGTTTGATGGGCAGGAGACGAGGGCATGGGAGAGGAGAAAGAAGATGGGGACGGGCGAGGGGGAGAGGAGAGGAGGAGGGGCTTGGCGACGGAGAACAAGCGAGGATGGGGCTCAAGGAGGGGAGGGATTGGGTGCTCTCGATGCCTAGGTTTTCACCGCAATTCATCAGCTCAAGCGACGACTGCGCGGGACACCCAGAGTCGTGAACAAGAAGCCCCACATCCACACGGGCCCATTAATCAATGGGGACAGACTGAGAAACAATGAAGATGAATCCAACGACGGTGAATCAAAGCTGGGGTGAAAACCAGTACGGCCAACTGCATCGGACGGCCAAGGAAGACTTGCCCCTTGGAGTGGCCTGGTTGGCCGGGTAGTCTTGAGACATTTAAGAGTAGAATGTTAACAACTAAAATTGTAAAAAGTGGCATATGTGAGCCCCTTTGTGAAGGCATCAGATCTTTGTCTCGCTAATGTCCCCTAGAACCCGAGTTCTCATTATTTGTTCCTAGATTGAGCGCTCTACCCGCGTGTGGGCATTCACTGGGACCCCCCTCACCCATTACCTTTTCTCAAGTATGTTGAAAAGGGGGCCATAACATTGGTTTTATTTGGCGCATGCATGTTTATATATTGTTGCCTTCGGGTGTTTACTTCGTGTTGTCTTTGGACGTTTATATTCTGTATTGTACTGCATCTTTGCTAGACAATTTATCTAGTGCATGGCTATTAGTGTCCGCCTAGACGCCTACGCAACCCTGAGTCCGCTTCGGAGTGCGGCTGAACTTCGTTTCGGGTAGCTTAGTAGGGTGCCCCCTAGACTTTCTTGTTGATCTGGGAATGGTCTTGTTGTGAGACTTTAGTGTCGCCCAGTGGGGTCGAGCATGCGTATGGTTATATTTGGGCAACCCCTGCAGGGTGTTGATACGTCTCCAACGTATCTATAATTTCTTTTGTTCCATGCTAGTTTTATGCCAATAGCTACATGTTTTATATGCACTTTATATCATATTATGGCATTTATTGGACTAACCTATTAACAAGATGTCATCGTGCCGTTTTGTTTATTATGTCTGTTTATTGCAGAAAAGGCCCAAAAACCAAAGTGCTCGGAAAAATCCAGAAAAATTACAGAAATTCTATTTCGCCAGAAGACCCACGGAGCCAGAAGGGCCAGGCCAGAGGAGGCCCACGGCCTCCTCCCCATCCACTGGCGCGGCCAGGAGGGGAGCGGCGCCGCCCTATGGGGTGGGCCCCTCGGGCACCCTCTCGCGCCGCCCTTTCGCCTATATATTGCCCCAGACGCGAAAACCCTAGAGGACCCAGCCATATTCCACGAAGAGTTCCGCAGCGCCGCCGCCATCGACGACAAGTTTCGAGGGACAGAATCTCTGTTCCGGCACGCCGCCGGGACGGGGAATTGCCCCCGGAGTCATCTCCATCGACACCACCGCCATCTTCATCGCCGCTGCTGACTCCCATGATGAGGAGGGAGTAGTTCTCCCCCGAGGCTGAGGGCTCTACCGGTAGCTATGTGGTTCATCTCTCTCTCCCATGGTGTGATCTTTATGTGATCATGAGCTCTGTAATCTAGTTGAATATGTAGATGTTACTCTTGTCTATTATGCACTCTAGAGGTTACTTTAATATGAACTCCGGAGTCACTCTCCACGGTATGATGGTGACAGTGTGCGCATCGTGTGTTATTCCTTTATGACGTTGTGGAGCTTGTTTACTCCGGCTTGAGGTGTGCTTCTGCAGCCCTACACAATGAATGGTGTTTGTTATCCAACAAGAGAGTGTTTGAGAGTAGCATTTATTTATTTATTCAATTATGTGATCATTGTTGAGAGTGTCCACTAGTGAAAGTATGATCCCTAGGCCTTGTTTCTAAGCATTGAAACACCGTTTCCAACAAGTTCTGCTACATGTTCGCTTGCTGCCATTTTTATTTCAGATTGCAATTACTACTTATAATCATCCATATTACTTGTATTTCACTATCTCTTCGCCGAACTAGTGCACCTATACATCTGACGAGTGTATTAGGTGTGTTGGGGACACAAGAGACTTCTTGTATCTTAATTGCAGGGTTGCTTGAGAGGGATATCTTTGACCTCTACCTCCCTGAGTTCGATAAACCTTGGGTGATTCACTTAAGGGAAACTTGCTGCTGTTCTACAAACCTCTGCTCTTGGAGGCCCAACACTGTCTACAAGGATAGAAGCACACGTAGACATCAAGCTATTTTCTGGCGCCGTTGCCGGGGAGGTAAGGTAAAAGGTATTTGATACGTCTCCAACGTATCTATAATTTCTTATGTTCCATGCTAGTTTTTTGACAATACCTACATGATTTATTCATACTTTATATCATTTTGATGCATTTTCCAGTTCCTGTTTTCTGCTATTTTTGGTTTCAGAAATCTTACACAGCAAATATTCTCGGAATTGGACGAAACAAAAGCCCACGGCCCTATTTTCCACGGAGGGTTCCAGAACATCGAAGAAGAGTCGGAGACGGCCAGCAGGGGGGCCACCCCATAGGGCGGCGCGACCCACCCTCCTGGCGCGCCCAGGTGTGGGGAGGCCACCCCCTGGCTCCTCCGAGGCCGCCCTTCCGCCTATATATTCTCCCAGATGCAAAAACCCTAAGGCATCAGTGATATTCCACGAAAAGTTACGTAGCCGCCGCCATCGCGAAGACAAGTTCGGGGGACAGAAGTCTCTGTTCTGGTACGCCGCGGGGACGGGGAATTGCCCCCTGAATCCATCTCCATCGACTCCATCGCCATCTTCATCGCCGCTGCTGACTCCCATGATGAGGAGGGAGTAGTTCTCCCCCGAGGCTGAGGGCTCTACCGGTAACTATGTGGTTCATCTCTCTCTCCCATGGTGTGATCTTTATGTGATCATGAGCTTTGTAATCTAGTTGAATATGTAGATGTTACTCTTGTCTATTATGCACTTTAGAGGTTACTTTAATATGAACTCCGGAGTCACTCTCCACGGTGTGATGGTGATGGTGTGCGCATCGTGTGTGATTCCTTTATGAAGTTGTGGAGCCTGTTTACTCCGGCTTGAGGTGTGCTTTTGTAGTCCTACACAATGAATGGTGTTTGTTATCCAACAAGAGAGTGTTTGAGAGTAGCATTTATTTATTCAATTATGTGATCATTGTTGAGAGTGTCCACTAGTGAAAGTACGATCGCTAGGCCTTGTTTTTAAGCATTGAAACACCATTTTCAACAAGTTCTGCTACATGTTCGCTTGCTGCCATTTTTATTTCAGATTGCAATTACTACTTATAATCATCCATATTACTTGTATTTCACTATCTCTTCGCCGAACTAGTGCACCTATACATACGACAAGTGTATTAGGTGTGTTGGGGACACAAGAGACTTCTTGTATCTTAATTGCAGGGTTGCTTGAGAGGGATATCCTTGACCTCTACCTCCCTGAGTTCAATAAACCTTGGGTAATTCACTTAAGGTAAACTTGCTGCTGTTCTACAAACCTCTGCTCTTGGAAGCCCAACACTGTCTACAAGGATAGAACCACACGTAGACATCAAGCTATTTTCTGGCGCCGTTGCCGGGGAGGTAAGGTAAAAGGTATTCACATCCTCCGACTACTAAGCTATTTCCTAGCACTGTTGCCGGTGTGTGAGTGCTCGAAGGTATCTCCTTTAGATTTTGCAATTTTATCTTTTTGTTTCTTATTTTTATTTTTCACTAGTTAGGCATAATGGAAAACAACAAATTTAGTGAGCTTTTTAATCTTTTTCCTGGGTTAAGACATGAATTGTTTGATGCAAAAATTTAAAAACCTATGGAACCTTATTTGCATGCTACTAGTAATGTTATTAGTATGAACGCAATTACTGCTAATGCTATGGAAAAGTCTAAGCTTGGGGAAGCTAGTTTTTATGATCTTTTTAGCTTCCCAGCTTTAGGGGAGAAAATTTGTTGTGATAATACTTTATCTCCCATATGCGATAACTCTAATGATGCTTGTGATATTCTAAATCCACCTACTGAAAGTATTCCTTTCAAGATACCTATGAAAATTATTAAACTTGCTATGAACAATTGCTATTTTGGAGATGTGACTGTCCATCCTAGTGATCATTTACTCTTTACACATGAATTATGCGAGTTGTTCGAGAGTGCAGGTATTTCAAAGGACTGATACGTCTCAAACGTATCTATAATTTCTTATGTTCCATGCTACTTTTATGATGATACCCACATGTTTTATACACACTTTATGTCATTATTACGCATTTTCCGGCACTAACCTATTAACGAGATGCCGAAGAGCTAGTTGCTGTTTTCTGCTGTTTTTGGTTTCAGAAATCCTACAAAGGAAATATTCTCGGAATCGGACGAAATCAACGCCCAATATCTTATTTTTCCGGATGCTTCCAGAGCACCGAAGAGGGGCCAGAGAGGAGCCAGGGGGGCCCCACCCCACAGGGCGGCGCGGCCAAGGGGGGGCGCCCCCTAGTGTGTGGGTCCCCCAGGGCCCCTCCGACTCCGCCCTTCCGCCTACTTAAAGCCTCCGTCGCGAAAACCCTAAAGGAATAAGCCACGATACGGAAAACCTTCCAGAGCCGCCGCCATCGCGAAGCCAAGATTTGGGGGACAGAAGTCTCTGTTCCGGCACGCCGCCGGGACGGGGAAGTGCCCCCGGAAGCCATCTCCACCGCCATCTTCACCGCCATCGCTGTCTCCATGATGAGGAGGGAGTAGTTCTCCCCGAGGCTGAGGGCTCTACCGGTAGCTATGTGGTTCATCTCTCTCCCATGGTGTGATCTTTATGTGATCATGAGCTTTGTATCACTATTAATCTATGTGCTACTCTAGTGATGTTATTAAAGTAGTCTATTCCTCCTCCATGATGTAATGTTGACAGTGTGTGCATCATGTAGTACTTGGCGTAGGTTATGATTGTAATCTCTTGTAGATTATGAAGTTAACTATTACTATGATAGTATTGATGCGATCTATTCCCCCTTTCATAGCTGAAGTTGACAGTGTGCATGCTATGTTAGTACTCGGTCTAAATTGCAACGGTCTATTATGCACTCTAAATGTTACTTAAATATGAACTCCGAATGTTGTGGAGCTTGTTAACTCCGGCTTGAGGGAGCTCTTGTAGCCCTACACAATGAATAGTGTTTGTTATCCAACAAGAGAGTGTAGAGTAGTTTTATTATGTGATCATTGTTGAGAGTGTCCACTAGTGAAAGTAGGATCCCTAGGCCTTATTTCTAAGCATCGAATCTCCGTTTATTTACTGTTCTGCTACATGTTTACTTGCTGCAATATTTATTTCAGATTGTTATTACCACTCATATTCATCCATATCACTTGCATTTTACTATCTCTTCGCTGAACTAGTGCACCTATACATCTGACAAGGGTATTAGGTGTGTTGGGGACACAAGAGACTTCTTGTATCGTGATTGCAGGGTTGCTTGAGAGGGATATCTTTGACCTCTTCCTCCCTGAGTTCGATAAACCTTGGGTGATTCACTTGAGGGAAACTTGCTGTTGTTCTACAAACCTATGCTCTTGGAGGCCCAACACCTGTCTACAGGAAAAGAAGCCAACGGTAGACATGCAAGCTATTTTTCGGCGCCGTTGCCGGGGAGGTAAGGTAAAAGGTATTCACATCCTCCGACTACTAAGCTATTTCCTAGCATCGTTGCTCGGTGTGTGAGTGCTCGAAGCTATTTCCTTTAGATCCTGCAATTGCATCTTTTTGTTTCTTGTTCACTAGTTAGGCATAATGGAAAATAACAGTGAGCTTTTTAATCTATTTCCTGAATTAAGACATGGATTGTTTGATGCGAAAATTAAAAAACCAATGGAACCTTATTTGCATGCTAGTAGCAATGATATTAGTATGAACGCTTTGAATATCATTGTTGATAATGCTATGGAAGAATTTAAGCTTGGGGAAGCTGGTTTTGATGAGCATGATATTTTTAGTCCCGCAAGTTTTGAGGAGAAAATTTACTTTGATGATACTTTACCTCCTATATATGATGATTACAATGATGACTATCATCCACCTACTATTGAGGAGAAAATTAATTATGATTATACTATGCCTCCTATATTTGATGATTATGGTGATAATGATAGCTACTTTGTTGAATTTGCTCCCACTACAATTAATAAGAATGACTATGCTTATGTTGGGAGTAGTAATTATTTTATGCATGAGACTCATGATAAGAATGCTTTATGTGATAGTCATATTGTTGAGTTTGTTCATGATGCTACTGGAAATTATTTTGAGAGAGGAAAATATGGTTGTAGAAATTTTCATGTTACTAAAACACCTCTCTATATGCTGAAATTTTTGGAGTTACTCTTGTTTTATCTTCCTATGCTTGTCACTTTGTTCTTCATTGACTTGTTTATTTACAAGATTCCTTTTCATAGGAAGTGGCTTAGGCTTAAATTTGTTTTGAATTTGCTTTTTGATGCTCTCTTTTTCTTCAACTCTTATTTCTTGCGAGTGCATCATTAAAATTGCTGAGCCCATCTTAATGGCTATAAATAAAGCACTTCTTGGGAGATAACCCATGTTTTTATTTTGCTACTGTTTTGTTGTGTCTTGGAAGTTGTTACTAATGTAGCAACCTCTCCTTATCTTTATTTTATTGCATTATTGTGCCAAGTAAAGTCTTTGATAGTAAGGTTGATACTAGATTTGGATTACTGGCAGCAAATCGATTTCTTGCTGTCACGAATTTGAGTAGGATTCTCTGTAGGTAACTCAGAAAATTCTGCCAATTTACGTGCGTGATCCTCAGATATGTACGCAACTTTCATTCAATTTGAGAATTTTCATCTGAGCAAGTTTAGTGCCCCAGAAAAATTCGTCTTTACGGACTGTTCTGTTTTGACAGATTCTGCCTTTTATTTCGCATTGCCTCGTTTTGCTATGTTTGATGGATTTCTTTGTTCCATTAACTTTCGGTAGCTTTGTGCAATGTCCAGAAGTGTTAAGAATGATTATGTCACCTCTGAATATGTGAATTTTTGATTATGCACTAACCCTCTAATGAGTTTGTTTTTAGTTTGGTGTGGAGGAAGTTTTCAAGGATCAAGAGAGGAGGATGATACAATAGGATCAAGAAGAGTGAAAACTCTAAGTTTGGGGATGCCCCCGTGGTTCATCCCTGCATATTTCAAGAAGACTCAAGCATCTAAGCTTGGGGATGCCCAAGGCATCCCCTTCTTCATCGACAACTTATCAGGTCACCTCTAGTGAAACTATATTTTTATTCCATCACATCTTATGTACTTTACTTGGAGCGTTTGTGTGCTTTTATTTTCGTTTTGTTATTTTCATTCTCTGAATAAATTCATGCTTGTGTGGGAGAGAGACACGCTCCGCTCGTTCATATGAACACTGGTGTTCTTAGCTTTATTCTTAATGTTCATGGCGAAGGTTGAAACTGCTTCATTCATCGTTATATGGTTGGAAACAGAAAATGCTACATGTGGTAATTGGTATAATGTCTTGAATAATTTGATACTTGGCAATTGTTGTGCTCAAATAGATCATGTTTAAGCTCTTGCATCATGTACTTTGCACCTATTAATGAAGAAATACCGTAGAGCTTGTTGACATTTGGTTTGCATGATTGGTCTCTCTAAAGTCTAGATATTTTCTGGTGAGGGTTTGAACAACAAGGAAGAAAGTGTAGAGTCTTATAATGCTTGCAATATGTTCTTATGTAAGTCTTGCTGTACCAGTTCATACTTGTGTTTGCTTCAAACAACCTTGCTAGCCTAAGCCTTGTACTGAGAGGGAATACTTCTTGTGCATCCAAAATCCTTGAGCCAAAAACTATGTCATTTGTGTCCACCATACCTACCTACTACATGGTATTTCTCTGCCATTCTGCTTGTGACGGTAAAGCAGACGTCCGTTGGGAACCCCAAGAGGAAGGTATGATGCGTACAGCAGCGAGTTTTCCCTCAGTAAAAACCAAGGTTATCAAACCAGTAGGAGTCAAGAAGCACGTTGAAGGTTGATGGTGGCGGAGTGTAGTCGGCGCAACAC
>NC_061510.1:94007976-94092434 GCF_022539505.1 Lolium rigidum | reverse complement strand
TATACGGAAGAAATACATGAATCGGCCTTATGTGCAAAGTTTGGGCTAGCATGCCCGTGTATCTGTAATATAGTAGATCGCATCGTGTTTAGAATTAACAGATAGAGTTTAGCCCGTGCACGGTTAGGTGCACGCCTAAATTAGAAAGTCCCTGGACTATAAATATGTATCTAGGGTTTATGGAATAAACAACAACCAACGTTCAACACAAACAAATCTCGGCGCATCGCCAACTCCTTCGTCTCGAGGGTTTCTCTCGGTAAGCACCATGCTGCCTAGATCGCATCTTGCGATCTAGGCAGCACAAGCCTACCCACGTTGTTCACGCGTTGCTCGTACTGAAGCCTTTTTGATGGCGAGCAACGTATTTATCTTAGATGTGTTAGGGTTAGCATTGTTCTTCGTATCGTATGCTATCATAGTGCAACCCTTACGCATCTAGCCGCCCTTACACCTATCTCAGGTGTAGGGGCGGCACCCGCTTGATCATAGTTTAGTAGATCCGATCCGTTACGGTTGCTCCTTGTTCGTCAAGGATTAGTTTAACATCCGCAATAGTTAGGCCTTACAAAGGGTTGGAGGATCCAGCAGGCGTGTAGGGTGGAGTTTGCTAGCCCTAGACGGGATGTTCCGGGGATCAACCTCGTGTTGGTTTTTAGGCCCTGTCTAGGATCGGCTTACGGTCACCGTACGCGAGCGCGAGGCCCAATCGTGAGTAGGATGATCCGATTATGCGGTGAAAACCCTAAATCGTCGTAGATCGCATTAGCTTTATCTTGATCAAGCGGGACCACCATATATTCGGACACCTTGTACGAATCATGGGTGGATCGGCTCCTTGAGCCGATTCACGGGATAACTCCGAGAGCCGATCGAGGCTCGTATTTAATGTTTACGTGTATGCCACTGCAGGAAACTAAGCGAGGCATCATCCAACACCTTCCTGACCAGGTATAGGTCAGGTGGCACGCCCTTGCGACGGCATCGGACGTGTGACCGGAAGGCTTTGCGGGCCGTCGCTCGAGGGACCGGGGCCAGCCGCAGCCCTAGTTGTTCCCGGCTCTACTGTGTTGCCAGTCGCTGCCCGCCGGTGGGTTTCTGACGTCAACACATTGCAGCACGCCACGGTGGGACAACCTTCGACATCCACCGCATCGCCATCTACATCCGAGATGGCGGAAAGCACTCCGGTCAAGTACGAGGATCCGACCGACGAGCTCAAGAAGAAGCATGACGAGATCAAGCCGGTCCTCGAAGCCGAACTCATCGGCTCTTTCCACAGAACCCGCTCCCATGGCATCAGCATCAACATGGTAGAACTTGGGTACCGCCCTGGTAAGGGTAGCGATGAGGGCAGCTGCTCTCATAGCAAGGATGAAGAGGGAGCCGGTCCACGCGACCGGCCCCGACACTGCCACAAGATCCTGGTGATGATCAAGATGGAGGCCGATTCTAGCGATCGGACCGTATTATCCGCACCACCGGTTCTCCCAGTGTTTGGCGTCGACCTCACAGGTGACGGAAAGCTGGGGTATGGGTTCACCTCGGCTGATGAGCTAGAGGAAGTCGACATCGGCCCCGGGGATAAGCCGCGACCAACTTTTATCAGCAAGAAGTTAGATCCACAGCTCAGGAGTCAAATGATTGCTCTATTGAAAGAATACCCAGATTGCTTTGCATGGGACTACACAGAGATGCCTGGGTTAGACAGGAGCATCATTGAACATCGGCTCCCCCTTAAGAAGGGATTTCGGCCATTCCAGCAACGAGCACGTCAGATGAGGGCCGAAATTCTGGAAGAAGTCAAGAAAGAGATCGAGAAAATGTTGGCCGCCGGGTTCATCAGGCCATGCAGGTATGCTGAGTGGATCTCCAGTATCGTTCCTGTGGAGAAGAAGGACGGCCGATGGCGTGTGGCCATCGATTTCCGAGATCTCAACAGAGCCACCCCAAAGGACGAGTATCCGATGCCTGTGGCGGAAACATTGATCAATGCAGCTGCCGGCCACAAGGTGTTGAGCTTCATGGATGGCAACGCCGGCTATAACCAAATCTTCATGGCTCCGGAAGATATACACAAGACCGCATTCGAGTACCGGGGCGGTAGGCTTGTTTGAATATGTAGTCATGACCTTTGGGTTGAAGAATGCTGGTGCAACGTACCAACGAGCTATGAATTATATATTTCATGATCTGATCGGTAAATTGGTGGAAATCTATATCGACGACGTGGTAGTCAAATCTGTCTCCATGGAGGGGCACTTGGATGATTTACGGCGCGTCCTAGACCGAACTCGGAAGTTCGGGCTGAGAATGAACCCGAAGAAGTGTGCCTTCGGTGTGACAGCCGGTCAGTTCCTAGGTTTTCTCGTTCACGAACGAGGAATCGAAATCGGCCTGAAGAGTCAAGAGGCGGTGCGCACCATGCAACCGCCCACTACGAAGAAGGAGCTCCAACGTCTCATCGGCAAGATCAATTTTGTCCGGCGATTCATCTCTAATCTGTCAGGACGAATCGAGCCATTCATGGCACTGGTGAAGACTAAGTCTGATGACGAATTTCACCGGGGGCGACGAACAGCGCGGCGTTTGATGAAATTAAAAGGTATCCGACGACGCCGCTCGTACTAGTTCCGCCCCAGGCAAGACAGAGCCGTTCTACATCTACTTGTCGATGGCCGACACGTCCATCGCCTCGGTAGTGGTGCAACTCTACGATGGCGTTGAAAAGGTCGTTTTCTACCTCAGCGGAAGGATGTTGGACGCGGAAACAAGGTATCCTGAGGTCGAGAAGCCGTGCCTCTGCTCGTTCTTTACCTGCACCAAGCTGCATCACATCCTTTCGACGGCAGAGATCTTTGTCATATGCAAGTCGGACGTTGTCAAGCACATGCTGTCGGCCCCTGTGTTGAAAGGCCGACTGGGTAAGTGGATGTTCGCGTTGTCAGAGTTCGATCTCCGGTATCAGCCTGCGAAAGCAGTCAAAGGGCAAGCATTGGCCGATCTCATAGCTGAGCGAATCAGTACCAATATAGCAACACTATCTATACGTGCATGGGCTATGTTCTTCGATGGATCGGCTTGCAACGATGGTTGTGGCATCGGCATTCTGCTCGTGTCGCCTCGGGGGGCAGAATACTCCTTCTCCATCAGATTATCTACCCCTTGCACCAACAACGTGGCAGAATATGAGGCGGTACGTAAGGGGATGGAGTTGCTACTGGAAGCCGGGGCAGAGGCAGTAGAGCTTTTTGGAGATTCCAAGTTGGTGATTAACCAGCTCACGGATGAATATAAGTGCGAAAGTGAATCGCTTTTCCCATATTGGGTGGAATGCCGTGAGTTGATGACACATTTTCGGTACATCAACTTTAATTGGGTCCCAAGATCCCAAAACGCCGAGGCCAACAATCTCGCACAAATAGCGTCAGGCTACATAGATATACCTGACGGATCAGAAGTTCAGGTACAATTCCTGGAACAGGATGATTGGAGAGCCGAAATCTTCAATTACCTAAAAGATTCGGCTCGGGGGGCACCTAAACGGATAAGATACAAAGCCATGAAGTATGTCCTCATAGGGGACGACATGTTCTACAGGACGTTGGAAGGGTTGCTACTCAAGTGCCTGGGACCAACTGAGTCTAATCGGCTCTTACATGAGGTGCATGAAGGCGCCTGTGGAACTCATCAGTCGGCTCACAAGATGAAGTGGCTAATCAGGCGTTCAGGGTTTTATTGGCCTACCATGCTCGAAGATTGCTTCAATTACTACAAGGGGTGCCAAGCGTGCCAGATGTTCGGGAAGATTCAGATGGTACCGACATCGACGATGAACCCTATCATCAAGCCTTGGCCGTTCCGGGGTGGGGCATGGATATGATCGGCAAAATCCATCCGGCATCGAGTAAAAAACATGAGTGGATTTTGGCCATCACGAGACTACTTCACCAAGTGGGTGGAAGTCTGTCCCTATGAAGAAGGTGAAATCGAGAAGATGTGATCAAGTTTGTGAAAGAACACGTGATTCATAGGTTCGGGATTCCCCAAACTATCACGACCGATGGAGGTTCGGTCTTTGTTTCTAAAGAATTCAGGAAGTTCTGCGATGACATGGGGATTAAACTGATCCGATCATCTCCGTACTATGCTCGAGGCTAATGGGCAAGCTGAAGCGTCCAATCGGAGCTAATCAAGCTGATCAAGAGAAAGATTGACGAGAATCCTAGGGATTGGCATGAGAAGTTATCGAAGCGTTATGGGCCTACCGCATGTCGTGCCATGGAGCTATAAAGACTTCACCGTACCAGCTTGTCTATGGACAGGAAGCCGTATTACCTTGGGAAATTACGGCTGGATCAAGACGTGTCACGTTTCAGGATGATATGACAGCAGAAGAATATGCAACTCTGATGAGTGACACTATTGAGGACGCAACAGAACTTAGGCTTTGGTCGTTGGAGAAGATTAAGGAGAACAAAGCCAGGGTAGCTCGTGCTTACAATAAGAAGGTTAGACCAAAGGAGTTTCAAGTTGGTGATCTAGTATGGGAAGCTGTGTTGCCGTTAGGAACCAGGGACAAGGCATATGGCAAGTGGTCTCCTAATTGGCACGGTCCGTACAAAGTCGTCCAGGCCTTGAAGGGTAATGCATACATGTTGGAAGAGTTGGGCGGACAGAAGTTCCCGATGAGCCGTCAATGGTCAACACCTCAAGAAGTATTTCCCAAGCATGTGGGAGGATGGGCAGTAAGGTATGAAGGCCGATTTTAAATCGGCCAGTAAAAAAAAAATCACAGCCGATGCGCAGACATCGACTTGAGAAAACATACGGAGATAACAGGATGAAATCACAGCCGATGCACAGGCATCGACTTCAGAATAACAAAGCCGATACATTGATATCGACTCTAGAGAAATAAGCTTAAATTAGCAGGTTAACGTAATCGGTTCAGACCAGAGGTCATGATGTGAGATTGCTGGTTAGGCAACAGCTTGGCCTCAGAACGAAATGCGAGCCGATGTCCGACCATCGGCTCTTTGTACGGCGATTCCATTCGACGATCGGCAAAGTCAACAAGGAGGTGAAATTAGGTGAGGAATATTTTCTTCATTAATAGAGGAATTTCTTACAAAGAAAGAGCCGATTGCTCAGGGAAGAAGAGGACAAAAGCCAACTACCTTTGTAAGCCCATCTTGATCTAGGGGCCATTGCTGCCCTCGTCGTCGCTGCCTCCGGCGCAGCTGCTGATAGGCTCCTCATCGGAGTTTCCGTGACCTTCTACGGGAGCCTCATCTTCATCATCATCGTCATCGCTGTCGTCGTCCCACCAGGTGCGGGGGCGCTTTGCTGGTGGGTAACCTTCAAGGGAGTCATCGTCGTCCTCCTTCGCTTCTTCGCCGGAGGAGGTGAAATCGTCCCAGGAGAAGCGGTCGTCCTCGCTCTCCGCCTCCTCTTCCCTTTCGACGAGGAATTAAAGGTCACCCTCTCCATCGGTCAGGGATTTGTCATCCTCAGACCAGATGAAGGAATCATGTTCCTCTTTGTCCCACGTTGTTGGGGCGAGGATGTCGTGCACCGCCAACGAGCCCCACTCCGGCGTCGGCTCGCGAGAGGAGGAAGAGGAAGACATGGCTTTGGGAGATTGGGGGTTTTTTGGGTGCCGATGGCCAGAACAGGGCAAAGGGACGAAGTGGCAAACTGCTCAGGGCGTTCAACACGCGGTCAAATCACGCGGTGTAGTTGAGAAGACAGGGCATCACGATGAGAAATGCTGCGATGGTTCTGCTCTGCCATGACATGACCCGACGAAGAAAAACAGAGTGATTTTGGAATTATCAATTCCAAAACCAGGGGGGCATGTGTTATCACCGGAATTTGACCAGGTCAGAGGTGGGCCGCGATCAAGATGAGTTTAAAGATTATATACGGAAGAAATACATGAATCGGCCTTATGTGCAAAGTTTGGGCTAGCATGCCCGTGTATCTGTAATATAGTAGATCGCATCGTGTTTAGAATTAACAGATAGAGTTTAGCCCGTGCACGGTTAGGTGCACGCCTAAATTAGAAAGTCCCCTGGACTATAAATATGTATCTAGGGTTTATGGAATAAACAACAACCAACGTTCAACACAAACAAATCTCGGCGCATCGCCAACTCCTTCGTCTCGAGGGTTTCTCCGGTAAGCACCATGCTGCCTAGATCGCATCTTGCGATCTAGGCAGCACAAGCCTACCCACGTTGTTCACGCGTTGCTCGTCCGAAGCCTTTTTGATGGCGAGCAACGTATTTATCTTAGATGTGTTAGGGTTAGCATTGTTCTTCGTATCGTATGCTATCGTAGTGCAACCCTTACGCATCTAGCCGCCCTTACACCTATCTCAGGTGTAGGGGCGGCACCCCGCTTGATCATAGTTTAGTAGATCCGATCCGTTACGGTTGCTCCTTGTTCGTCAAGGATTAGTTTAACATCCGCAATAGTTAGGCCTTACAAAGGGTTGGAGGATCCAGCGGCGTGTAGGGTGGAGTTTGCTAGCCCTAGACAGGATGTTCCGGGGATCAACCTCGTGTTGGTTTTTAGGCCCTGTCTAGGATCGGCTTACGGTCACCGTACGCGAGCGCGAGGCCCAATCGTGAGTAGGATGATCCGATTATGCGGTGAAAACCCTAAATCGTCGTAGATCGCATTAGCTTTATCTTGATCAAGCAGGACCACCATATATTTGGACACCTTGTACGAATCATGGGTGGATCGGCTCCTTGAGCCGATTCACAGGATAACTCGAGAGCCGATCGAGGCTCGTATTTAATGTTTACGTGTATGCCCCGCGAGAAACTAAGCGAGGCATCATCCAACACCTTCCCGACCGGGTATAGGTCAGGTGGCACGCCCTTGCGACAGCATCGGACGTGTGACCAGAAGGCTTTGCGGGCCGTCGCTCTGAGGGACTGGGGCCAGCCGCAGCCCTAGTTGTTCCCGGCTCTACGATGTTGCCAGTCGCTGCCCGCCGGTGGGTTTCTGACGTCAACAATCTTACAAGTTGCAAGCCTCATGCATAGTGTACTAATAGTGCTCGCACCTTGTCCTAATTAGCTTGGGTTAACACTGATCATCATTGCATAACATATGTTTCAACCAAGTGTCACAAAGGGGTACCTCTATGCCGCCTCGTACAAGGGTCTAAGGAGAAAGTTCGCATTGGATTTCTCGCTTTTGATCATTCTTCAACTTAGACACCCATACCGGGACAACATAGACAACAGATAATGGACTCCTCTTTTAATGCTTAAGCATTCAACAACGATTAATATTCTCATAAGAGATTGAGGTTTTATGTCCAAACTGAAACTTCCACCATGATTCATGGCTTTAGTTAGCGGCCCAATGTTCTTCTCTAACGGTATGCATACTCAAACCATTTGGTTGTGAAAACCGCCCTTACTTCAGACAAGACGAACATGCATAGCAACTCACATGATATTCAACAAAGAGTTGATGGCGTCCCCAGGAACATGGTTATCGCACAACAAGCAACTTAATAAGAGATAAAGTGCATAAGTACATATTCAATACCACAATAGTTTTTAAGGCTATTTTGTCCCATGAGCTATATATTGCAAAGGCGAATGATGGAAATTTAAAGGTAGCACTCAAGCAATTTACTTTGGAATGGCGGAGAAATACCATGTAGTAGGTAGGTATGGTGGACACAAATGGCATAGTGGTTGGCTCAAGGATTTTGGATGCATGACAAGTATTCCCTCTCGATACAAGGTTTAGGCTAGCAAAGTTATTTGAAACAAACACAAGGATGAACCGGTGCAGCAAAACTCACATAAAAGACATATTGTAAACATTATAAGACTCTACACCGTCTTCCTTGTTGTTCAAAACTCAATACTAGAAATTATCTAGACTTTAGAGAGACCAATTATGCAAACCAAATTTTAGCAAGCTCTATGTATTTCTTCATTAATAGGTGCAAAGTATATGATGCAAGAGCTTAAACATGAGCACAACAATTGCCAAGTATCACATTATCCAAGACATTTTACCAATTACTACATGTAGCATTTTCCGTTTCCAACCATATAACAATGAACGAAGCAGTTTCAACCTTCGCCATGAACATTAAAAGCTAAGAACACATGTGTTCATACGAACCAGCGGAGCATGTCTCTCTCCCACACAAGCATTTATTCAAACAAAAACACAAACAAAAGCACACAGACGCTCCAAGTAAAGCACATAAGATGTGATGGAACAAAAATATAGTTTCAGGGGAGGAACCTGATAATGTTGTCGATGAAGAAGGGGATGCCTTGGGCATCCCCAAGCTTAGACGCTTGAGTCTTCTTGAAATATGCAGGGATGAACCATGGGGGCATCCCCAAGCTTAGATTCTTCACTCTTCTTGATCATAGTATATCATCCTCCTCTCTTGACCCTTGAAAACTTCCTCCACACCAAACTTTAAGCAAACTCATTAGAGGGTTAGTGCACAATCAAAAATTCACATGTTCAGAGGTGACACAATCATTCTTAACACTTCTGGACATTGCACAAAACTTCTGAAAGTTAATGGAACAAAGAAACTCATTCAACTTAACAAAAGCGGCAATGCGAAATAAAAGGCAGAATCTGTCAAAAACAGAACAGTCCGTAAAGACGAACCTGGAAGGGGCACTTAACTTGCTCAAACGGAAAAACTCAAAACTAATGAAAGTTGCGTACATATCTGAGGATCACACACGTAAATTTGCAGATTTTTTTGATTTTTTTACAGAGATTTCTGCACGAATTCGTGACAGACAGCAATGCTGTTTCTGCGCAGCAATCCAAATCCTCTAGCATCAACTTTACCATAGAGACTTTACTTGGCACAAAAACATGATAAGGAGAGGTTGCTACAGTAGTAACAACTTCCAAGACACAAATATAAAACAAAGTACTGTAGTAAAATAAAGACATGGGTTATCTCCCAAGAAGTGCTTTCTTTATAGCCATTAAGATGGGCTCAGCAGTTTTAATGATGCACTCATAAGAAATAGTAGTTGAAGCGAAAGAGAGCATCAAGAGGCAAATTCAAAACAAATTTAAGCCTAACATGCTTCCTATGAAAAGGAATCTTGTACACAAATGAATTCATGAAGAACAAAGTGACAAGCATAAGAGGATAAAACACGAGTAACTTCAAGATTCTCAACATAAAGAGGGGAAACTTAATATTATTAAGATGCATATAACCATGTTTCCCTCTCTCATAATAACTTTCGGTAGCAACATGAGCAAACTCAACAATATAACTATCACATAAAGCATTCTTATCATGAGTCTCATGCATAAAATTATTACTCTCCACATAGGCATAATCAATTTTATTAGTTGTAGTGGGAGCAAATTCAACAAAGTAGCTATCATTATTATTCTCATCATCAAATATAGGAGGCATATTGTAATCATAATCAAATTTATCCTCCATAACAAAGCGTACTAAAAGACTACTATCATTATAATTATCATAAATAGGAGGCAAAGTATCATCAAAGTAAATTTTCTCCTCAATGCTTGGGGGACTAAAAATATCATGCTCATCAAAGCCAGCTTCTCCAAGCTTAGAATTTTCCATATCATTAGCAACAATGGTGTTCAAAGCGTTCATACTAATATGTTCCATAGGTTTTTTAATTTTCGCATCAAACCATCCATGTCTTAAATCAGGAAATAGAATAAGAAGCTCATTGTTGTCCATTATGCCTAACTAGTGTAAACAAGAAACAAAAAGATGCAATTGCAGGATCTAAAGGAAATAGCTTCGAGCACACACACAACGGCGCGAGAAAAGTACTTTACCCGGGACCGAAGTATGAGAGCCTTTTACCTTTCCTCCCCAAAGCAACGGCGCCTTGAAAAGTGCTTGATGTCTACGGGTGCTTCTATTCTTGTAGACGGTGTTGGGCCTCCAAGAGCGAGAGGTTTGTAGAACAGCAGCAAGTTTCCCTTAAGTGGATCACCCAAGGTTTATCGAACTCGGGGAGGAAGAGGTCAAATATATCCCTCTCATGCAACCCCGCAACCACAAAGCAAGAAGTCTCTTGTGTCCCCAACACACCTAATAGGTGCACTAGTTCAGCGAAGAGATAGTGAAATACAAGTGGTATGAATGAATATGAGCAGTAGTAACGGCGCCGTAAAAGTGCTTGCCAGGCGTGCGCTTGATGGTAGTAATATTGCAGGCAAGTAAAGATGCAAGTAAAACGATAGAACAAGCGATGATTGCAGTATTTAGGAACAAGGCCTAGGGATCATACTTTCACTAGTGGACACTCTCAACATTGATCACATAGCAGAATAAATAAATAGATGCTAGACTCTACACCCTCTTGTTGGATGATGAACACCACTAATCGTGTAGGATTACACGAACCCTCAATGCCTGGAGTTAACAAGCTCCACAATATTCAATGTTCATATTTAAATAACCTTAGAGTGCATAACAGATCAACATAACCAAACCAAGTACTAACATAGCATGCACACTCGTCACCTTCACACTACGAAAGGAGGAATAGATCACATCAATACTATCATAACAATAGTTAACTTCATAATCTACAAGAGATCACAATCATAGCCTACGCCAAGTACTACACGATGCACACACTCGTCACCATTACACCGTGCGGGAGGAATAAACTACTTTAATAACATCACTAGAGTAGCACACGGATAAATTGTGATACAAAACACATTGCAATCATAAAGAGATATAAATAAGCACTTCACTATGCCATTCATAACAGCGAATAAGTATTCTGTGAAATATAGCCTAAGAGACCCACACGGTGCACACACTCGTCACCTTTACACACGTGGGACAAGGAGTCTCCGGAGATCACATAAGTAAAATCCACTTGACTAGCATAATGACATCTAGATTACAAGCATCATCATATGAATCTCAATCATGTAAGGCAGCTCATGAGATTATTGTATTGAAGTACATAGGAGAGAGATGAACCACATAGCTACCGGTACAGCCCCGAGCCTCGATGGAGAACTACACCCTCCTCATGGGAGACAGCAGCGTTGATGAAGATGGCGGTGGTGTCGATGGAGAAGCCTTCCGTGGGCACTTCCCCGTCCCGGCGGCGTGCCGGAACGGAGACTCCGTCCCCCAGATCTTGGCTTCGCGATGGCGGCGGCTCTGGAAGGTTTTCTCTGGTTTCGTCGAACGTGGTAGGGTTTTCGCGACGGAGACTTTAAGTAGGCGGAAGGGCAAGGTCGGTGGAGTCCTGGTGGCTCTCGGGTGTTCGGGAAGCTTCGTGGAAAAATAGGATGCTGGGCATTGATTTCGTCCGATTCCGAGAATATTTTCTTACTAGGATTTCTGGAACCAAAAACAGCAGAAAACAACAACTGGCCCTTCAGCATCTCGTCAATAGGTTAGTTCCGGAAAACGCATAAATATGACATAAAGTATGCATAAAACATGTAGATATCATCAATAATGTGGCATGGAACATAAGAAATTATCGATACGTCGGAGACGTATCACACACCTAATACACTTGTCAGATGTATAGGTGCACTAGTTCGGCGAAGAGATAGTGAAATACGAGTAATATGGATGATTGTAAGTAGTAATTGCAATCTGAAATAAAGATGGCAGCAAGAAAACATGTAACAGAACTTGTTGGAAACGGTGTTTCAATACTTAGAAACAAGGCCTAGGGATCATACTTTCACTAGTGGACACTCTCAACATTGATCACATAACTGAATAAATAAATGCTACTTTCTACACTGTCTTGTTGGATAACAAACACCATTCATTGTGTAGGGCTACAAAAGCACACCTCAAGCCGGAGTAAACAAGCTCCACAACATCCGGAGTTCATATTAGAGTAACCTCTAGAGTGCATAATAGACCGTTGCAATTTAGACCGAGTACTAACATAGCATACACACTGTCAACAATAGCTATGAAAGGGGGAATAGATCGCATCAATACTATCATAATAATAGTTAACTTCATAATCTACAAGAGATTACAATCATAACCTACGCCAAGTACTACATGATGCACAAAGTGTCAACATTACATCATGGAGGAGGAATAGACTACTTTAATAACATCACTAGAGTAGCACATAGATTAATAGTGATACAAAGCTCATGATCACATAAAGATCACACCATGGGAGAGAGAGATGAACCACATAGCCACCGGTAGAGCCCTCAGTCCTCGGGGAGAACTACTCCCTCCTCATCATGGGAGACAGCAACGGCGATGAAGATGGCGGTGGTGTCGATGGAGATGACTCCGGGGGCAATTCCCCGTCCCGGCGGCGTGCCGAAACAGAGACTTATGTCCCCCGAAATGGAGTTTCGTGATGGCGGCGGCGTCCCTGGAGTCTTTCTGGAGTTTCGTCAATTGTTGTAGGGTTTTCACGTCACGAGAGATTATATAGGCGAAGAGGCGGCGCAAGGGGGGCACCGGGGGCCCACCCCATAGAGCGGCGCGCCCCCTCCTAGGCCGCGCCAGCCTATGGTGTGGAGGCCCTGGGCCTCCTCTCCGTCTCCCCTTCGGTGTTCTGGTCCGTCTCGGTGAAATAAGATGTTTGGCTTTTGTTTTGTCGAATTCCGAGAATATTGCCCGAACAGCCTTTCTGGAACCAAAAACAGCAGAAAATAGGAACTTGCACCTCGGCATCTTGTTAATAGGTTAGTTCCGGAAAATGCATAAAATCATTATAAAGTGTGAGCAAAACATGTAGGTATTGTCATAAAACTAGCATGGAACATCAGAAATTATAGATACGTTGGAGACGTATCAAGCATTCCCAAGCTTAGTTCCTACTCGCCCGCGAGTAGGTAAACGATAACAAGGATAATTTCTGAAGTGACATGCTACTATCATAATCTTGATCAATACTACTGTAAAGCATGTGAGATGAATGAAGTGATTCGAAGCAATGGTAAAGACAATGACTAAACAACTGAATCATATAGCAAAGACTTTTCACGAATAGTACTTTCAAGACAAGCATCAATAAGACTTGCATAGGAGTTAACTCATAAAGCAATAAATTCTTAGTAGAAAGTTTTGAAGCAATACAAAGAAAGATATAAGTTTCAGCAGTTGCTTTCAACTTCAACATGTATATCTCATGGATAATTGTCAACATAAAGCAATATAACAAGTGCAATAAGTAAACATGTAAGAATCAATGCACACAGTCGACACAAGTGTTTGCTTCTGAGATAGAAAGAAGTAGGTAAACTGACTCAACATAAAGTAAAAGAAAGGCCCTTCGCAGAGGGAAGCATGGATTACTATTTTTGTGGTAGAGCTTTTATTTTGAAAACATAGAAATAATTTTGTCAACGGTAGTAATAATTCATATGTGTTATGCATAAGACATCCTATAAGTTGCAAGCCTCGTGCATAGAATACCAATAGTGCTCGCACCTTGTCCTAATTAGCTTGGATTTACATGGATTATCATTGCATTACATATGTTTCAACCAAGTGTCACAAAGGGGTACCTCTATGCCGCCTGTACAAAGGTCCAAGGAGATAGATCGCATTTGATTTCTCGTTTTTGATAGATCTCAACTGAGGACATCCATACCGGGACAACATAGAAAACAGATAATGGACTCCTCTTTAATGCATAAGCATTCAACAACAGATAATATTCTCATAAGAGATTGAGGTTTAATGTCCAAACTGAAACTTCCACCATGATACATGGCTTTAGTTAGCGGCCCAATGTTCTTCTCTAACAATATGCATACTCAAACCATTTGATCATGATAAATCGCCCTTACTTCAGACAAGATGAACATGCATAGGAACTCACATGATATTCAACAAAAGTGTAATAGTTGATGGCGTCCCCAGAAACATGGTTACCGCTCAACAAGCAACTTATAAGAAATAAGATACATAAGCTACATATTCTTTACCACAATAGTTTTTAAGGCTATTTTCCCATGAGCTATATATTGCAAAGACAAGGAATGAAATTTTAAAGGTAGCACTCAAGCAATTTACTTTGGAATTGCAGAGAAATACCACATAGTAGGTAGGTATGGTGGACACAAATGGCATATGTTTTGGCTCAAGGTTTTGGATGCACGAGAAGTATTCCCTCTCAGTACAAGGCTTTTGCTAGCAAGGTTGTTTGAAGCAAACACAAGTATGAACCGGTACAGCAAAACTTACATAAGAACATATTGCAAGCATTATAAGACTCTACACTGTCTTCCTAGTTGTTCAAACACTTCACCAGAAAATATCTAGACCTTAGAGAGACCAATCATGCAAACCAAATTTCAACAAGCTCTACGGTAGTTCTCCACTAATAGGTTTAAACTACATGATGCAAGAGCTTAAACATGATCTATGGGAGCTCAAAACAATTGCCAAGTATCAAATTATTCAAGACAATATACCAACTACCACATGAAGCATTTTCTGTTTCCAACCAAATAGCAATAAGTGAAGCGATCAACTTTCGCCATTGAACATTAAAAGTAGCATCACTAGAGTAGCACATAGATTAATAGTGATACAAAGCTCATGATCACATAAAGATCACACCATGGGAGAGAGAGATGAACCACATAGCTACCGGTAGAGCCCTCAGCCTCGGGGGAGAACTACTCCCTCCTCATCATGGGAGACAGCAACGGCGATGAAGATGGTGGTGGTGTCGATGGAGATGACTCCGGGGGCAATTCCCCGTCCCGGCGGCGTGCCGAAACAGAGACTCCTGTCCCCGGAAACGGAGTTTCGCGATGGCGGCGGCGTCCCTGGAGTCTTTCTGGAGTTTCGTCAATTGTTGTAGGGTTTTCACGTCACGAGAGATTATATAGGCGAAGAGGCGGCGCAAAGGGGTGCCTGGGGGGCCCACCCCATAGGGCGGCGCGCCCCCCTCCTAGGCCGCGCCAGCCTATGGTGTGGAGGCCCTGGGCCTCCTCTCCGTCTCCCCTTCGGTGTTCTGGTCCGTCTCGGTGAAATAAGATGTTTGGCTTTTGTTTCGTCGAATTCCGAGAATATTGCCCGAACAACCTTTCTGGAACCAAAAACAGCAGAAAACAGGAACTTGCACCTCGGCATCTTGTTAATAGGTTAGTTCCGGAAAATGCATAAAATCATTATAAAGTGTGAGCAAAACCAGTAGGTATTGTCATAAAACTAGCATGGAACATCAGAAATTATAGATACGTTGGAGACGTATCACCAGGCAAAGGTGCTATCGGTGGCGGAGGATCGACCAGCTGCCGAGAGCCGAACTGACTCATGATCCTCTGCTGGGCCATTACCTCCACGGACACATCGAAGATGATCTTCGACTGTGTCATCTAGTACGCACAATCTATATAGCAGAGGTTAGAGATCCCGCCGGGGTATCTTGCATGCACGGTTGCCGCGATATATAGGGCTCCCAGATCACCGCCCTATCATCGAGCACGTCGAACTGCTCGGTGAACGCAGGGTAGCAGTTCCTGAACAGGTCGCGAGAAAATCGTCTCTGTGGAGAGAAATAGTCAGTACACGTGCAGTAGTATAAATTACCAAAGAACTATGTTCGACAATGTACATACCTCGCGACGTGTCCAAAGTATACCGAAAGTAGGCATGTCGATGTGGTCCGCATCATCCAACTCGTGTATCCCGAAAGGGCGCTCAGCATATATGTCTGGTCGACCAATCGGGAACCTCTCCCAAGACCACAACTGCAACAACAGTGGGCAGCCAAGAAGGCAAGACTTGGGGAGACAAGTGTACAAGCATTGCACAAACCTCGAGACTCCTAGTGGTCTGTGCCTCACTCATCGGCGGTGTGAACTGTGAAACCTACAACGATGAAAAAGAAGATGTTAGTTATAACAACGCAATAACCATAAATAAATTTGTTATAACAATGCTTACCTCGAAGTTGAGTAACCAGTCACACTTTGGACCGTGGTCCTCATAAAGAAAATCAGTCTAGCCCGCACGAGTTCCCTGAAAACGTGCATCCATTTCTTCATCCCAATGCACTGGTTCTGCCAGCGGGCCTATGAGCTGACCCGCCAACGGTAGGCCCAGTAAGAAAGACACATCCTGGAGAGTAGGGGCCATCTCTCCCCACCGAAAGTGGAACGTGTGTGTCTCGGGCCTCCACCGATCCACCAGGCTGGTCAGCAGGGAGTGGTCGTGCTGAAGGTGCTTGATCGGCGTGCCTACTCGCTCACCGATGACCTCTGACATAGTGGCCTCAACCAACCATGCGAAAGGTAGAAGTCCAACCCACTTCATATAAGAATCCAATTAGTATGTGCTAGTACTTTAAATTGAATATACCAAATAAATCCCACATACCTCTCAACCCAACCGGGGTGTATCTGCCAATTCTGATTAGCCCCGCGTGTCACCAGTGGTGAGAGGCTATTAGGGCTGGCCTCTAGCTTCGCCGCACGGTACGCTCTCTCAATGTCTCTACTGAGCAAAGATCTTCCTGCCATTTCTATAAACAACAAAACAGTCGTTATAACTCATTACAAATGATAACATAGTTACAAAATTGAAACGACATAATACGGATATAAATTATTGTTACGTACATGAACATAATAAAATTGCAAAGTAGTTCCATACTTATTACAAAATCATTGTTCACTACATAAAAATACAGTAAGATAGGTTCAAATTTGAAATTACAAAGTAGTTCCGTACTTATTACAAATTCACTGTTCACTACATAAAATTGCAAAGAAGTTACGAACTAGCGCCTCGCCTCCTAGTTTCTTCCGCTCCCGCGATGTCCCCTTGTGCCTCGATGGCCCCTTATTGCTAGGACAGTGCCGAAGGTTGTACAATTAGTATCCCAATGACCAAATTGATTGCATAGGAAACATTGTCTCGTTAGCCCTCCTGCTTTAGATTCATCCATATCATTCCGGATGCGCTGCGATGGCCGTCTACCGATGCATGTCCTCAGTAGCGCCGGGTCTAGGATATATCCCTTTCACCATGGTTTACAGTGTTGAAATTTCCCATTGACCGAAATCCTTCCAGCTCACCGGTCCAGGTATTGAGCACGGCCTCCTTAAGGTAATACAGAGAGACGAACGAGATTTCCGACATCCCAAGGACACCGCAAACAACTAGCACATGTGAGCAAGGAAGATGAAGCAACTTTGGTTTGTTGCATGTGCACTCGCACGTTGGCCATTCTTCATTGCCAACTTTCACAACATGCGTCCTCTACGGACTCCCACACCCGAACCTATCTGTAGGTAAGCGGACTTCGAACCTTCTTTCCACATTCCCAATGGGAACAACGGCGAGATGCCTAGCTTTCTCCTTCTTCTTATGCATGTACTCCATAATCTTCGAACAGTACGGTGTGTCTGGGTTGTTCACCATATGCATATGAGCCTTCTCGCGCCTCTCTTTGTAATGTTTAACTGAGCCCATGAAAATACCCTCTACTATAGCTATAAGTGGCAAAGCCCTGTTGCCTCTCAGCACAAAGTTATACGATTCTGCGAGGTTGGTTGTCATGACGCCGTATCTAGCTCCATGTGTGTCGTGCAACAACGACCACCTCTCCGTAGGCTCGTGCTCTATCCACTGCTCAAAGTTTTTAATCTGTCTTCCCTGCCTTCTCCTTGTTCCGGGCAGGTCAAATCCGGGTAAGTCGTACAGTCCTTGGGGTTCATCGTAAACTGGTGCTTCTACCACTGATGTTTGTGTTGCAACTGCCTGCATATGTGCTGCTATGTTTGCACCTCGAGCTGCTTTCCTCTGCACAACTTGTTGCTTCGTGAACTCCTGCAGTTTGGTATGCAAAAAAGTATACTTCCATTGCTGGTACTGGATGCACAACTTCTTGAAGATATTTATAAGGTTCTTGTTCCTGAATTGTGTGTAAAAATTGGCCCCTAGGTGGCGCATGCACCAACAGCTCTGAATGTCAATCCATGGCATTTCTTGCCCATGCTCTTTGAGTGTCTTAACAGCTTTCAGTATACCTGCATGCCTGTCATGAAGGATGCCAACATTCAGTGTGTCCTTCACAATTAAAATCTTCAACTGCCTAAAGAACCATAACCAGCTTTCGGTGTTCTCACTCTCCACGAAAGCAAAAGCGAGTGGCACGATTTAATTGTTTCCGTCCATTCCAATGGCGGTCAAGATTTGACCCTTGTACTGACAAGTGAGAAACGTGATGTCCACACATAACACGGGTTGACAGTGCCTGAAAGATTTGATGCATACACCGAACGAGTAAAAAAATCGATGCAGAACCCTTTAAGTTGGGGACTCCGGCAAAAAAAAGTCATGGATGTTTATATATGTGTCTGCATTCCTCGCCTGCAGTGTCCGCAATAAACGAACAACAACTTCGTATGCGTCTCGAAACGAACCAAATCTCATCTCCAGCGCCCTCTGTTTAGCCATCCAAGCCTTATCATAAGAAATGGTGTACAAATGATGCTTCTTCACATTCTTAATTATGCCCCTTACTCCCATGGCTTTCACATCCACTATTTCTGTGTACAACAACCGAGCTATGAGATTAGACGACAAGTTCGAATGATCGTTGCGGATACTTGCAAGCTCACAAGTGTGCGCCACAAAGTCGCTCACACGCCATGTTGTGTCATACTTAGGAACATACCCATGCACCCTTCTGGGACAATTGATGTCCAGGCATTCCATCGTCGGGTATTTTCTAGATGACACGGTTGTTTTGAGCAGCCTTTGAGTCGCCATTGCCCACTTAATTATTGATCCTGCATATGTCGCTTCGACGGAAACATAGCCCCTACGACGACATTATTCTGGTGATACTCCCAGTTAGAATCAAGGCCATCGTTGATTGTCATTGCAGACGAAAAGTTCTGATTCCATCTGCCAGGAATAGGCACCTCCGCACCATCATTAGACTCATCGGAATCATCAGCACCACTTTCACCTTCTGTATCTTCCTCTTCCATTTGGTTCTGCATGTATCAATTTTCTTCGTCACCATCAACCTCACCGTCTTCTCCTACGTAACCATCACCCTGACCACCATAAACATCTTCCGCATGGCTGCTCTGTCCAAGCTCGTAACCACCGCCACCACCGGGTGCTTGACTGCTCTGGCCTAATTCGTAACCACCACCACCGTTGGGTGCTTGACTGCTATGCCTGATTTGTAACCACCTCCTCCACCATAACCGCCTTCAGGAGGCGCTACCTCCTTCGCCACCGGAAGAACTAATGCCACGGGGTTAGTTCCTCTCCTATCAGACCCTTTTAACCAGCTCACCCACTTAGAGGTATCATCTACATGCCTCAGATACCATAAAATGTTTGATAACGACTTAGTCCACAATGCATGCACACCCACTGTGTGCACTTCAGGATTAAGCCCGAAACATTTTGTCAACCAGTACTTCACCTGCTCAATTGTCCATGCTCTAGGGGCAGTCAAATTCATCTCTACAGACTTGAACTCACTCAGATCAACTCCCATCTCATTTGATCGGACACTACCCAAACCATAGTAAAATACTATTTTCACTACATCTGTCATCTTTGCTCACCTAAAAAAATTCCGTCCGCGTCAACAAACGTACGTACTACACAACACATAAATACACTAACACCAATAGCAGCCCACATAAACCTACACAGTTAACACTACTATGCAAAGATTAGGGTTTACTCTTGTAGCCTGAGCAGCCTCTCCAACTGCAGCAGCACGAACAACATGTAGCAGCTCAGCACCACCACCAACCAGCAGCAGCAGCTCAACCCCTTACACCACCACCAACCTCCACCACTTCATCACCATTGCGGCTAAACAACACCACCAATCATCTCCAAACCCTAACCCATCTGTAGATTGGGCTTCCCTCAACTAATAGCAGCAAAATGGTGAAGTTTTAGTGGCTAAATCACTAGGGATCTGCAAAAAATGGTGAAGTTTTCGAGTTGTTCTTCGTGCGGGCGGGTAAGAGAAAAGGGAAGAAGAGAGGAGGAACAATAAAGAAAGGCCGAGGCGAGGGACATGTCTGCGGCCGGGCAGAAGGAGGCATGCCACGCTTTGGCAGCTAGTGACCGATCGGACTGCTCCTGTCCGACAGGGTGCTGTCAGCTGGTCGGCCACAGCTGCCACCTGCTGCCACCTGCAATCGGTCTGCTACTGTCCGATTGGCCTGCTCCTGTCTGATTGGTCGGCTGCATGCCAACCAGTCACACTTTTGAAAATATTCGAAAGTGCGTGGTAGTCATGGAATTAAATAATTAATACGTATTGTAAAAAAACGATGTAAGCTACTAGGATGCATGCGGCAGCAGCGAGCTACCAAGCTCATGCCTGCATGCAGCCACCTAGGCCTTGTGGGTATGCAGCAGCAGTAGCGCGCATGCATGAATGAGCGTGCAAGACTGGCCGGTGGCGCCGGCTGCTGCAGTTGCTGCAATACATGCGGGGGTGGCATGGGCAGACGGATTAGGCGCGGAGCGACCAATCAAGCGACGTGATCGGTCAGCCGATGGGAAGCATTTTCCTTACTTTTTTGGGAGGTAATGACAAGCTGGGTTTCATGAGAGGTAATGACAATGCCAAAATTCATGGGCGGTCTTGGCTTCAGAGACATAGAGCTCTTTAATCTTGCGTTGCTAGCTAGACAAGCATGGAGAGTTTTAATTGATCCACAATCTCTTAGTTCTGAAGTGTTGAAGTCAAAGTATTTTCCTAACTGTACTTTTCTGGAAGCCCAACTTGGAAATTCTCCCACGGATATATGGAGATCTATTCTAGAAGGGAGAGAAGTTTTGATGCAACGACTTATCAAGCGAATAGGTGATGGGAAGATGACAGAAATCTGGAGTTGTAATTGGCTACCGAGAGATTATAATATGCGCCTAATGGTGCTTGACACCGTTGGGGAACCCCAAGAGGAAGGTATGATGAGCACAGTTGCAAGTTTTTCCTCAGTAAGAAACCAATGTTTAATCGACCAGTAGGAGAAAGACGTGACTTCTGAAGATGTTGCTAGCTGACTTGTGTTAGGACGCACTACCGGCGTCAGCAACAACGTGGAACCTGCACACAACACAACCAACATACTTTGCCCCAACTTACAGTGAGGTTGTCAATCTCACCGGTTTTGCTGAAAAAAGGATTAATTGTATAGTGTGGAAAGAGATGTTTATTTGAAGTGGAATTAAAGAGAGCAGTGTTTGCAGTAAGTAAACAAAACAGGATAATTTTATCAGTGTAAAAGAAAGGACCGGGGTCCACAATTCAGTAGATGTGTCTCTCCATAAAGATAAATAACATGTTGGGTGAACAAATTACAGATGGGCAATTGACAGAATAAAGACCATACATGACAAGATGATTACTATGAGATTTGTTTGGGCATTACAACATAATACATAGACCGTAATCCAACTCCGTCTATGACTAATAATTCACCTTCCGGTTATCATCCGAACCCCTTCCAGTATTAAGTTGCAAGAAATAGATTATCGCATTAAGCAGTGTGTGTAAAGTAAACAATAGAAATACCCTTAGATAAAGCATTGTTGTTTTCTCCCTAGTAGCAGCAACACATCTACAATCTTAGAAGTTATTGTCACTCTTCCAGAAAACTAGAGGCATGGACCCACTATCGAGCATAAATACTCCCTCTTGGAGTTACAAGCATTTACTTGGTCAAAGCATCTACTAGCAACGGAGAGCATGCAAGATCACAAATAGCATATGACAAGTATATAATCGATCTCAACATAGTATTCAATATTCATCGGATTCCAGCAAACACAACATGTAGCATTACATAAAGATGATCTTGATCATGATAGGCAGCTCACAAGATCTAAACATGAGGCACAAATTGGAGAAGACAACCATCTAGCTACTGCTATGGACCCATAGTCCAGGGATGAACTACTCACACATCACTTCGGAGGCGGGCATGGTGATGTAGAGGCCTCCGGTGATGATCTCTCTCTCTGGCAGGGTGCCGGGAAGAGCTTCAGAACCCTCGCGAGCTAGGGTCTACGATGGCGGCCGCGACTGAACTTTTCGTGGATGGAGGCTCGGGTGTTTAGGTTTTTCCCGAGATCGTGAATAAATAGGCGGAAGAGCGAGGTCGGTGGAGGCCAGGGGTCCATGCCATGGCGCGGCCAGGCCCAGGCCCGCGCCATGGGGTGGTGTGGCCGCCATGTGGCCTTTCTCCATCTCCCCTCTGGACTCTATTTTCGCTACGGTAAAATATTAACTTCGGCTTTTGTTTCGTCCAATTCCGAGAATATTTCCTGTACAACTTTTCTAAAATACAAAATAGCATAAAACAGGAACTGACACTGTGGCATCTTGTTCATACGTTAGTGCCGAAAAATGTATAAAAGTACAATGAAGTGTGAGCAAAACATATATAATTTGGTGTAAACCAAGCATGGAGCATTAAAAATTATAGATACGTTTGCAACGTATCAGGGGCCCATGGCATGCTTCTGCAGATCCACCTCAGTTAGTTTCTCATCTTATTGATGTCAACTCTGCTTCATGGAATAGAGGGACGCTAGAGAAATTTTTTCTGCCAATTGATGTAGCTGCAATATGTTCGATCCCTATTTGTACTCGGCAGGTTCATGACTTTTGGGCTTGGAACTATGAGAAAAAGGTGTGTTTTCGGTGAGATCGGCGTATCGGATGCTCACTCAAACAAAGTATCGTAGAGAATCTTGGTTGGATGGTAATGTTGCATCGTGTAACTCGGCTGAAGAGCATAAAACGTGGACAAAACTTTGGTCAGTCCAAGTTCCATCTAAGGTGAGGATATTTCTTTGGAGATTGGCACAACTTTCGTTACCGTCAGGGGACTTGCTTCACCATAGGAAAATGGCAACGACAAGCGAATGTAAACTGTGCGGAATGGAGGATTCGTGGAGACACTCATTGCAAGATTGTCATATGTCTAGGTGTGTCTGGGCTTTAGCGGATCCGGAGCTACTTGAACATATGAATATGACTATAGAACCTGATGCCAAGAGGTGGATTTTCACAATGTTGGATTCGTTACTCCATCCCATCCTCAGTTTGTCACTCTTGTAGTAACCATGTGGGCTGTGTGGTACGCAAAAAGGCCATCCACGAAAATGAGTTTCAAAGCCCTCTTTCAATTCATTTGTTTGTCCAGAGATTTATTTCAGAGATAGATGAAGCAAAATATTTTAGAAAGGCACAAGCGAGGTTGGTTGATCAGCCGCACGAGTCTGTTGTAAAGTGGATTCCACCTCCTTTGGGACATGTAAAAATCAAGGTAGATCGAGCAGTATCAAGGACACAACAGTTTGGATCATATAGTGCGATATGCAAAAGTGAGACATGTCAGTTCTTAGGAGCTTCAGCCATCCGTCTCTCTGGAATTTCTAATCCTGATGTCCTAGAGGCCTTAGCCTGCAGAGAAGCTCTGGCCCTAGCTGCTGACCTAGTATGCAACAAAGTGATTATTGCTTCATATTGCAAGGGAGTGATTGATGATATCAATAACAAGAGTGGAGGCCCATACGCTACAATCATCAAAGAGATTGAAGCTTCGGTTGAAGATCATATTTCATGTGCTTTCATCCATGAGGGAAGAAGATCAAACAAAGAGGCTCATTGCCTAGCGAGACACGCTAGCTTTAGGTCTTACTGAAGGACGCCATATGTGGCTTATAAGTCCTCATATGTCTTTACCTATTCCTGTAAACATCTCTGAGGAATAAAGCTAAGCGTGTTTTACCCTAAAAAAAAAGATTGTTTCCTTTTTAAATGAGGCAAAAACTTTTCCTATTTCATTGAATTAAGAGAGAGTTTTAGGTTACAACCCTAGCCAAGCAGCCACAAAACAAATACAAAGCCCATTCCCAAGATAAAAAAATAATCTTAAATATTCCGTGCCCAGGATGCCCCAAAGACTAGTGTTTGGCTTAGGTCATCTCCAACGTTGCGACCTAAATCCGACACATTGGACCGTGCAGTTGTAGTCGTTTGGGTGGTCGCGGGGACACGCGGACACGCGGTCATGACCAACGGTTCGTTTGGGTCGCGCAATGCGCCCAACACACGCACGCAGCGCAAAACAAGAAAAACAAAAAACAATTAAATTAAATTTAAATTAAGTTCATTAAACTTATGCCCTATTTTAGGCAAATTTACACAAAAGAAAACCCTATATGGACTTTAAATTAAAAAAAAAAGAAATAAACCCGGTGAGGCAGATGCGGAATCGAACAGAGTAATTGAGCAGAACCCGGCAGTGCGGACACTCACGCTTCCATGGTCTCCTCCCCCTTCGCCGCGACTGAAGCCTGTGGAGCGCGATGCGGTGGCGTCCGACACGGCGGGGAGGTCTTGCGCCGCGCGGAGCAACAGCACGTTTGTGGGTGCGGCGGAGGAACCGAGGATGAGCGGCGGCTGGCTGGACCGTGGACTGGGGGCTGGGGCAACGCCGCGTAGCTCGGGCCGTTGTGCTGCTTACGGTGTCGCAAGCTGGCACGGTCGCCGGAACGTGCCGATCCCAGGCTTGATCTCGTTGATGGGCGGCAGCACAGCGAGCAGCCTCCACGAACCACGAACGTGGGCTGAGCACGATCACACCACGGAACACACCGTTTGGTTTTTTTATATTTAGCAGAAGAAAAAAAACCAAACGTGTGGGTTGTGCGAACTTTTTCTTGAACGAAATAAAGGGAACTTCTGGGCTGGGTCGTGGGGGCTGGCCCGTACTCTTTTTTTTTAGAACAGTCTGGTCCGTATTGGAAGCTCCCTATCACGGCCTCAAAGTCTCAAACCAAACGTGTCAGGGCCCACAGCTTCGGTACTGCGGACTGGTGACCTGGTGGGCTTCTGCTTCTCCGTATGGGAAGATCTCGATGGCGCACGCTTGTCTCTACGCCTGGAATGGAATTTCCAGACTAGCGCTCGACCCTTTCAGGTTTTGTTCAGCCAAATAGTTTTTTTTTTAGTGCTTCTAGGATGAAAAATGCTGCTAATGGGTCGACCAATGGCGCGCATGACCGGTTGTTATGTCTCTCGCGAACACTTTCTTCACGCTCGTCTCTCCAAGGCCCGCGCAGATTAGCACCGATGTGATCGGGGGCCCATATGCCTCTAAGCTATAGCGTGATCGTTTCTCTAAAAAACAAACAGGTATGCATGCACCGCATAGCAAGCTTGCTAGACATTCACCGCATAGTTAGCTAGCTGCAGCGCCGCTGGGTTTCCTACTAGCATATATGTGCATGTAATCTAGTCTGGCTTCTCCATGCTAGCTAAATGTGTGCACCGCTACCATAGTACCACACGACATGGTGTTCGCTGATTCATCTCGCCGTTGTCCTGACATGTCGGTGACCGTCCCGATCAATTCGACATTTATCCTACCAGAGAGCCCACCATGTATACTCCTGCGATGTCATTCAATCCCTGTGACGTCCACAACAATGATGTACACGATTTACCAACGAGAACATGCACGGAGTCATTCGATCTAGCATCGAAGGGCCTCCGATGAGCCGGGTTCATGGCCGATAGTGCCACATTGGCGAGTCCGGGACACGCCATGGACAATGGTTTGTGGTTAGTGATATACAATGTTGTACACGTCCACCTGATATGTTGAGGGCATACATGTGAAACATTGTGAAAGCACATGCGGGATGTTGCAATGTTTTCTAGGCATTTTCTACAAGTTGTGTTTTCTTTGATTTTTTGATGTTCATAAGTTCTTGAAAATGTAACAAAATTGTATGATTCTAGAGAGTTGTTGTAGTATAATTTTTTTTTTCATCAGAATTCTGGAGATTGTTGTAGTATAATGGTTTTTGGACGTTTGCTACGAGTTCATATTTTAATCTATATTTTTTATGTTGCATACGGGCATTCAAAATGATGCAAATATACAACTTTTTTGTTGTAATTGATTTTGATTTTCTTTGAAATTGTTGCTATTTTGTTGCAAATGAATCTATAACAGATGGTTTGTTGCTTAACCATATAAACACATAAAATTTTGTTGTAATCACTGGCGATTTTTATTGAAATCGTTGGTGATTTTTATTGCAAATCAATCTGCAGTGGCACACAAATGTGAGGAGTGGGGGAGAGCTTTGCCTCACCCATGCCCATGAGTTGGAGCAGAGCTCATTGTGGATTGGGGCAAAAGATGTCGTAGAAGCGGGCACTGGTGCTGAGGATGAGGTCAGGGTTGCGGTCCTCCAACATCAAGCAGCCTCCACGACGAACACCTTCCCGAGAGATGACACCACCGTGAATGAGACACAATATCGTGGCGAAGTTTACGTGAGATGACCACAATGGAGACCTCTCGGGGAGGCAGATGTAGAATCGAACCGGGTAATTGAGCAAACTAGCGGTGCACTCACACTTCCATGGTATTCTTGTTCTTCCCCTTAGCAACTTCCATGGCTTTGTTGGTATTCTTTTTTATTTTCTCATGTTTTATTTTTTGGTTTTATTTTTCTCTTTCTATCGTTCTATTTTCATTTTTGCTTTTTTTCTTTCTCTTCTTTCATGATTTTCCCGTTTCTTACCGAGAGTGGATTTTGTACTTACACGCATGGGTGTAGGTGTTTCCTTCACCATCCATTTATTCCTCGAGATTCATGCTCACCATGGTAGATGGAAATATTCATTTCTCTCTCCTCTTTTTATCCAAATCGCAAAACACAACGGACGTGATGGAAACATCCACACCCATGCGTGTAAGTACAAAAGTATTTCCTTCTTTACCTTTTCCTTTATTTTGTTGAGTTTATATTTTCGTTTTGGTTTTTGATTTCTTGAAACTTCTTATAGGTTTACTTTTTCTTTTTAGGAACTTGTGAATGTTTTATTTTGAACACATGCACATTTTACCTTTTTTGTCTCGTGAATAACTTTTTCGAACCCGTGAACAATTTTTTGAAGATGTGAAAAAATTTATGTTCTTTTGTAGTTTCTATTTATTATATTATATTTCCCTTTTTATTATTTTCTCATTATTTTTCTTTTTTCTTATTTTATTTAATATTTAATAATTTCCCTATTTTATTTTTTGTTTTCCATTTTTTATATTTAGGATTTAATTCGAAGTAACGTAATAGAAGCACCATATTCAAAACTTCTCGATTTTGTTTCATGTTTATATTTTTTGTTTATATTTTTGTTTTTTATTAATACATGAAAACTTTTTAAACTTATGAACATATTTACGAACTCATGAGGATTATATTTTGAACACATTAACATTTATCCGTAACCATATTTTCCAATCTTGAATAATTTTGCGGATTCATGAACATTTTAACTGTTAACACTTTGTTCCAATGCATGAAAATTTTCTTCCATAAGATGAATCGTGAACAAAATTTCAAGACACAAAATTTTTCGATATCATGAACCTTGTGAACATTGATGAACATTTTTTAGACTATACGATCCGTTTTTTTTTTATATATGCATATTTTTTTGCATTGTTACAATTTTGTAATTATGAAAATCTTACTACAAATTTACTATCTAAATACACTTTTCAAAATTCATTGAAAAATTGTCTAAAATAGGACTACTTCCTGTTGGAGGAAACATGGGCGTGGTAGTTTTTTTGGTGAAACGTTCCTGTGCCACCAGTTTGAGAGATCAATGTCTACTGGGCCTTCGGTTAGAAGAAAGTTCTACGAGGTAGACAGAGATAGGAATCACTAGAAGCGATCCACAGAGGACCCCGAAAGCATTCGCCTGACATGTACTCTTCCTCATGTTTTTTATTATATGCTTCATTTATTATAGAACTAGTTCTTGTCCCGGCCGAGAGTAGCGATATTGCAAATTAATCATCTTTTCAATGAGAGCGATGGACGTCAACACCAATTCTATATACATAGGGAGCATAATTCTTATAGTTGGAGTTGGATGCATCCAAGCTAATCATTTTTGTATTTCTCGCTCAACACAAAGGTTCAATGTAAGCTAATCATTTTGGTGGTCGGTTAGCAGTTGACAACTAATCTTTCCTTTTGTTGTTAAGTCACGACCAATATTTTTGTTAATGAGTCAAGAGAACTAGCCGAAAGAACGTTTCAACTGAACCAAAGGCTCATAGAAGAGACAACCTGCAATGGCATTACCAATTATTTGTAATATTAAGTAGTTACTAGCAAAAGTGCCCGTGCGTTGCACCGGAAGCAATAAATATGTTTTTAAGTAAATGGAGCAATAAATACTTAATCGCTCCCTCAAACCATCCGTGGTGACACTTATTTTTCACAATCGTCTTATATTTACTAATATAAATTATTAACTATTATAAATATAGATAGGAAAAACATGCTTATATGAAAGAAAATCTGTCTTACTGATTCTAACAAAAACCAACCAATTGTAATGAGTCCACAACTGCTTTGTGGTCGGGCGTGCCACCACTTCCTACTCCGTCTGCCAATTCAGCCTGGCCACCCTATTTGGTATTTCTACGTGTAGGGGTCCTTTTTTTTGCGGGGGAAAAGAAGATGCCAGTAAATCCACAATCTTACAGAAAAGCCCAGGACACAAAGAAAATTACAAAACAGTCCCTCCTGGACTCCAACTACGCCGGCGACATGGACAGGGGCTGCAGTAGCTGCCGAATCTTCTACTGGTACATGGCCAACTGTTTGGACTGATGGACTTACCAGTCTTGATCATTACAAAACTTTGCGCAGAGTTCCATTACGATTAATGGGTGGCTTCGAGATTTCTTGTGGGCCCAACTACTCGATACAACGATCTATTAGATCGCGTCCTTAGACACCGAGATGCAATCATATCCCACCTTAACTGGACTCCACAAATTCAAGTTATACCCACTTTACTTTAATCGACTTCTTTTCTACTGCCCATAAAGAAGAAATGAAGTAATAGGTAGGGAAACCTGCTCGATTTAGATCGGGAAAATCGTACAGATTTTATGAAACCATGTGCGATGGAAAAAAGAGTACAATTTCTTTCTTTTTTTGCTACAATGGGCGGGACAAAGGGTCGCGATCTCGCGAGGGTGAGCTAACTCCAAAAACCCGTCCTCAGTTCGGATTGCAGGCTGCAACTCGCCTTGGGGAAACGCACCTGGTGCAGCAGCTAATCGAGTGGCTTTAGAAGCTCCGCTGAAAAAATAACTAAAGAAATACCACATCTAGAAGCACAACATTTCGATTAGGGTCGTATTCTATGGTTACAATTCTACCAGATATGTCTTTTTGATTCCGTCTAAAATCTATTTTACGGACCCTTTGTCCCGCCCATTGTAGCACGTGTGTCGCCCAGGGCATAAGGGGCCAGTCGCAAGCCTAGCCTTAGGCACCCCCCTCCTTACGGTTAAGGCCATTTCTTTAACAAGTGAATAGGAATATACTCTGGATCGGAATCTGAAGAAAGTACTACTTGATAATTATGATGCGGAACTGGGTAGTGATATTGATCCGGAAGAAGCTCAACAGGCACTTAAAATAGCCGAAGCTAACTTGAGTAAAGCTGAGGGTACGAAAGAATTGGTTGAAGCGAAGCTAGCTCTCAGACGAGCCAGGATACGAATCGAGGCTGTCAATTGGATAATTACTGTGGGATGTAAAATAAACATAGAGGAAAAAAAGATCTAATGAGGCTACTATGAAATATTTACTCATGGGTGGGGCAAGCTCTTCTATTCTGGTTCATGGTTTCTCTTGATGGTTCATCTGGGGGGAGATCGAGCTTCAAGAAATTGTGAACGGTCTTATCAATACACAAATGTATAACTCCCCAGGAATTTCAATTGCCGCCAAAGATCTTACCATTTCCGAAGGAACTGGGCTACGGATAATGCAAATCGAAGCTATTTTATGTCTGACTCAGGCCTATATGACCGATCGATCGAAATACTCCAAGACGAGCCGGTGGTACATGCCTTGTAGTACATTGAATTATGTGTCAAGCTCAACTCCTTTTTCTTGAAGTACATATAGAAAAGTGCATGTCTTTTAATTTGGTTTTGCCTTAATTTGTTGTACACCATGGAAGTAACATGTTGTGTTCCTTTCTTCGTACGTGTAATCTGTTTGCTGGTGTGTTGCACGGAGAGCACAATAGCGCATGTACATCCATCCATATGCCAATGTGGTCCACCATGCATGGCGGACGTACTATTCAACTATTGCCATTTTCTTTCAGGTGCAAGATGCGACTACCGCGTCAGACTGCTGGTTCAACAGCCTCACGTATGTATGGCGCCGGCCACCAACAGATAATGAGGGACGTGAGATACCGAACCTGCATCATCGCACGCCCATGTTTTCAAAGAAATCATTTGCACTTTCTTTTGTTGCCCGGACACCAAACCGGCCGGAGAAACGAATACCAGATTCTCAGCAACCACATGACTTGGCGCACGGATCGGTCAACAACAGAACTCGAATATGGAGCGTACGCTTCCGCCGCCGCAACCGCCTGTTGACGATCGAGGCGTGCCGGCGATGTAAGAAAGCCGCCGGCTAGGCATAGCGCCTCGCCTGTCTATGCGACGCCGAGGACGTCGCGCACTCAGCCATTTGGATCGACATCGGCGTCACCCGACTTTGTCATGGAGCGGAGCAGCTCGATCGGCCCCAAGCATGCTCGCCCAACCAACTTCTTTTGATCGGCCTTGTCGATGGTGTGGAGGAGGTCGGCTCCGAGCCCGCTCTCAAAGGCCAGCATCTTCTACTCCCCAACTGTCGACCCTAGTGAGGAGCAGGGGAACGTTTTTGGACGACCCCAGCGGTATTGCTCATTGATCATGTTACGCTACTTCTCTCGCGCCCTCTACGTCATATTCGTGGTCCGATCTTCAGATTCTTCACGGACCGAGTGGAGGCGGAGTTGCGCTGGTTGGTAACTGGCTGCGCTTTGTGAAGGCGCTTTTCACAAGAGAGGAACACCCGGTGGTCGTCTCCGTGCTGCGGTGGCGCAGCTCAGGACGACGTACGTATGGAGCGGAGAGGTCAGGTTGGCTCTTGCCTGGTTATTTGTAGGCGCTTAGGCAGGACTCGTCGTATCCGGCTTGGAGAACGTATCCCTGTTAAACGTATAATGTTGGGGAAATCTAGCAGTACAGTGCAACAAAACATGGTGGAGCTCCTGCGACGCCCTCCCTCTGCCCCAGCCGCCGGCGGCGGCAATTCCCTGCCCTCCCCGCGCGCCGCTGTGCCCTCCCCCCAGGTAGCCTCAGCCTCGTCGTCCTCCTCCCTCCTTCTACCGCCCGGATTCGACTCCCCTACCGCTTTTCCGCCCGAGTTCTGTTTTGGGAGCCTCCAGATCCAGAACCTCTCGTCACCGACACAGCGCCGGCCGCCGGCCTCGTCCTCTTCAATGGTCCCGGAGACGCCGGATCCGCGGCGCCCCTCGAGCCCTGCGCCTCCCCCTGGCACTGCTCCGCCTGCCCCCTGCTCTGACGTGGGCATTCAAGACGGTGGCCTTCAAGACGGTGGGTGGCGCTGCCAGCCACCACCACGCGGGGGCGTCTTCTCCAGCTGGCTTCCACCCCTGCTCTCGACGGATTCGCATTCACTGCAGGTCACCTCGGATGTGGCGGCCCATGCCCCTTTGCCCCCGCACGCCGGAGCCTACGGGGCGGGGCTCGAGACTGACTGGCAGCCGGTTCGCCCGGCGCACTGGTGGAGGAAGCTGAGATCGCCTCAGCTGCATTCAAGGCAGGGGCGTTGGCATTCAAGCCGGCCTCTCCTACCTGCTCACATTCAAAGGGAGAGGAAGGGAGACAAAGTTAAGGAGAGAAGCGAGAGAGTGCTTCCGTTGCTTCGCCATCGGCCACATCGCTCTCCACCGCCGAAACCCGGTCCGTTGCCGCTCATCGCTATAAGCTCGGCCATACGGCCAGAGTCTGCCGCCGCCGCCTCCGTGACCTGCGCGACCACTTCAGGCTCCAGAACAACAGCCAAGATCAAGAACTCCCACCTCCGCCACCGCCGGGCCGCCCATCCTCTGAGCAAGCTCCGCCACCGCCTCCTCCTGGGCCCCCGCCCGCCGATGCCGTCCGCATCATCATGCCGCGCATCGGCGACCCGGCCGCACGCCCTGCGGAGGGCCACGTCGTCGTCGCTGCTTCGCCGGCCATTGTGCAGGCCGAGGAGAGCCTAGCCTTACACGCCGTCTTCATCCGCCTCGGAGGCACCAGGCCTAAGGTAAACGCTGCTGACATCTCCAGGGCCATTGAGGAGCATACCAAGATCCACCATGACCACTTCCGCGTCGTGCCGACGTACCCGGATGACTTCTTCGCCACCTTCACGTTCCAGCACCACCGCGAGCAGGTGGCCTCGCCTGGGCGCTTCTCCTCCCGCGGGCTCGACCTCCACATCTCCCGGTGGACGAAGCTCGCCCATGCCGAGGTAGCCACACTCAACTACCACGTCCACCTGTGCCTCGAGGGGATCCCTTTCCAGGCTTGGAATGATGAGGTCGTCGGGAAGGTCATCGGCAAGAACTGCATCGCCAACTACTTCGACGTCGCCACGGTCCAGAAGGAGGACACCTCGGCTATGAGCCTGTGGGCTTGGTGTGCCCACCCGAACGACCTGCCTAAGGTTGTTTGGTTGACCATCATCGACGGGCCTTCTCCGGTCTTCGACGTCCGCGCCGACAACTCGCTGCAAGGCAAAAAAGGGCTCACCAGCAAGGTGATCATCCACCTTGACCTCCATGAAGACTTGACGCCTGGTGCTGATGGGCGCCCCCCTCGCCACCCGGCGCGTGAGCGCCACGATTGGCGCCTGGGCTATGCGGCTGGGGAGCAGCCGCAGAGACCTCGTCATGCCCAGGACGACCGCGGCAACCTACGACGCGACCACGACCGCCGCGATGACGACGACGACAGACACGGCCGGCCTGACAACCGGCGTTCCTGGGCGGGCCGCCTCTTCCGCAGCCGCTCTCGTGCTGATGCCGCTGGCCGTGATGGCCGAACTGGTGGCGATCGAGACGGCGGCCGGGACGGACGCCGCGACGGACGTGGTGACCGCGGATATGAAGACCGCCGCGACCGCCGTCGGGCTGAGCTGCCAATCCCCGACCACCGTGCCATCGACCCGAAGAAATTCCAGCGCCTCAAGTGTGGGGCGGTGATTCCGGCCTCGGGATCTCGCCGCCGGGGTCGCGCCTCGTCTCCTCCTTCCGCCCGCGGCTCCCGCCAGTCCTACGGCGACGGCGCCCGCGGTCGCTCTGCTCCCAGGCGGCTCGCCTCCATCATCTGCGTGGGTCATGATGGGCCCACGTTCCAGGGCCCTTCACAGCTGCTGTGTGCCGCTGGCTCCAGTGTCTCCCCACCACGCTCGGCCCCTCGTCAAGCAGCCACCGGCAGCCTGTCTTGCGCGAGGCGCCTCGAGTTCTCGCCGGCGCCTTCGACGGCTTCGCCTGGATCACCTCGGTTCAGCACACCTTGTGATGTCCTACTGCTGAGGTCCCCGGCGGCCTCTACTCCCATCCACGGCGACGGCGCTTCCCCAGCTCGTACACCCACGTCGGCGGTCGACGACATCGCCGCCAACCCGCAGCAGCACGACACCAGGCTCTTCGCAAAAGCCCCGACGCCGATCCTCACCAGGCCGCCATCGCCTCGCCCGACACCGCCACTGCCCCGTCGCAAGACCTTGGCGGGCGTCACAGGTTTCAACCTACCGCGGTCCAGCGCCCGTGTCCTGAAGAGGGGACCTCGTGCACCAATGGCGCTGCTAGCTGAACAACTGCTGTGCAAACGCCTCGGCATCCTGAAGGACGGTGAGAAGCTCACCGAAGAAGCAATCCTCAAGTTTGCTGACATGTTCAAGGGCAAGCTTCCACCCATCGCCATCGACGCCCTCCGCGCCCTTTTCCGCCTCGACTGCGACCTCGCTGCTGCTGTGGAGGACGCCCTCATGGCCCATGGCGGAGCTGCTGCGATCGAGCATGCGCAAGATGACGAAGCTGGGCATGCGCAGTCCGTCGAGGCTGCCATCTGACGAGGCTCTCTCGTTTGCTTTCGGGTATGCTAGTTTCCTTATGTTAGCTAATCATTCTATGTCTCCAAAAACGTTGATTCGTGCTTATAGTTTGGGTCAAGGAGCAGTCCGTCCTTTGCCCGTGGTTCAGCTGCTGCTACCGGTCCGGTTTGTGGACAGTAGCTTGTTCTTGGCTGCTGATCTTCCCTGGGAATATGCCCAGCCCATGCGCTATGAAAAAACTGTTGTTTGCCACATCTGTCTGGCCAGATGTGTGATTTCTCCATCAACATTCTTTGCTGGAACGTGAGAGGGTTGAACGACCCAAACCGCAGAACGACCGTTTTCGAAACCATCGCCGATACCTCTTGCCACATTGTCTGTCTTCAGGAGACCAAGCTTGAGTTGGTGGATCCGTTCATCGCCGCCTCTATCGGCGGTTCGCGTTTCAAAGGATTTGCGCAAAGACCCGCCATCGGCACTCGTGGTGGGATTCTCATCCTTTGGGATAAGGAGGCGGTGGAGCTCTCCAACATCGATGCCCGCACCTTCTCGCTCTCGGCCTTGGCTAAATCCACTAGAGACAATGATGCTTTCATGATTACGGTGGTCTACGGCCCTACGAACCTTGCCTTGAAAGATGACTTCTTTCGGGAGCTTGTCGACCTCAAGCCGAGCCCGGGGACCAATTGGATTGCTCTCGGAGACTTCAACCAAATAAGCCGTGCCCGTGCCCGCGACAAAAACAACAACAACATTAACCGGACGAGAATAAACAATTTCCGGGATACCCTCAACAATTGCGACCTCAAAGGAATTCACCTCCAAAATCGGAAGTTCACATGGTCTAATGAACAAGCGACTCCTACCATGTCGATGATCGACGCCTTCTTCTGCAACGAGGATTGGGATACCTCCCATGATGATCACATCCTACACGCCCTCTCCTCCTCCCTCTCCGATCACCGCCCCTCCTTCTCGCTAGTTGCCGCGGTCCCAAAAAGCCCCACTCCTTTCGGTTCGAAGACTTTTGGACCCGCATGCCGGGATTCTTTGAGGTTGTCCAGAAAGCTTGGAACGAACCAACTGGGCATGTCGACCCTTACCATATTCTGCATAGTAAGCTCATCACCACTGGCAAACACCTCAAAGTTTGGAGTAAGGGCCTTTTCTCCACCGCCAAGATTCAACTGCACATGGCTCTACTCGTCATTTCACATCTTGATCGGGCCATGGAAACTAGGCTCCTTTCGCCGGAGGAGCGCGACATTCGTACAAGATTAAAGAGAAGAGTCATTGGATTGGCGGCTCTTGAGAGAGCCAGGAAGAAACAAAGGGCGAGAATCAATGATCTTTGGGATGGAGACGCAAACACCAAATTCTTCCATAGGAAGGTCAATGCGAGAAGAAGGAAGAATTTCATCCTCAAGCTCCGACACAACAATGGGTGGGTTACCTCCCACGAGGAGAAACAAGAGATCGCTCAAGCACATTTCAATGCGGCCATTGGGCATGTGAACCCCCGCTCCATCTCTTTCAATTGGAGTGCTTTGGGCCTCCCAACTCCAAATTTGGCGGGCTTAGATGACCCTTTTTCCGAGGATGAGGTCAAAAAGGCGATCTTGGAGATGCCTTCCGACAAAGCCCCGGGCCCCGATGGCTTCAATGGGAAATTCTTCAAGGTGTGTTGGGATATCATCAAAGCGGACATCATGGCGGTCATTCAACGCTTCTCCGACCTCCGCACAAGAAACCTACATTGGCTAAACACCGCTAACATTGTGCTTATCCCAAAGAAAGATGGGGCCGAAGCCATCACCGACTTTAGGCCTATTAGCCTCATTCATGAATTTGCAAAGATTGTGGCCAAAGTCCTCTCCATGAGATTGGCCCCACGTATGAATGACATTGTCTCCCATGCCCAAAGTGCTTTCATCAAATCTCGAAGCATCCATGAGAACTTTATGTTTGTCCGCAACTATGCTAGATGGTTACATCGACGAAAGAAGGCTTCCCTCCTCTTCAAGCTTGATATTAGGAAAGCTTTTGATCATGTTAGATGGGACTATGTCCTTGAGCTTCTCCAACGCCTTGGCTTCCCGCCGCGGTTCCGGGATTGGGTCGTAGCTCTCTTTGGCACCTCCTCCTCGAGGATTCTTCTCAATGGCGTCCCCGGGAACCCTATCAAACATGGCCGGGTGCTTAGACAAGGAGACCCTCTATCGCCATTGCTTTTTGACATCGCCATTGACCCTCTCCAACGCATCCTACATGTCGCCACCGACCTTGGCATACTCACCCGCCTCCCCGGAAGAGGCGCTAGATTCCGGACTTCCCTCTATGCCGACGACGCGGCCATCTTCATGTCCCCTATCCGTGCGGAGATCTCCTCCCTCGCGCAAATTTTGAGCGACTTTGGCGAGGTCACCGGGCTTTTCACCAACTTCGAGAAGAGCCTCGTTGCACCTATTCGGTGCAACAACATCAACCTTGAGCAAGTCCTTCAAGGTCTACCGGCTACCATGGCGTCTTTCCCCATGCGTTACCTTGGACTTCCCCTCGGGGTCACAAGGCTTAAAAGATCCCACTTTCAATACATCGAGGACAAGGCTTTGGCACGCATCGCCCCAATGAATGGGAGATACTTCAACATCGCCGGCAGGAGGGCCATTGTTAAATCGGTCCTTACCTCCCAAGCTATATACCCTCTCACTTCCCTTGAGGTGCCCGCAGAACCTCTACAAGCCATCACCAAGACCATCCGTAGCTTCTTTTGGGCGGGCACCGAAAAGGCCACAGTGGTAAATGCAAGGTCAATTGGACCGCTGGTCTGTCGCCCCACCTACCTTGGAGGCCTTGGCATTCTCAACATGGACAAATTTGGTAGGGCTTTGCGCCTACGTTGGCCTTGGCTTGCTTGGACTTCGCCGGATAAGCCATGGGTCGGTATGGAAAACCCATGAAACGGTGACGACATGGAGCTTTTCCACTCGCTCACAAAGGTTACCATTGGAAATGGCATGAAGGCAAGTTTTTGGAACGATCCTTGGGTCGATGGTCTAAGCCCCAAATGCATCGCCCCCTCCATCTTCGCTCTCTCGAGCAAGAAATCTTCGAATGTCCGGGATTCCATTATCGACGGCGCTTGGGTCGACCACCTTGATACTTCGGAGGGACTCACGGTGCAAAACCTCATTGAGTTCACCAAGTTGTGGTCTCACACCTCGCTGATTCACCTTCATGCGGACACCCCGGACTCCATTGTTTGGAAGCTCACCTCGAATGGGGCCTATTCGTGCTCTTCGGCTTACAACGCACAATTCGAAGGGACCATTCGCTCTTGCATGGATGCTATCGTTTGGAAGGCTTGCCCCCCCCCCCCCAAATGCAAACTCTTCGCTTGGCTTATCATCCAAAACCGAGTGTGGATGGCGGACCGGCTTGCCAAACGGGGTTGGCCCAATGGTCGGGTATGTCCCCTATGCTGATGCCATGACGAATCCGCCAACCACCTACTCTTCAAATGCCGCTTCACGATTCGCATTTGGAAGATGATCCAAGATTGGCTCCATATTCATGACTTCGACCCTTCCTCTTGGAACGGCTTCGATAGTGTCGAGCTTTGGTGGACCTCTATCGTCTTTGCTCATGGTGGAAGGAGGAAAGCTATGGCTTCTCTTCTCATGTTGGTCTCGTGGGAGATTTGGAAGGAACGGAATGCAAGAACTTTTAAGAATGTGGCGACCATGCCTACTATCATCTTCGCCGGGATCAAATCGGAGGCTAGGACTTGGGTTGTAGCCGGTGCTAAGCACTTGGGTCTTTTCATAGCGGGAGAGTAAACCTTTTGCCTTTGCCGGGGTTGTAACCATGACTATTGAACTTTCTTCTCTTCTCTATTAATGAATTAAGGCAAACCTTTTGCCTTTCTTTCAAAAAAAAAAAATAATGTTGGGGAACTTGCTCAACCCTCTAGGGGTGGCTTGTCTCTCATATATATAGGAGGGTACAACGTACCAATACAAGAGTACAATACAACGACCACATACGGTCTGTACAAATACACAGCTATACAAGTCTAACACCCTCCCTCAATCTCAACTCACTCCTGACTCTAGGATGTTGAGATTGCGCCTACGAACCTCAAACATAGGTGATGGTAGAGGCTTGGTGAAGATGTCTGCAAGTTGATCTTTAGATGAGATAAACCTGACTTGTAGTAACTTCTGTGCAACACGTTCCCTCACAAAATGAAAATCAATCTCAATGTGTTTGGTCCGTGCATGGAACACTGGATTTGATGCCAGAAACATAGCTCCAATGTTGTCACACCAAAGGACCGAAGGATGCGGCTGAGAAACACCCAACTCTTGGAGTAGAGACTCAATCCAAATAAGTTCCGCAGTTGCATCAGCAACCGCTTTGTACTCAGCTTCTGTACTGCTCCTCGATACGAGTAGCTTCGCTTACGCGCACTCCGTGCGATCAAGTTTGGACCCAAATAGACAGCATATCCCCCCGTAGAGCGCCTATCATCGGGACAACCTGCCCGAGTCCGCATCAGAGAAAGCAGAAAGAACGCCAGACGGACTGGAGCGAAGATGAAGACCAAAGGAGACAGTGAGCTGAACATAACGCAGAATGCGCTTAACTGCAGACCAGTGAACATCAGTGGGAGCATGAAGGTACTGGCACACACGATTGACTGCAAAAGAAAGATCTGGTCGTGTAATGGTGAGATATTGCAGTCCTCCAACAATACTTCGATACTCAGTCGCCTCCTCCGAAGATAAAGGAGTGCCAACAGTAGCAGAAAGTCGATCAGTGGAAGACATGGGCGTGGGCGAGGTTTTGCACTTAAGCATACCCGCACGGCGAAGAAGATCCATAGAATATTTCTTCTGCGTTAGAGCCAAACCATGTGCATAATGAGCCACCTCAATACCAAGGAAGAAATGAAGTTGTCCCAAATCCTTGACAGCAAAGTCTCGACCAAGAGCAGCAACAAAGGGGTCAACCGCAGTCGAGGAAGAACTCAGCAGAATGATGTCATCCACATACACAAGTAAGTACATGGTGACACTCGAGCGCTGAAACAGAAACAGTGAAGAATCCGCCTTGGACGGAACAAAACCATGCGCAAGGAGTGCAGAAGCTAAGCGAGCATGCCAAGCGCGTGGCGCTTTCTTCAGACCATAGAGGGCTTTCGTCAGACGGCAAAGATGCTGAGGCCGGGTGTGATCAACAAAGCCAGGCGGCTGCCGCATGTAGACCTCTTCTTCGAGCAGACCATGGAGGAAAGCATTTTGCACATCAAGCTGGCGAAGGGACCATCCTCGAGATACTGCCAAGGACAGAAGAAGTCGAATAGTAGTAGGCTTCACAACCGGGCTGAATGTATCCTCATAGTCCAGTCCATAGCGTTGTTTAAACCCCTTGGCCACTAGTCGGGCTTTGTAGCGCTCAATGGAGCCGTCAGCATGCTTCTTGACCTTAAAAACCCACTTGGAGTCAATGATGTTAACCCGAGATGAGGGAGGAACAAGTGTCCAGGTGTCATTCTTCATCAATGCCTGATATTCTTGTTCCATGGCTGTTCTCCAATGCGGAATACTCATGGCAGCTTGATAACTGCGAGGTTCAGCAGTAGGATCAGCGACAGCTTGAGCCAGACAAGCAGCCAGATAGGTGACAGTGCCATCAGTGCGCTGCAAGGGGCGGACAATGCCACTGCGGCTACGAGTGTGCGGGCGCTGAGGAGCAGCGGGCACTGGAGCCGGTGGAGAAGTTGTCACAGGCGCAGACGGTGAGGCGGCTGTCGCCGTGGGGACTGGCGACGAGGGCGCAGCCGACCCAGGCGGATGGATCGGCGAACGAGGCGAAGGCTCCAGCCCAGGCGTGCTGAACCGCGGGGACGCCTGGCCAGGCCAGGCAGTCCGGGGAGACGCAGGCCCAGGTGAGCCGAGCCCTGGGGACGCCAGCCCAGGCGATGATGTCGACGAGGCGCTGGGGGCAGCATCCGGGGAGCGATCGTCGTGACCAGGAGCATGCACATGCACTGGATCGACGTGGAGCGCCACAGCGCTAAGAGGCGCATCCGGGAGAAGCTCCAATCGAGCACCGCGTCCAATTCCTGCACCATGATTAGGCAACAACACAGGCGAATATGCAACATCTTCAAATTGGCCAGGCAAGGGAGATGAAGGCATGTTGGAGGCTGTGGTGGATGGCGGAGTCATGGCGGCAAAGGGAAAGACATGTTCATCAAAGACAACGTCCCGGAAGATGTAAACACGATTAGTGGGTACATGGAGACACTTGTAGCCTTTATGTAGGGAACTATACCCTAAAAACACACACTTTTTAGACCGAAACTCGAGTTTTCGACTATTATATGGACGAAGGTGAGGCCAACAAGCACACCCAAACACCTTGAGAAAGGTATAGTCCGGGGTTTCATTCAAGAGAAGCTCAAGGGGGGTTTTCATATGAAGACCACGTGTAGGTAATCTGTTGATGAGAAAACACGCGGTGGCAAAAGCATCACTCCAGAACCTAAAGGGCACCGAGGCATGAGCGAGCAAAGTGAGTCCAGTTTCAACTATATGACGATGTTTGCGTTCTACAGCGCCATTTTGCTGATGTGTATGCGGGCATGAAACGCGATGAGAAATCCCAAGCTTATTAAAGAAAGTGTTGAGGTTGCGATACTCGCCCCCCCAATCCGACTGAACATGAATAATTTTATGCTTAAGAAGACGTTCGACATGAAGTTGAAACTGAAGAAATATATCAAACACATCAGACTTGCGCTTGATCAAATAAAGCCAGGTAAATCGACTATAAGCATCAATAAAACTGACATGGTAATTGTGACCACTAACAGATGTTTGTGCTGGACCCCAGACATCAGAAAACACAAATTCAAGAGGACTCTTAACTTCTCTGGTGGATGAAACAAAGGGGAGTTGGTGGCTTTTGCCTTGTTGACAAGCATCACACACACCTATCTCTTTATTGCTAGACTCTAATGGCAGCTCATGGCGATGAAGAATATGGCGAACAATGGGAGTGGCAGGATGACCAAGGCGAGAGTGCCACTGGGACGGCAACACACGGACACCGCTGAAGACGCACGGGGCAGATGGATCCTCCAGACGGTACAAGCCTTGGCTCAATCGACCACTAAGCAGAACGTCCCGGGTTGCTCGGTCCTTGACAAAAAGATCAAACGGGTGAAATTCACATAGGACATTGTTATCAAGGCTGAGTTTGGGAACTGATAATAAATTGCGAGTGACCGAAGGAACCCGTAAAATATTACGAAGATGAAGCTGCCTAGATGGATGACTAGTTAAAAGAGATGCTTGGCCAATATGAGAGATGGGCATACCTACACCATTGGCGGTGTGAACCTTGTCGTGGCCATAGTAGGGCTGATGCGTGGTGAGCTTGCTGAGCTCGTTCGTCATGTGGTCCGTAGCGCCGGTATCCATATACCACGCCGGATCAACAGGGTAGGACGGTGTAAACCCGTGATCGGCATGCTGGTCCTTGGCCTTGGTGGCGATGTGAGCGGCAGGAGGTGAAGGCGAGGCAAAGTCCGCCATGGCGAGTTGGCGCTCGTTGTTCTTGCCATCATTGCCAAGGCCGAGGAAACTCCGCTGGAAGCGACGGTGGCACCGAGCGGCAACGTGACGAGCACGACCACAGAGCTGGCACACTCGATCCTCACGGCTCCCACCCGAGGTCGGTGCAGCGGGTGAGGGAGCCTTGGACACGGGTATCGGTGCAGGTGGTCGCTGGCCGCGAGCGGCCCAGAAGGCAGCAGGCTGATCGACAAGGACAACAGAAGTGCGACGAGCTTCGACACGCTGTTCCGTGTTGAGGAGACGCGAGTAGAGCTCGCGAGGAGTCATGGGCGTCGTGGCGTTGTGGACAGCCTCGTGAAGACTATCATACTCCTGATCGAGGCCTTTGAGCACGTAGCCAGCGAATTCCTCGTCACGAAGGGGCTGACCAATGGAGGTCAAAGTGTCCGCCAGCACCTTTATCTTGTTGAAGTAGGTGGTGGCGGAGGAGTCAAGCTTCTTGATGTCTTCGAGCTTGCTGCGGATGGCCATCGAGCGCGAGGTAGAGACCTGAGCGAAGGCATGCTCCAAGGTGGCCCAGGCGTCGCGGGAGGTGGCGGCAAAGAGGCATAGGCCGGCAACCCCGTCGCTCAAGGAGCCCTGGATGGCGGAGAGGATTGCTTGATCCTGCTGCTCCCACACAAGATGCGCAGGATTGATGGCAGGGCCGTGGATAGTCGCGATCACCTGCGGAGGACACGGCAAAGAACCATCAACATACCCAAGGAGAGAGCGGCTGCGGAGCAGCGGCAACACCTTGGCGCGCCAAAAGAGATAGTTGTCCGGCGTCAGCCGGATGGTGATCAGGTTGTCGAAGTGAAACGGCATGACAGCCGTCGTGACGACGTCCCTGATCGGAGGAGCGGATGGCGCGGTTTCCAGAGACGGAGTGACGTCCACCGAGGCCGGCGGTTGGAGGGCGAGCGTCGAGGAGCCAGAAGAGGTCACAGACGGCGCGGCCATCGTCGTGGCAACGGATGTTGCAGCCGCAGCAGGCGCAGTGGACGGCAGGGTCGGGCCCGAGAACATGGAGCCGACGCTGGTGGTGCCAAAAAACTGAGGCACCGGCGGAGCAAGCGAGCCCGGCGGGGAGGAGAGGAGAGCGGCTAGCGAGGCAGGAAGAACCCCTGCGCTAGAGGCACTCGGTGCGGAAGCGGACATGGCGGCGACGCTAGGGCTAGGCTAGGCGGTGGCCGGCGGAGGTGGGAGAGATCGGTGGCGGCGGCTAGGGTTTGGCTAGGCGGCGGCCAACGAGGAGGATCGGTAGGTTAGGCTGATACCATGTTAAACGTATAATGTTGGGGAACTTGCTCAACCCTCTAGGGGTGGCTTGTCTCTCATATATATAGGAGGGTACAACGTACCAATACAAGAGTACAATACAACGACCACATACGGTCTGTACAAATACACAGCTATACAAGTCTAACAATCCCGTACGTTCCAAGTTCTTTTTTGTTTTTGAGAAACTGTATGTTTAAAGTTTCTAAGTTTGGATTTGGATTGAAGGAGACACGATGAAGGATGTACATGTAAAGTTAGGATACCATCACGGAAAGCCAAGGATGGACCAGGCCACAATTTAGAAGCCCATGACATGTAGACTCCGTTTTGATTACTACTCGGAGGTCTGAGTTTGGCATACCAATTTCGGTTGATGTCGTACAAGAACAAACGAACGGACGAAGGAAATAAGCAACGACGGACGAAATCAGTTTGACGGAAGAAACCACGGAAACACTTCTCCCTTTATTATTAGGTATAGATTATTTGGTAGCCAAAGAAGGTGGTAGTGCATGGCCTTTCAAGCAGTTCATGTGGGAATGCAGCATCAGTGGCCACTGACGAATGTCAGAAATGTCTCCATCACGATTCTGCACAGATGTCGATCGAGGCACGTCGTCATGCACAAGGCATGGCCTTTCGAGCAATCTAGGTTGGAATGTGGCATCAGTAATCCCTATCAGTGGGTACGGACTAATAACTGAAATGTCTCCAGCACGATTCTGCACAAGTGTTGAGGCAACTCACATCATGCACAAGCATTACAGAAAAGAGATGCAATGCAAGAAAATTTAGAAACTTGGCCAGCAAATACAGATGTGATCTCGCACCCAATGCAAGCCTAAGAGCTGATTAAATAAATAGTCGAACCAACCGGGACATGCATTCAACCGATCGACACCCACAGGCATCACGTCCTAATGCCGCTCTAAGCAAGGACAGCGCCCGATTTCTTTACACCCACTTGCTCCAGTCCCATGAGAAATGATTAGTTCACTAGTGGAAAAACGCTGATCAATACCGGTTCCAGAGGGCCATTTGCACCGGTTTAGCAACCGGTATAAAATATCCGGTGCAAAAGGCCCCCCCCCTTTCCTACCGGTTCCTTACGAACCGGTATAGATGGCCCTCCACGTGGGCGCCCAGGAGAGCGCACGTCGATGGACCTTTCGTACCGGTTTGTACTACAAACCGGTGGCAAAGGTAGGCTGCCTCGGCAGGAAAAATTCGAGAATCTCTGCCGCGGCGAAGAATTCAGGGTTTAGGGTTTCGTAGGGGTTTAGGGGTATCGGAGCGTTTCATATCGCGTCGATGCACCGGAAATGCGTTTGGGTTTACGTAGTACATGAAGATCAAGGTGATGCATATAAAGTTGGTGCATATAATATAACACACATGTAATTGCATAAGTAGTACTCTCCGATGCAAATCAAGTCGATGCACCATAGTACAAGCATGAAGATCGATCGATCTATTACACACATGTACCATAGTGGTACACTCCGAGTCAAACTATATATACACACAAAGCAATCGAGGAGCTGGAGAAGATCTTTATGCATAGTGGTACTCTCCGGATGGTGGTATGACTTCCCGAAGGAAAAATCCCGCCAATTCATCGCCGATTGCTTTGAAGCGCTCCTCGATTCCGATCTTCTCCCGCTTTCTTCTCAACTGTAAAAGAATAAGATGAATACATGAGCTATGTGTGTTATATCAAATCACAAATCAAACAATTATTACTGAAACTCAGCACAACTTATGGTAAGAAAATAAATTTGTGAATATTATTTTCGTACCTCTCTATTTCTTTCATTATTCGCTCTCTCGCTGACAATTCCGTGGATGTACTCGCAAACGTAGTATCCACATAGATTAGTCCCCGGTGGTTGTTTTGCGCATTTCTGTACAAGAATATAATTCAGTCAAACAATAATGAAGTATGATAAAGGTGTGTGGACCTAGGTAGTACTACTTACTTTGTTCGCACGCCATATCAGCTTCGGTTTCCAATCATGGGACTGATCTTCCTTGATGAAAGTTTCCCATACGCTGCCCGACAAAAGAAAATGCACAAAAGAGTTATCAATCAGTTGATATCAGGAAACTAACAAAAAACCGATAAGAATTTGAATTACCTTTTGAGCATAAGAAAACAAGACTTGTATTGTATAGGCTCTTTGGTTAGTGAGTCAAAGACTTCAACTTCTCCTTCGTACATTTTAATGACGATAAGAATAAAGTGAAACCTGCGCACGTTTAAATATGTAGTGTCATATATATAAGTGAGCAAAATAGAATGTGTTATAAGAGAGTAACACTCACTCGGAAGTTGTAAGGCCAAAGTATTGTCTTTTTGTCACGTTGTCGCTTCAAAAACCTTAGCAAAGTCTCCGGTGTATCCCTGTTATAGAGGGGTTCTTCTATGGTCTTGACATGCATTGTGTCCGGGTCAATGAACCCAATGTCCTTGATTTCATCCCTTTTGCATTCGAGCATCTTCAATCTGCATAACATAGCGCACAAAAGATTATAATTTGCAGATAATCAAGGAGCTGAGCTAAAGACTTCTCAAATTATATAAATAAATCACTTACAGACAATAGCAACTGACGATAGATTTGTCGAGGGCCCGAAGATTGTATAACTGGAAAAGCTCGGAGAAGTCAACGCTCACAGAGTATTCTTGGAAGTAGTGCTCTTCCTTAACTCGCACCATGATAGTCTCCATCCCTCCCTTTGCGGCAACACCGTACCACGTATGCAAGTTACGCATACTTGTTGGTAGCTTGCTGAGATTCTCGACCAAATCTTTCCCTTGAACATATTGATATACTACCTTAGCCATGGCGTAATCGGTTGAGATTTGTCGAGAACTTTGAACGGCCTTCTCGTCAAACACCTTTAGAGGGGGGACCGATTTAACGGGTTGTTCTCCGAGCTGGTAGACTTGGTGTATCCCTTTTATCTCCCCGATACCCGAGCTGGTAGTGGGGTTTTTCGCCTCCATCATTTGGTCGTACGACCTTTCAATAGAACGCCTATAGTCGGATGGCGGCGATGGTTCAGGGTTATACTGATTCTCGACTGTACGATAATCCTTCACCGGATCTAGTGTCTTCTCAAAAGGTATCTCCGGCTCTTTCTTAGCAAAAAAGGCCCTCCGCTGGGACTCAACGGCTTCTGGTTTTCCTCGGGAGTTTTTTCCCAAGGTAACTTCTCAATAGGCGGCAGTGGTTTCTCCTTTCTAGATCTCTTCTTAGGCGGCGTACCATTCCGCTTACCAGGTGCTGTCTTACGCGGAGGATCTCGAGGTGGTGGACTCATGCTGGGGTCCCTCTCGGGTAGGTATGGACTTTGCTGCTCATGTGGACTGCTAGGAGGAGGAGTCGAAGGCCTTTGATGCTCATGTGGACTGCTATGAGGAGTCGGTGGCCTTTGCAGAAGGACGACGTACTTCTTCGGCCATAGGGCGAAACCGTGCTTGACATCGGCAAGTGTCCTCTCATCGTCACCTCTAGGAATATCAAGCTCCACTGATTCAAAAGCCGGAACAACTTCATCCACCCCGACACGAACACAGCCAGGTGGAATGGGCATATGGTGGTGCGTTGCTCCTTCTTCACTTGGGTAAACATAACCGACCGCCACCTTAACAGACGCGGTTACTGAATAACATATAGAGCTCGCAATCTGTCTTCTCCGTGACATAATCCACGGGGTAGCTTCCTCCACATCCGTCAAGATGCGTGGAACCCACACTGCTTCTTCGCTGAGATGGGGCGGCATCGGCTTGAGGATCCTGTAGGAACATCGGCTGGTCAGGTGGCCTCTGATTTTTCTCAAGCGCCTCCACCCTAGTTAACAATTCCGTTACAATGTCGGCATCCTTCTTCTTCTTCCGCGAACGGCTTCTATAAGTGTCAGCGGACTCTGGGAACGCTTCCTTCATGGTGAGACCTGGGCGAGCTCGTACCCGTCCAACGTGTTCAGGATTCCCCAGAGCGAGTGTCAGCTCGTCATTCTCTCTATCGGGAATGTACTCTCCCTTTCGAACCTGTTCAATTGCAGCTACAAGCTTCGGTACGATTTGCTCAATCTTTTCCTTCCATTTTCCCTTCGCAACGATCAGCCCTGTCTTTGGGTCCAACCCTGCCCCATGCGCGAACAACCAGAACTTGGACCGTTCGGGCCAGTCCCATGTCTGTGGAGTGATTCCTGCAGCCATCAGTTCATTTTCATACGCTATCCACCTCGGAATGGCAGTCTTGTAGCCACCTGACCCCATATGATGCCAAATTGTCTTCTTTGCAGCATTTTTCTTATTTGTGACCGATCGAGACACAAAAGTAGACGATTGCTTATACCTCTTAAATTCTTGCCAGTGATCCTTTATCTTCACTAGATTATCATCGAATACTGGATCTTCATTCTTATATTTGTCCCATAAATTTTTCTTCCAAGTCTGGAATTGTATGGCCATCTTCTTGAGAGTCCATTCCTTGACTTTATTCTTCTGGCCTTCCGTCATGTCTTCCGGTAGGCTGAAGCGTGTCGGCGAGTTTCCCAAAGAAACTTTTTCATCGCGTCGTTGACATAACTAGCTTCATTGTCCGCTTTCTTCGGCTTATGCCACTCTCGAATGCTGATCGGTACATGGTCCCTAACAAGAACTCCAGCTTGACTTGTAAATTTGGTGCGAGTGATCTTTGGGATGCACCGGTTCACCATTATCCTTAAATGCCGTGAGGGCTAACCTACCCTCGCCCTTTAGAACTCGCGTCGGGCCTCGTTTTGTTTTAACAGACTTGCTCGATGTTCCATAAGGCTAATAGAAAAATTATTCGTTAATAAGTGAAATACAAATAAATGAATGCATCTAGTGATATGAACATAGACTTGATACATAAATATACACCTCGGCGGAGTTTGTTATGGAAACTTCGTTGTCTCTTCTAACTTGTTCGGACTCAAGTCCCTCGCCGAAATCATTCAGAAAGTCGGCAAAATCTGTTTCATCTCCATCAGCCCCACGGGCACTCTCATATATCAATTTCTGCACCGCTTCTTCCCCCTCCTCATCTCGGACGAAGGTGCCGTCCGCCATAGCTCAATGTCACTACAAAATTAAGAAAGCAATTATATTTCATTCATCTTGTCATGATCATATAACAGATTGCTAGATGGATAACAATTGAAATGAAGAAAGCAATAACCCTAACCCTAACCCACGGACTCGGCGTTCCTCCATGGACTCGGTGTTCCTCCATGGACTCGGTGTTCCTCCTCTCGCTCTTCTTTCTCTTAATCTACTACGGTGGTCCTATTTTTTCTTTCCCTAAATCTACGACGGCGGTGACCATCGACTCGTGCTCCGGCGTGCGGGTGCGCAGCCTCCACATCCGGAACGCGCTCGTCGGCCGCGTCCGCCCCTACCGCACTTCATCGGTAACTCCTCAATTTTATTTTCAAATGGCCCACATTTGCATGTGTTCTTCCACCACTCTATATTTCTAAAAAATGTTTCGTTGTTCATCGATTGTTTTCTCCGGAATTAATACTAATGCATGTTTGTCAAAAAATATTTATTTTTTCGAGAACACATACTACTCTTTTCTTTTACATTGACTTAGGAAAATAGGTACTCTAATATTCGCTGCCCCTTTTAACTCTTCAAACTCAACGGCGTCTCCTTCGGCCTCGACGACGCCGGCGGCGGGAGGGACGCGTCCATGGCCGCGGGAGCGGGACCGGGCAAGGCCGGCGCCGACTTCGAGTTCTTCCTCGCCGGGTGCTCCGCGGTGTCCACCATTCTCCCCGCCGACCAGCTCTTCTCCGGCGGCAAGCTCGTGCCGCTCCGCATCCCCACGACCTCGTCTACCGGCTCGACCGCCGACGGGGTGCCGACGCGGACCTAGACGGAGCACGGCCTCCCTCGATCTCCCCGGCGCACGGCCTCCACCACCGCGCACGCGCGGCTCGGCATGGGTCGAACACCCTGCGGGCGTGACCCGGCCGGCGCCGAGGCGGAGGCCGGGAGCGCACAGCGAGACGCCGACCTAGACGCGAGCAGCAGCGAGGCAGCGTGCAGCGCGCGGGCGAGGGCAGGACAAGGGAGAGGGACGCCGACGGCGCCATGGTGCGGCGGCCGGCGTGGAGGACGTACGTACCGCCGGCGCGCGCGGAGAGAGAGAGGAGTTCGACGGCGCGGTGCTCGGCGGGCGTGGACGACGGCGAGCGCGCGGACGATGGCAACGGCGACGGCGCGGAGTTCGACGGCGTGGTGCTCGACGGCGGCGACGTCGTGGTGCTCGACGGCGTGGACGACGGCGGCGACGCGCGCGGCAATCTCGTGAAGATTTTGGGGGATTTGGGGGAGATTTGGCCGCGCGGCTAAGTCAAAATGCCTGGGAACGACCTTTGGCACCGGTTGGTGCCACCAACCGGTACGAAAGGCCTTTCGTACCGGTTGGTGGCACCAACCGGTGCCAAAGGTTTTTTTTTTGTTTTTCTTTTTTGTTTTTCTGTTTTCTTTTCTTTTGCTGTTTCTTTTTCTTTTCTGTTTATTTTTTCTTCTCTGTTTCTTTTCTTTTCTTTTCTTTTCAATTTATTATTTTCTTTTATTTTCTTTTCTATTTATATTTTCTATTGCTTTTATTTTTTCTTTTCTTTTCTATTTATTATTTTCTATTGCTTTTCTTTTTCTTTTCTTTTCTATTTATTTTCTTTTCTATTTCTTTTTTATTTATTTTTTCTATTGCTTTTCTATTTATTTTTTCTTTTGCTTTTCTTTTTCTTTTCTATTTATTTTCTATTTATTTTTTCTATTGCTTTTCTTTTTCTTTTCTTTTTCTTTTCTTTTCTTTTCCTGTTTCCTTTTCTTTTATTTTCTATTTATTTTTTCCTTTTCTTTTCTTTTCTGTTTCTTTTCTATTTCTTTTCTTTACTCCCGCCATGACGCCGTCCGCGCGGGAAAGTTTCCCGCCCCGACGTCGCTGCGGGAAACTTGCCCGTCACGATGCGCGCGTGGGAGAAAAAAGGCGAGAAAGAAAGGGCGGGAATGAAATTTTATTACGATTGAACTCGAATTAAAAGTACATAGCTTAACTGAAAATTAAAGATACATGACCAAATTCTCATCGGGGAGTCATTCAGTCATACTCCTGCCTAGCCCTGTAGTACTCGCCACTCGTAGTCGTCGTAGTCGCCGTCATCATCGTCGCCGGCATCGGGGTCGCGGTACTCGAACGTCGGCGGGTGAGCACGCGTGGGCCGGGACCGAGGGTAGCGCAGGCGGGGGCCACGGTAGGCCATGACGCCTCGGAGAGTGCGGCCGCGCCACCACGGCCCGACGGCCGGCCTCGTTGAAGTTCGGAGGAGGCGGGCCGCCCTCCTCGTGCTCGGCAAGCGCCCTCTCACGCCGATTGATGAAGAAGCTTTCCCAAGTCGGGCCGTAGTCGGGATGCCACCGGGGATTCCTCCGCTGCTCCGGCGTGAGCTCGAAGTAGTAGTGGTTCGTGATGGCCATCTCGCGCGCCACACCTAGAGGGACTGGAGGGACCGGTACGCCTCCGACGCTTAGCAACCAGCCGGTCGGGACGCGGTAGCCCGGCGGGCGGGGGTAGTTCGAGGCGCAAAGCGCCTCCGCCTCCCGGGGGTTAGAGATGCGATGGAAGCCATGGGAGAGAATGATGAGGTTTGCGGATATGAGTCTAGATGTGATATGTAAATGGTGGCCAAGCCTACATATATATAGTGAAAAAATGGCGGGAAGACGAGGCGGGAACCGGTGGAAAGCGCGGGAAGAAAATAGGCGGGAAGACGGATCGAGGCAAACCTTTAGTACGGTTGGTGGGTGCAACCGGTACTAAAGCTGTCGGCGAGGATAAGGACGCCCTGCTCGATGAGATAAAGTATGTAGCGCACGACGCCCGTCGGTGGGATAAGGACGCGTGGGTAACCTTTAGTACCGGTTGGTGGGTGCAACCGGTAGTAAAGCTGTCGGCAGGATAAGAACGCTCTCGCTCGATGAGATAAAGTATGTAGCGCACGACGCCCGTCGGTGGGAAATCTCCCGTGGCGGAACTTCTCGAATATGCCCTTGGTGCACATGCCCTATATTAATATCTTACATACAAGCCCGTGACTTAACTAGTAAAACAAGCCAACCATCTCCATTGTTAATATCTTACATACGGTAACATCATTACACAAAAGTGATTTCCATATTGAGATACACAAGTTATGATCCCTATATGTAGCTAGCTAGTCTTCCGAGTTTTCTTCGCTCGTTTCCCTTTCTTCTTCTTGCGACGCAACCATGGACAATCTTCATTGTTTAAGATGATGCTTGGGTCAATTTTTACCTTGAAGGGTGGAATATCGTCAAACTTATTATAATCTTCCGACATGTCTGTCTTGTCCTCTACTCCCACGATGTTTCTTTTTCTCGAAAGAACTATGTGCCGCTTTGGCTCATCGTATGATGTGTCCTCTTGCCTTTCTTTTCTTTTTTTCGGTTTGCTAGACATATCCTTCACATAAAAAACCTGAGCCACTTCACTGGCTAGGACGAATGGTTCGGTGTCGTACCCAAGATTCTTGAAATCCACTGTAGTCATTCCGTACTGCGGGTCTACCTGTACCCCGTCTTTCAGGTTGAACCATTTACACCGGAACAAAGGGACCTTGAAATTAGGTCCATAGTCAAGTTCCCATATCTCCTCTATGTACCCATAATATGTGACCTTGTTCCCATTGCCATCTTCTGCATCAAAGCGGACACCACTTGTTTTGGTTGGTGCTCTTTTTGTCTTGGGCCAAAGTGTAAAATGTGTTCCCATTAATCTCGTACCCTTGAAAAGTCGATATAGTAGAAGATGGTTGCTTGGCCAACAAGTACAGCTGCTCGTCATCGGTGACATTCATGAGACGTGTTTGCAACCAACCGCCGAAAGTCTTCATGTGTTCTCCATCAATCCAATCTTCACGTTGCTCCGGGTATTTAGAGCGTAAGATCTCCTTGTGTTCCTCTTTGTACGGAGCCACCAAGATGGAATTAAGTAGAACCGTGTAGTGTGCTTGAGTGAAAGAATGTCCGTCCATACACGTTGCTGATTTCTTTCCTAGCGTGCCTTTTCCACGCAGTCTCCCCTCATAGCGCGATTCAGGAACACCGATCGGCTTAAGGTCGGGAATAAAGTCAACACAAAACTCAATGACCTCCTCTCGTTCCATAGCCCTTGGAGATGCTTCCTTCACGGCCTAGCACGGTTATGAACGTACTTCTTTAAGACTCCCATGAATCTCTCAAAGGGGAACATGTTGTGTAGAAATACGGGACCGAGAACGCCAATCTCTTCGACCAGGTGAACTAGGAGATGTGTCATAATATTGAAGAAGGATGGTGGGAACACCAACTCGAAGCTGACTAGACATTGGACCACATCCTTCGGTATATTTTGTAGAGTAAGTGTATTGATCACCTTCTGAGAAATTGCATTGAGGAACGCACATAGCTTCACAATGGGTACTCGAACATTTTCCGGCGAAGCCCCTCAATGCAACCGGAAGTAATTGTGTCATAATCACGTGGCGAGTCATGAGACTTTAGGTTTTGAAACTTTTTCTCCGACATGTTTATTATTCCCTTTATATTCGACGAGAAGCCGGACGGGACCTTGATGCTACTCAGGACTTCAAAAAGATCTCCTTCTCCTCTTTGGTAAGAGCATAGTCTAGCGGGACCTTGATACTTCTCTGGATTCGGGTTGTTTCCTTCGTGGATACTTTGTCTGGTCCCGCCGTGCATCCGGTGTATCTTTTGTCTTCCCATACACGCCCAAGAAGTTTAGCAGGTTCACGCAAAGATTTTTCGTCACGTGCATCACGTCGATTGCAGAGTGAACCTCTAAGAATTTCCAGTAGGGTAGCTCCCAAAATATCGACTTCTTCTTCCACATGGGTACGTGTCCGTCAACATCATGCGGAACAGATTGTCCGCCGGGACCCTTTCCAAAGATCACTTCTAAATCCTTGACCATATCATATATAACTTCCCCATTAGGGCGGGTAGGCTTGGTTCGGTTATCTGCCTCACCTCCGAAATGCTTTCCTCTCTTTCTTACGTGATGTTGTTTTGGAAGAAATCGACGATGCCCCGGTACACATTCTTGTTTCCCAAATAAATACTATCGAGTCTCACCTAAACAGTGTGTGCATGCATTGTATCCCTTGTTTGACTGCCTCGAAATGTTACCAAGAGCAGGCCAATCATTGATGGTTACAAATAACAACGCTCGTAGGTTAAATTCCTTTTGTTCGTGCTCATCCCACACAGGTACACCTTCGTCACGCCACAACTCTAAAAGTTCTTCAACCAATGGCCTCGGGTACACATCAATGTCGTTGCCGGGTTGCTTCGGCCCTGGATGAGCACTGGCATCATAATGAACTTCCGCTTCATGCACAACCAAGGAGGAAGGTTATAGATACATAGAGTCACTGGCCGGGTGCTATGACTGGAGCTCTGCTCCCCGAAAGGATTAAAGCCATCCGTACTTAGACCAAATCTTAAGTTCCTTGCGTCATCTGAAAATGACTTGAACTCTCTGTCGATTTTTCTCCACTTGCGACCCGTCGGCGGGGTGTCTCGAGCATCACATCTTTCTTACGGTCCTCTTTGTGCCATCGCAACAACTTGGCATGCTCTTTGTTCCGGAACAAACGTTTCAACCGTGGTATTATAGGAGCATACCACATCACCTTCGCAGGAACCCTCTTCCCGGGGTGGACTCACCCTCAACATCGCCGGGGTCATCTCGCCTGATCTTATACCTCAATGCACTACATACCGGGCATGCATTCAAATTCTCGTACTCCCCGCGGTAGAGGATGCGATCATTGATGCATGCATGTATCTTCCGCACCTCTAATCCTAGAGGGCAGACAACCTTCTTTGCTTCGTACGTGCTAGAGGGCAACACGTTCTCCCCTGGAAGCATCTTCTTTATTATTTTCAGCAACTTTTCAAATCCCTTGTCGAAGTACCATTCTCTGCCTTCCACTTGCAGCAATTCCAGCGTGGTACCCAGCTTTTTCTCGACCATTTTCGCAATTTGGGTACAACAGTTTGTTGTGATCCTCTAACATTTTCTCCAACTTCAACCTCTCCTTTTCATTTCCGCAGTTCATCTTCGCATCAAGAATGGCCCGACCCAAATCGTCATCCGGGTCATCAAAAATCGGCTCATCGAAAATGGGCTCTTCTTCAGCTTCGTCTTCCCCCATTCTACTACCACCGTCTTCAGTGAATAAGGGATAGTTGTCACTATCCTCTTCTTCTTCGTTGTCTTCCAATATAACCCCTCTTTCTCCGTGCTTGGTCCAACAATTATAGCTGGGCATGAAACCATTCTCCGGCAGATGGACGTGAAGGGTCTTCGAGGTAGAGTAATCCTTCATATTCTTACAGGAACTACATGGACAATACATGAAACCATTCGACTCGCTTGTTTGCCTCAGCCACGTTGAGAAAATAATGCATGCCGGTAATGAACTCGGGATGGACCCGGTCACCGTACATCCATTGTCGACTCATCTGCATTTTATATGTATATCAAAAATCATTAAGTACACAACATCATGGATATATGAGTGACCAACTTAATTAATATTCAAGTTCATCACATAAAACTAAGTTTTTTTATAAAAAAGAAGAGGCTCACCGAGGTTGTACGGTGCCGGCTAGGGACGACGCTGGCGATCGACGGCGGTAAGACGGGGATGATACTAATTAAAACCTACAAAATATACCATAATATCAGGTCAAATTGATTATAAAAAAGTAAAATCCCTAACTTAGGAATTTCATCAAACACCTTGCTAGCACTAGAAAAATAGTACGAGTTAAAACTACCAAAGAGATGTGCAAAATTAGGAACGCCGGAAGAAAGGATGATAGTGCTAACCGTTGGATAGATGAATGCCCTTATTCTTGTTAAAATGGTGGAGAAAAATTAGTGATTTATTGGAGTGTGAGAGGTGCAAAAATTTTGTGTGTGAGAGGAAGAACAGGAAAGGAGCCGGCCAGGGGACGACCGAGGGACGGGCTCGATCGATGATGATATAGGGAACCCTTTGGTACCGGTTCGTGTTACAAACCGGTACCAAAGGTCCTGCCCGGGCCCCACCAAGCGTCTGACAGATGGCCGAAGACATTTCGTACCGGTTCCTAACACGAACCGGTACGAAAGCCCCTAAAGAACCGGTGCCAATGCTCCTCGCACGCCTGAGCCCGCGAACCGGTGCAGATTGCCCCATTGGCACCGGTTCGTAAGGGAACCGGTACCAATGGCTTAGATGGATGCCCCATTTTCCACTAGTGGTTGAATGTCAATTAGGAGGAGGAGGCGATGGAATCTTCTCTCAGATCACGGTGCGCCCTCGTCTCATCTCATGCTTAATGACAGCAGCAATACTTTGCAGTCGATCCCAGCTGAGACAAAAAAAAAACTCATATGATAATGCCCGATCCCTCTGCATTATTATTAGATCGTGGTGCTCCTCGTGCCTAACGGTAGAGAATTGTTAACTGGAATTGCTTCGATTTTCTTTTCGCTGAACTAACTGGCAGGAAGCAGCATGGCCGGCACAATCGGTTAAATCTCTGTGATGCCTCTGAAACCATATTATACTCCAGTGGAATATGTACAGCTTGAGAATGAATGGACGGATACCTCAAGTGGCAAGAACCCAATAGCTAGTTCGGCAAACTGCGATAGCAGCGGTTAAGATGATCGTGCATTGTCACTTAACAGATTTAACCATGTTCGTCAGAGCATCTTTGTGAGGCCAAAAGCCAAGGGGATATACTGCTGCAAAGACGTTTTGGGGTTCAGAGCAAAGTGAAGGGGGCAGAAGGGAAAGGAAGAAAGCGCAGCGGGAATGTTCATTTTGTGCGGTACGTTTCCGTTCGTTGTGAAACGAAGCGCATGTCACGCGCGCTCGATCCGCTAGCTGCTTCTTCTTCCACCGGAATAAAGCTGCACTGCATGCATCCGCGTGTTCCTCCTCTCCTTTTCGATCGATTTTTCTTCCTCCTCCGTATCCGTAGCACCATACGCAATGGGATCTGCTATTCCCCAGATCACCAACATGAGCACGTTGCCGTAGCTCGCACATTAATGATCCATGGCCACACGACCTGCAGCCTCGTCCAAGCTGAGATGCCACGAGATCGAAAGGAAGCATCGATCGATCATCCACTCGTACTTTCTAGATATAATAAGTCAGAGAATTACACGCCAAAAAGAAGTCAGAGAATTAATGGACGAAAGATTAATTCTACATTAAGACAAGGAGGATGGTCCATATATGATTAACACTTACTACTACATTCGTTCTAAAATAAGTATCACAGTTCTGTTTACATACGGATGCTTTTTTCGAGAAAAAATATATTAATATTGCAAACATATAAATTACACAAAGCCTCTTCAACCACGCTGGGAGGAGGAGGAGGCCCCCGCCGCCGACGCTCTAAGGATGAGAGCCCGCCACCACCATTTGGGTTCCTCCAACGACGGTACGGTACGGATATGGGGGGGGGTGGTGAGAGGGGGCGGCGGTGGGTAGAGCAGCCCCTAGGAGTGACGCGAGGGACCTTTGTTATCCTCAGAACGTAGTAGCTGGTAGGGCATTTAATCTAAACGTATTTTTGTTTTAGATCCATCTGTATGATAAGGTTGCAACATTTACATTTTTTACAGAGTACAAACTTAGGACGAGATATTGCTTGCTAGAGAAAGAAAACCGGACTGTGTGTGTAGGCTCTCCATGCAGGTGACGCGTCGCCGGCCGTGCCTCGTGCTGGATCGATCCCACTGCTAAGCCGGCCGGCGGTTGAATCTACCCCTCTCGATTATTGCGGTTCTGGGTGCAGCCGTTGATTAATCGTTGCATTACATTGGGAATTCCATTCATATGGTGTGAAGTAGCGAGATGCGGTACTAGTGTGCATGCACCGATCGATATTCCCCAGAGACTTGATGAATCAGCATATGTTTATAAGGGTGTTGCGTACGGCATATTTCTTTAAGTACACTCCAATGAGCATGCACTAATTTGCTAATGCTCGATCATACGTATGCTCTTATCTTCCCCTCGTTCACATTTCAAATTTCCTGCAGCAGCAACGAGATCAACTGAGCGGTCGGTTCTCTGAACGTGTTCAGCTAATCAACTGCCATGCATCGATCTGCTGACATTTACTTCCTGCAAGCCCCAAGCTCCAACGAAGGCCTCTGACATGACGATTGACAAAAGTGTAACCGGTGAACTGAGGCTCTCCTCGCACATCTCCGGTTATGAACAGTAGGGGAACTCGCTCGCTCACATCACATGGACGCATGAATTTCAGGCGCTGCGCGTGCTCCCCTGAAAGAAAGGAAGGCAAACAAAGACAAAGGTTTGCATCGAGGACAATGGATAGATAGACTGATGCAGTGCACTGCGTGGGAGTGCGGGAAAGTAATCACCCCCGCAAAAGGCACATTCTCCGGCCAGCCATGTATCTTTTGATCAAGCCAGCCCTAGCTTTCACCTTTAACCTGCACTGCACTCGGCTGTGTGTTATCTTCAAGCGTTGGCGCCTCTCCCGGGACTGGAGACGAGCGCTTTACAGGTTTATTCGCATGCATCGTACCCGTCGTCTCGTCGTCCTCGACGATCGTCTGGCCATGGCACAGGGACCGCCATGGCAATGGCATGGTGTGGTGCACACTGCGAGCCTGGCCTCTGATGCCCCGACGGCGTGGCGCGTTGGGGATCCCGCGATCTCTGCGACCTCAACACCTGCTACGTATACGCGCGTTGGAGTATATCTGTAATGCTTCTGCTGCTCGCATGTCTCGCTTTCGGCTTTCGCTGTCGCTCCGGTGCTCCGGCAACTCTCGCTTTCACCTCGACAAGGATGAAAGGGATGCCAAGATACATACATAAGTGTGCGAGCAAGATTATTTAGATATCATACATGTGTGTACGTACAGTCCCCCACACTCCACTAAGTTCATGCATCAACGAACTATCTCTTCACAGCCCAATCATTGGATAAATCTAACAGAAAATGCCAACCACTTGCAAAGGAAATGCGTCTTCTCCAATCTACACTTGTATTCGTCAAAACTGAAAAGAAACACTCCCCAGAGGACTAGTAACGAGGGCAGTTTCATGCCGGTCGATCCGCTAGGCATGAATTTAGGTTTCTTTTTGCTAGTTCTCTATCGATTAATTAAGAATTAACTTAGAACTCGGCTGACTTGGGGATTACTGGATTTGCGCCGTGCTTCTCTGTATCGTTCCAATTTTATCGGATGTCCCCGAAGGGACTTTGCCCCGTGCTTCTGTGCATCGAAGAGTTGCACATGTGCTTCCAATTATACATGGTGTTGCAATTGCAATCGAGTTTTCCTAGTTGCATTTTTTTCTTATATTAATATCGCGTAGATACCCATTACACCCAGCCTCTGCAACAACATCATGCCCTGATAACATAAAGGATGCACACAACTAAAAAAGATAGAAGAATTACAAAAAAGAAAAGCCCCGCTACAGAGATCGAAAACTCTAAACATCAACTCTAACACCACCAAGACAACGCCAGAAGATCAGCTTCTCCATAAGCGACGCCTCCAAGAAGGAAACAGTGCACAAACGCTGTCATCGCCCGATCACAGATCTTAGGTTTTCACCCTGAAGAAAGTCCTCTCTCTCAAAAAAATGCCTTCAACACGAACATTGCCAGGCATAACCAGTTAAGGCCAGACCTTGGATTTTCACCCTGAAAGATAGAACTCTGAACTTCTCCTGTGTAGTTGCCCCCACATACAAGTCGATGTTCGAAGTCACGTAGCTACAAGCCAATTCCACCTCACCACCAAGACCCGACCACCGTTGCTCTTCCACCGACCTTAGCTTTCATGACCTTCTCCGCCAGCACCATGGAAAGAAAACTCCATAATATTAACAGCTAGCAGAGCTTCGAAGCGCTCCCTCTGAAACCAAACGGTCAGATAAAAAACATGGGTGCGCATGACCAAAAGCACCCAATCCAGCAATCTTCAGGCATTGATCGCACAATGAATTTTGCCGACAGGGCCTTCCGGAACATGACAATCCAGCCAACCCGGCAGGAAGAAGCATCCGACCGATCTTCACTTGGAGCGAGAGGAATCCTAGGACAACCACCATTATTCATGCCAAACCGAGAAAAAAGACGAGACACGCAAATACGATGCCTTCGACAAGGTAACGACGTCAAGTGACGTCACCATCATCCACCAAGACCGAGGTCGAGGTACGGTTCTCACTGGCTGCCCCTTCACTCCAAAATCATCCCTGTCAGGATCCTCACCGCCACCTGCAGAGCCGGAACTGCCGGGAATAGCCATGGCCGGACCTGGACATGTAGTGCCAGATCCGCCGCCTCCCATGCCCCTGCCGACCTCCCGACGACCACCACCGCAAAACTGACATGGGGGAGGACCACCACAGGCAGGGGACACTGCCAAGACCTCTGCACGACGGCGAGCCGCCGCGCCAAGCGACCTCCAACGCCGTGCAACATATCTGACCATTGAGCCCCGCACCTTGGCTGCCTCGCTGCCCCGAGCAGACCACGACCACCGCCGCTGAGCGCGCCGTAGATGTCGGCGAGCCGCCTCTCGCTCGCCCCGAGCCACCACCTTGCCCCGAACCCACCGGCTCGTCCTCCACTCCCGACCGCTGTCGTCCCCCACGAGGCGGCCGACCCCCACGCATGAAACCAGGACCCCCGACCACCTTTGGTAGCGGGGGGCCGCCACCGCCGCCGAGGAGGCCAGCGACGGCAGCGGCAGGGACGGCTTCGATGGGGCGCCCTCCGGTGGCCCGCGATTTCTCGCCCCTGGCGTCGCTTAAACCTATGATCTAGCTATGAAAGCATAGGGTGAAAACCTATGGTCTAGCTATGATCAGGGTGACGACGGGGTTATGCTCTGTTTTCTTCTTGGAGGCGTCGCTTTTGGAGAAGATGGATTTCTGGTGCTGCATTTGTGGTGTTTGATTCGCTGCCACAAGGAATAGATCTCTGTAGTGGGATTATTTTATGTAATTCTTTTTTTTTGGTTGTGTGCATCCGTGTTGCCATTAGGATACTGCGTTGTTGTAGAGGCTATGTCTAATTGGTATCTTCTTGATATTAATATATACTCTTTATCGAAAAAACTAAAATTGGCTGATGCCATATGACCGAGAATTAAAATTTCTCCAATCTCAATAGGGTAAAGGATAATAAAAGCCATTAAAATTCCATCTGGAAGATTGGACCATCGATAAAAGCCAACTAGTAGCAGGATCTTATCTTGTTGATGGGATCCAAATAAACGGGTTTTATGCGGGAGTAGGTAGATGGTATGACACCAAAGACCAATAAGGATACGCCCTGCAGTGCAGGTTATCATTTCCGCAATGGAATCTGCTTAAGCTCGACCTTTTCTTTCATTTCCTATCATAGTGTTATAAAAATAAAACAAATTGCATTTTGTTAGTTTATAATATCAAAATATAAAGAATAAATCAAAAAAGAAATAAGTCGAAGATAGAAGAGCTCAGATTCTAAATGAAGAAATGGAAACTCGAAAAGGATCCTTCTCTCGATAAATCTTGAATTAGCCACGTCAATTTCTAAGGTATCTTACCTTCGTAGGTGAAGAACTAGATTAGCTAGCTAGCACGATCAGGATTCTGAGCACTTCCCTCCTACCGCTGTCGCCACCCCGAATGCATCGCCTGGCAAAGTCGGTGTGGTGCCGCGTCGGCGGTGGATCTCCTCAGATGGTGTTCGGGTCGCAGCGGCCATAGCCGCTCCAGCATCTCTAAAGATATGTTACGGGGCACGACAACCAGGGTGGCCCGACAAGCTTGCGGCATGCGGCGCGAGTGGTGATGGCATGGTGCATACATGCCCAGTCTAGGTCTACATGGGTTGGGACAAGTCGCGGCCTACATAGTCTGATGCACCTCCTAGACCCCACCAACACCACCGGACCTGGGCTAGGCCTGCAGCATGAGGAAGCCGGGGGTATTGGCCCGAGCATCGTGGTGGTGGCCTACAACTCTGCTAAGGGTGGTCATCCGACTAGTTGTGGCGGATCTCATGATCCCACATCTAGCCCTGGCGGCAAGTTGGGGAGGTGAGGTTGTCGGTGAAAATCGAGCTTTGATTCCATTCATGATACGCGATCGCAGCGTCTACGGCCCTTCATCAAGGTTGTTGGCGTTGCGGCGGGTGTCCCTAGTGAGATACCCTTGCTCCGACTCTGGTCATGGCAGTTGATGGCGGCATATACACGTCGTTATTTTGTTGAAGGAATCGCCGTTGCGGTCAACATCCACTCGCTCGTGCTACTTCGGAGGAAACCCTAGATCTGGGTATGCTGGATCAGATGATAGCTGCGCTTTCGGCGTTGCTATCCCTCATGTGGGCATATTTTTAGTATTTTCTTTGCAATGCTCTTTTGAATAATGTAAATAAATAATATTGTGTGCATCATTTTGAATTTTGATGTAAAGATCGGGGTCTACCTTCATTTTCTTTAGAAAAAAAAAACTAGACAGATTAAGTATTAGTGATCAACACGCATGGTGCATGTGTGCGACAAAGTCGTGATCGCATCGATCCGCGGAGGGAGAAGGTCCAGCAGAACCAATTCAGAGAAGGGGACATGCAGTCAAACTGGAACTTGATGCTCGGACCTGGATTTAACTTGTGACGGCAACTAGTCAATCTGTCAGAGCTGAATCCACATACAGTACTGTAATAGGCACAGATGATCTGATAATTATGAGAAAACAAATCTGGGTGAACAAGGGATGAAGTTTCTCCATATACGGGCACGGATCAAACCACATGTCAACGCAGTGACATATACATCGCCTCGATCTTTGTACAAACTACAAAGCTCCTCCTCAGCCTCCAACTCGATCAGAACCCACACCACTCTATAGTCTTCTATGCACATGTCACGAAACCTAAACGAACAAAATTAAAACGAACTCACACCAACGACAGACAAGAACAGATTTCATGGTTTCAGCTTGCTCGTCCTCGTCCTCTTGCATCGGCTCTCCTGATTCCAGCTCATGAGCTTGCAGAAGACCCCCTGCCGCTCCTCGACACTCGACCTCCTGCCGAAGCTGCTGCTCTTCTTGAAGCTACTGGCTTTCTTGAAGCTGCTGCCGCCCAAGCTGTTCCAGCTCCCGAGCTTCGCGCCTGCGACGGCGGCGGTGGGAGACGCGGCGTCGGCCTCCGGCACAAGCGGCGGCGTCACGCACCGTATGAGCGCCCAGTCCACGCCGGCGAAGAACGGGTGCCTCTTGATCTCGGCGGCGCCGCGCGCGGCGCCCATGCGCCGCCGCGGGTCCCTCTCGAGCAGCCTGCCGATGAGGTCCCGCAGCTGCGCCGCGGCCTCCGCGTCGCCGTCGAGCTTCGGGTACGTCACCTGCTTCGACAGGATGTTCTTCAGCGTCACGTCCTTGGCGGCGCCCTTGAACGGCGTGCGCCCGTACACCAGCTCGTACAGGAACACCCCGAACGCCCACCAGTCCACGCCGTTACCGTGCCCGCTCCCGCTCACGAGCTCCGGCGCCAGGTACTCGTGCGTGCCCACGCAGTCCCTGGAGCTCGCGGCCGTCGGTTCGGCCACGAACTCGAACCGCTCCTTCGCGTCAACGTCGGCATCCTCCTCGTCGCTGCCGCCCTTGGCGGATCCGAAGCACGACGGCAGGAAGCTCCTCTTGCGGCGTCGGCTCGGCTGCCGCACCTGTCGGCGGCGGACGGAAGGCTCCACGGACGCTGGGAGCGCGAGGTCGAAGTCAGAGAGCACGACGTGCCCGTCGCCTCGGAGCAGGACGTTCTCCGGCTTGAGGTCGCGGTACACGAACCCGAGCACGTGCAGGTACTCGATAGCGAGCAGCACCTCGGCGGCGTAGAACCTCGCAGCGGCGACGGGCAGGCGGCCTCCGGGGCGGCGGCGGAGCACCGAGTGCAGGTCGCCCCCGGCGCAGTAGTCCATGAGGAAGCACGCGTAGCGCCCGGCATCGAGGCGCGCGTAGAGGGTGGGCACGAAGGGGTGGTCGAGCGCGGAGAGGACGCGGGACTCGGCGAGGACGTGGCAGACGCGTGACGGGTCGTCGTCGCGGAGGTCGACGACCTTGAGCGCGAAGAGCGGGGAGGCCGGCGGCGAGGACTTGAGGCGGCAGAGGAAGACCCGCGCGAGGTGTCCGTGGCCGAGCTCGCGGATGAGGTGCAGGTGGGCCAGGCGGAGGACGCCGTCAGGGGTGGTGGCGCGGGCGGCGGCGAGGTGCGTCCAGTGTGGGGATGCGGATGACGAGTGCGGCCGTGGCGAGAGAGAGGTGGACGAAGAGAAGGACGGCAGGGAGAGCGAGCTCCGCGCGCTGAAGGTGGTGGCGGTGGTGAAGGAGGAGGTGGACGCGGAGGCGGTGGAGGTGAAGGAGAGGTCCAGCGCGCCGGCGCCGGCGTCTGCGATGGACGGCGGGAAGTGCGGCGAAATGTCGGAGTAGAGAGGGGACGGCGGCGCGGGCTCATGGATATCCATTGACGGAGGAGGATGTGGTGCTTCCATGTGCATGGCGGCGAGACCACGAGAGTGGGAGAGGCAACGGAAGACGGGAGGAATGGTTTGTGTGACGCGCGGTTGGGTTTATAAAGGCGTTGAGCGCAGAATGATGCGGGGGACTAAAATGCTACAGCCACAAAAAATACTTACGAACAAGGAAATGTGCTACCGTAAATCGACCCGATCAAATCTCCTCAAGAAAGCATGCCGATCGAATCACAAATCTTCATAATTCGCAAAAAAAAATCACAAATCTTCATTACACAACGTTTTTTTTTTCGAGGGTGACGGGAAAAAAACTCCCCACCGTTTGTTATTCCATAACTCGAAAATGGTCAAGCAGCCGATCTGTATGTACACAAGGGGAAGTAGGGGGGGGGGGGGGGGAGGTATGATCATCCTAGCTGTCCCACAGGCGGGAGAGGATGTAGGATCATTACACAACGTTTTCATGAATACGAGTAATATCATTTGAGAAAAAACATTGATCGCAAAATATGTGTAGACATTCTACAACAATTGGAACGCGCCCAGGTAGCAGCCTAAAAAAAACATATGCAACATGTTCCCATCAGAGCAGCAAATCTGAGGAATATAAACCCCAACATATGCAACATGAAGAACCAATTTGTGAAACAATATTAACAATGCACACAATAACTAAGGAACATATTTGCAACATGAGAAAATCCCTGGAAGCGTACACCTAAGATACATATTGTAACATGATGTGCATGCAATAAACACCATGTGTTCTTAATTACAACCTATCGAAAAATCTTTAATTATTGCTAAACTCTCACCATCACCAATGGATGCATAAACTTTGTAGATTTCGATCATGTTGTGCACAAATTCGGATCGCCACAACCACCCGAGCGATATCGAGTGACACCAGACCAAATCCACTCGTAAGCATAGTTTAGCCAGACCCCGTGACATACATGGCGAGCCCATCGACCTTCACCTTGGGTAGAGCATGAGAAGCAACCAACAAGAACGACCAGTGTAGCTGCAAGCGAAGGGCGGTAAACCAGCACTAAGAACTAGGAAGCAACATCGAATTCGATAGTGCATAACGCAAGGAGGGCGGATGAGCATCAACCGAAATAGCAGGAATAGAGGATGAGCAGCAATGAGTGAAGACGGAAGAGTGATGGAGATCCCAGTGTGAGTGATAGCTCAATTCAATGAATCAGCCAAGTGATTTTAGTCATTCTCTTCATTATTTTTATGGATGCATTCACAATTCTTTTAGACTGCAAATCACATAAGGAAGATCTATATGGATAGTTGTTTATGTTCACATTTGATTCTATTTTGGTACAAGTATGGAGCAGGTTGCCCGCTTATTACATGGTCACATAGATAGGTTGGAATTTTCCGCTTAAGTGAGTACCATGTGAGCGGAATAGACAGAACTCAGACGACAATTGGGGAACACACGTACGACCCCCCTCATGTCGCTCCCCAGGGAGACACCATGGGCCCCAAACCCTAGCGCCGCTAGCCCTCCCCCGTGCCCTCTCTCCCGCCGCTGCCGTCGGCGCTAGCCACGGTGGCGGCAGGCCTCCGCGCCAAGCGTGCGCGGGGGGTTGATGGAGGTGGCGGCCAGCGGTGGCGGCCGCTGGTTTTGACGTGCTCCGTGTTTAGGGCGGCGACTCTGGACGAGCAGCGGCGGCTCCTCCTCCACGGCCTCTGGCAATGGATGGTGGCGGCTGTTGGATCTTGTGCACGCCTAGATCCATCGTCGGCTTCACTTGGCGACACGAGGAAGGGGGCGGCGATTTGCGGGGCGAGGATGGTGTGGTTGCAGCGGTCGCCGTCCAACAAGTCCTCCTTCATCGTTGTTGGCCAGCGGATGGCGGCGTGGGGGCCTGTACGTCTGCTTCGAGCTTGAAGGTGGTGGTCCTAGGGTTCTTCTTCTGCAATGATGAAGACCTACCGGATGCCGATCCTTTTTCATCTAGCCGGAGTATTGAGTTTTGGAAGGCTCCGCCGGCGAATGGAACAACGCATCTTTTGCCTGGAGTTTGCTGGTTCAGGTGGTATTCGGTCGCGCGCACCCATGCTTTTATTTCGACCGTTTGGTTCTGGAGGGAGCGGCGTGAAGCTCTTTTCGGTGTTGACAACAAGTGACATTGGGTCCACGGTGAAGTCAGAAGAAGAGAATATAATGAAGGCCGGATGGGAGGACTAGCTAAGGGAGGTTCAATTCTCTACGTTGTTGAGGGACTTGCTTGGTGTTCCGGGCTTCACAGGAGTGGTATGAAAGTGAGGGCGACAACACATGTGAAGTTCAAAGTCCTACCTTTCATGTGAAAACCCAAGGTCTAGCCTTAACTGGTTGTGCCTGGCAATGACCTTGTTGGAGGCATTGTTTTGAGAGCAGGAACTATCTTCAGGGTGAAACCCTAAGATCTTTGGTCAGGCGAAGACGGTGCTGGAGCACTGTTCCCTTCTGGGAAGTGTCACTTTTAGAGAGTCTGTATTTCAGGTGTTATCTTGGTGGTGGATGTATTGCTGTTGTTAGGCCTAGGATACTGTAGTGGGACTTTTGTTTCTTAGTTTTTTTTTTTGGTTGTGTGCATCCGTACTGCCATTAGGGTGTTGCATTGTTGCAGAAGCTGAGTGTAATTGGTATCTTTTGATATTAATATATCTCTTTATCGAAAAAACTGAGTAAACAAGTACAAGAATATCATGGGGTGAAACCCATTTGCCATAATTATGAGGGTACCATATTGTCATCTCTTGAAGCCAGATCCTCCCTCTTATTTGAGGGACGTTTACAACGTATACTGATTCCGAGACACAGCTATGAGTCACTAATTGAAAGTGTTATGACATGGAACTCCAATGGGGGTAGATTACAGTCCGGTTGAGAGATCACTCATGAGTGAAGGTTCCTCTACTAGGGTGTGCAAGCAAAATGTTTTTATCGATTACTCAACTTTGCATGCACCTTGTATTGTGGGGTTGATGTGACGAGTTTATCGAATCTTGTGAGTAAAGTGAATAATCTCTGTAGAGTTTCAAACTGTTTGAATAGCCTTGTACATGGTCGCGGACAACTAGTAAGGCCACATTAAACTTAAAAACAAGTTTTTTTTATAGAAATATACGTTTTGAAAATTTAGATGTTGGAATCATACAATGGTTGTTGTTAACACCCGGATTTTTAAGTCCAGATGCCTATTATGCCATTCCTCGCAATCCCAGGAATATTGTTTTTGCGAGACATAATAGATTGATATCACAACACAGTACTTTTTCTGCGGCTTCAACTCCCGCAACTTCGAGGTTGTTCTCCATGGTCTGGAGCCAATCATCTGCGTCAAGTGGCTCTTCAGTCTTGCTGAACATTGGAGGGTTGGTGTTCTGAAAATTCTTCAGTTTCGATCCAGGGTGATCGTGGTTTCCGTGGCCTTGATTGTTCTAAGCTATCTGTTGCAGTGCGGCAATGTTAGCTTGGCGTTCAGCTCTTTCGATTTCTCGGTCTGCCATCATCGTCTGCAGCATCTGCATCATGGCATCCTGGGTGGCGTTGCGGGTTGGTGGGGCCATCTGAACATTGAGGTAGATGATAAGATAAGAGGGAAATTTCTAGGGTTTGTTTTGTTAAAGTTTAAAAGGTTCATAAGTTGAAAACTTGAGTAGTGTTGCGGGGGTAAGAACCAACAACACTTTTTCATTCATACCAAACATCACATATTACAAAGCTAACACACCGTTGGTTTGAAGAACCATTCATTCGCTCTACGATACAAGGGGATCCTGATACAACTCACACCTACTTAAGTGCTGGGGTGATACTACTTTTCAGTGTGGAATTCTTCGTCTTCACGTGTAATGTGCTTGGCGAGAGGCGAGGACGTTGTCCAAATCCCTGCGGGTTTTGTACATCCTGAAGTCCTGGTGTGCTACATAGGGGTTCATCTCCGTGTGTGGTGGCATGGTCATCGATCTTCCCATGGAGTCATGTCTTGGGTAGTAGATGAAGCGAGTGTTCTTGATCTTGTTCTCATTTTGTCCACACAGACGGGAAATTGCTTCTTGCATAGCTCGACTAGTCCTTCCTTCCAAGTGTTGCCCGTTACGGAAAACCGGATGGTTTCCCATACCGGGGCTCCAAGCTTTCTTCGTAGATCCGTAGAAACTTCCCACCGAGGTGGTTCTCCGGAGTGGTTGTTGAGGGGTATTCCGAAGAACTCGGGATACGGGTGTCCTAGATATTCCACTAGTTGCTTCAAATCCTTTTCGAACCTTAGGTCGCCTCCGGGACCAAGCTGATAGAACTCCCATTGGTACTCCATCTGTGAGCAATTAGGATAAGTAAGTTAAAGAAATAGTCAAGTGTGCAAAATTTTAGGTAGGCTTGCAAAGAAAGTAGAGTATAGATTTCTCATTTTTGAAAAAAAAAAGATCTCAAGGATAAGAGTAAGAACAAGTTTTCACAAATATTCACTTCATTGGTTTTTGAAACTAAGTTTTTCAGACGTCCATTCTAACTAGGGTCTCCTAAGGTCAAACAATGGCTCTGATACCAACTTGTCAACACCCGGATTTTTAAGTCCAGATGCCTATTATGCCATTCCTCGCAATCCCAGGAATATTGTTTTTCCGAGACATAATAGATTGATATCACAACACATCATTCATTACAACACATAATCGTCTTACAAATAAAGGATCACATGATCCAGTCTCATTACAATACTAGAAGTTCTATTGATCCATTACATAACACATAGCGGAAGCGAAATAGCGTAATAGTAGTCCATCTATTCCACAGGCAACTGTTGACGTCAGGAGTGATCCTAGTTGTCGTAGATGTCCTGCTGTCCTTCTTCCGGGTTCTGGTACTCGTCTTCATAGTCTGGCCATTTGAATAGCCAGGGACACAGCCATGAGTACTTTAAAGTACTCGCAAACTAATACTAGTGAAAGCATTATCAACTATAGTAAAGGGGTTCTAAGCTCTAGTTTCATTTGCATAAAGCCAGTTTTATTTCATAAGCACTTTAATAAACAAAACCCCTTCATTTGCCTAACTTACTCAAGTGGGAACATTAGTGTCATTCCCATAACTCCGTTGTGATTCAAAGTCAAAGTCACCTTTCAATTCAAATCACAAGTCACCATTCATATTTTTAGAAAAGTTCTGATGACGGAACAGTATGGCATTTCCAACTGTCCATGACCGCGGACGCGGCTATTCGAATAGGTTAAACTCTGCAGAGGTTGTACACTTGTGCCACAACAATTGCAATAGTTCGTCGGTGGTAACTGGCCCCGATTTATCGTACGCAAGTACGCGAACTACCAATCCTAACCTTTCATTTACATACCCTAGTATAGGCACCTCTCCCCATGAGCTTGGCCTCCCGAGTGAAGACAGAGACGGTCAGCCGGGAACCGCACGGAGGCTTGGGCCGGACATTCACCTCATTTCACGTCATTTCACATAATTCCTTTTGTTGTAGAGGCAGCCTCCGGCATAACCCCGATGACGCTTGTTTTAGAGGGAACCCATACTAAGACACGTAAATTTCCGGCTAAGCCTTACCCGAGATTCAGGTATTGTGGGGGTACTTGTAAAATTGGAATGGTATCGCATCCGAACCCAACCATCAGTTTTTGGTAAGTTTCCCCAAGTCATTCACAAGTCATATTCACCTTCAAAATCTTTCAATAGAATGACTCATCATTCCAAGGTTTTCAAAGTCATTGGTTTTCACAAGTTCCCATCTATAGTAGTCAATTTTAGCTTAGCACTAGCAACTAGTCATAAGGGGTGCTAAGCAACTTGGATTGCTCTAGGCTAAGTTTGATACTCTTGCACTACTCCATAACTAAACTAAGTGAATCATGAATCAAAAATTACTTTGATAAACAAAATTTGGTAAAGCTTGTAAAGTAAAAACTTGGGATAGGAGCATTAAGCATAAAATAAAAGTAATGGTGCCTTGCTCTTGTAGAGCTTTGCATTAGTTTAGTTGCATTGGTAATAGCTTGCCTTGATTGTTGAGGTGATCAAAGTGTTCTTCTTCTTCCTCTTGGTAGAAGACCTCTTCCTCTTGATAGTCTCCGGTACTAGCGTCTATAAACGAATACGAGGATACAATCACCAAACAACACTTAAGTAATCTTAATTAGCCTTATTGGCTCACACAAAAGATCTAGCATCACTATTTAACATTTATTCCCAAATTATGCTAGGGTTTCCTTATTTAATGTTAGGAGAATAAGTTCCTCTCATTGAAAATTGGAATTAGGGTTTATCTTTGGTTTGGAGAAATAATTTCCTCTCATTAAGATTTAATCTTCTCAATAACCAGGGATGATCACATGTTGACCAAGGTTAACACTTCACACTTATCATTTGAGAAAAATAATTTAAATGAGATTCATCATCTCATGCGATTTAAATAACCATTGTAAATTAAAAAGCTATTTTGATTTAAATTCCACAAGTGAGCAAATATGAGATCATGCAACTAAGGACCTCACATTACTGCATAACACTTGGGAAAGTGATTTAAATGAGGTGCTACACCTTATAGATTTAAAACCCTAAAATTTGAAATTGATTTAAATGAGCTAGTATTGACTACATAGCCAATTTTTGAATCTAGCCCATGATCATGTACAGAACCCATATCATATTTTTGCATAGTAAATTAGAGTTTTTGAAAAGTGAATTATAGCAATTGGATTCACTTCAAAATTCAAAATGGTTGATTTTCTATATTTATTTGAATACTGAAAAGTCTCTGTTTTGTTATTTTTGCTATTCAAAATCTACACAAGGTATGGGGTTGAATCCAGTGGCGTTAGTTAGAGCATTTCGTGGGCTTTCCAACAATATAAGGTTGGTTCAAATTGGTTGAGTAGATTCGAAGCTATTTGAATTTGAAACACAGCATCAGTAAAGAATTTGACCAAGCCTATTTATTCCAGATTTGAAAAGGTGGGCCTGCGCGGGAAAATTTAACGGGCCGGCCCAGTAACGCTTCAGCGCTAGGTGGGCTGTCTAAAGGTGGAGCCTACATGTCAGTGTGTTTTAAAACACCGAAACGGTATGGGGTGAGCTGCGCCGTTCGATTAAAAAGGGGATCGACGGGCGAGGTTTATCACCTTCCTCGACACCGCCCGTCGGGGACGAAACCCTACCGGCGGCAGAGGGGGTCGGCGGCGGCGTGCTCGGGCGCCGGCAGGACTCGAGCCGAGGCGGGCGATCGAACGAGGGAGACGACGGCGAGGCGGAGGGTGGTCGCGGCAGGGCTTGGGGTGGAGGAGATCAACGGCGTCGCTGAGCTACGGTGGCGGTAGACTCCGGCCAAATTGCGGCGACGTGGTGGCTAATGTGGTGCAGCAAGAGGTCGAGGAGATCGAGGAGAAGGAGGGGAGGCCGATGGTATGCTTGAATCGCTCGGGGAGGGGCTCTATTTATAGTTGCACTAGGTGGCCGTGGGGTGCTGTGGGGGTCGTCGACGGCGATGGCTGTCCAGGGCGCGAAGGGGCAAGCTAGGGAGCGCAGGAGGTAGGCGACGGCTAGGCGGAGCTAACGCGCGTGAAGGGACAGCAGAGGGAGGACGAGAGCGTGCCTGCGACGCTCGAGTTCCTGCAAGTACGGCGCGCGGCAGTTCTTGGATCATGGCGACGGCGACGTTTCCTCCGCGAGTCGGAGAGCATGTCTACGGGGTAGAGATGAGGGTGGTGGTGCTTGACGCAGGCGTAGGGATGCAGGGGTGGGCTGAGGCGACTGCACGCGTGCGTGCTCTGGCGCGTCCAGGAGGTGCCCGTGCGCGCTCACCGCGTGGCCTGGCATGGTTCTGGCGTGTCTGGGCGCGAGGTGTTCCGGCCAATGTCGTGCGATCCTTTAGCTGGGAAGGGTACTGGCGTGAGTAGGAGAGTGTAGGCGACTCATTTGACATGGTGAGAGGGAGAGATGAGGGCCAGAGAGAAATGGAGTGAGTGTGGCCGGCATGGGTACGGCATGGTTGCAAAAGTGATCATGTCTCCATTTTAAACAAAGCAAATGGGCTGGGATGATGCAGAAGAGGTACATGAAGGTTGATGATCACAAAGTTAAAGTGGTGGAGGCTAAAAACCAGTGTGTAATAGAGTGTATGGCAAAATCAGATTGTTGCCTGCCACCTGTTCGATGAAATGGCCGCATGGGAAAATTATTTAAATTTTGAAATTCTTTTTGGTGCACTTCATTTATATAATTAATGTGATAGAAAGGTGGTGGTGTTGTTCATTTTGGGGTTGATTTGCAAGTTTCCAAAATTGGGGTCATCTTCACTTTGTTTCAAAGTCCTCTCATGTCAATTCTATTCTGGTCAACCTGGTCAAAGTCAGCACTAGTGGTCAACATAAAAGTTGTTCACCTTGACATGGTCTTGGATGACATGGCAAGAGTTGGTCAAGTTTAGTTTAAGAAAAGTCAAAACCAGAGGGGTAAAGTGGTGAAGATTTTATAAAATGGCCATATGACCATTATCATATGTAGGTTGAATTTGAATTCATTTTTGATTCAAATTGGGTTTCTTTGATGCATTTGTGTTTGTTTATGATATATAAGAGTTTTACAAACCATAGATCTAGCAATGGTGGCCTTTGGTGAAGATTTGCATAATTGGCCAAGGTGTATGTGAGGGAAAAATGGGATTTTCTCACTAATTGATTTCTCTTTATTTGATTTGACTTTTCTTGACTCTAAAGTGATTCTTATTAGTTTAGAAACATTTCCAAACTATTGAAACCATTCCAAATGGTCTAGTTCAAAGATTTGCAAAAATGGCCAAAACACATAAGAGGTGATATGTCAAATTTCATTATTCTTGTAAATTGTTCCCCTTGCTTTACTTAGGCATGGGTTAGGGTCAATTTAGTGTTATATTAGGTTTAGAGATGGTTTCACACCATTTGTTCAAGGTTTGAAGTCATAGGTCAAGGTTTGGTAAAAAGGCTATGTGTCACATATGTCTTGATGCATATGTTGTATTTGATTTTCAATTTGACTTGGCTTGAACCAATTGGTGTTGTTGAGTGTTGAAATGGTATAGAGGAGTGATCCAACCATTCACAACAAGTCCTAGGGTCAAGATTCTTAAATTCACAAATTTGCTATTTTACTCTCATATGCCTCTATGGCATTTTTAGTTTTTTTTTATTTTCTTTGGTTTCATTTTGGATTTGGTTTGAGAAGTACTAGGTAAGGTGTAAGAAGGTTTTCCAAACCTCTAAACAAAGTAGAAAGGTCTAGGGTAAAGATTTATAAAAAAATAGCCATAGGCACATATACCTTTTTCTTATTTAATTTCCTTTTATTTTATTTTAACTTGGGTGGTGAAAAGAGGAGTGAGGTTTAGGGTTTAAGATCATTTCAAATACTAATAACAAGCAATCATGGCAATTGCACAAGGATTAAGCAAGATCACTATGTATCAAACTTAAGTTAATAAAAGTTTTTGTTGGTTCCAAAATTTGGAACAAGGGAAATTCATTTGTTTTGTTTTTTTGAAAATTTTGGGATGTTACAGTTGTGCTACAATGGTTGATGATAGAATGTTTGAAGAAGGGGTGTTACTCATGAGGGACATGAACCCTGATGTTATGACTAAATTGAAAATAGATCATGGTTTTTTAAAAAAACATGTTTTCGCAGGATTTCAAATCTATCTTATGTTATATCTACACGAGAAACTAATCTCTAGTCAACAAATGAAACATAGTATAGCAACCCTTCCTCTAGAGTAAGTCATACAAAAGTATACTCCTATACCCAGTTGTGGATAGATTGCGGGTACATTCAAATATCATCACCTAGCTTATTAACTTGTTTAGACATGGAAGCGTGGAATCTGCATGGAAGACGTGTACACCGACGTCTTTGTGAACTAGGATGTTTTTCAGTCACGTGTTTTTTTCGAAATGGGAGATATTACCCCAGCCTCTGCATCAAAATGATGCACACAACCATTTTTATTAATAATCCTTAAGTATCAAGATTCAAACTTTCATACAAGTTGAAGTTATGCACACTAACAACCTGATCATGGGATTGTTGTAGTATGCATAATGGGTATTTCTGGCAGCTAGCCCAGAATCCTCACATATATGCATTGTAAAAAAAAGGATGGGGGAACGCTCGACACCCCTTAGGGTCAGGTACAATACATGAGCTACCGTATATACAGTCTAACATGCATGAGTCTATATGTATTTACATGTGATTATATTTCGATACAAGTGCGGAGCGGGCATACATTGCCCGTTTATTACACGGCCACAAAGATATATAGGACACACTTGACCATGAAGGTGAACCAACGAACAACCAATGCCAATGGGGACAAACCTCTTGCATAAACCTTTTATAATATATTGTTTCCTTACATCTTAAGATAGACAATAAACACTAGATACTTCTATGAAAATACTTGTTAGATTAGAAACTTTCGAACTCTATAAAAGATATTTAAGGAAAATGAAATAGAAACAAACACAGAAATGTATGGATAATTCATCCAAGTGTCGTACTTAAATATGTATATACATGCAATTTGATTTTGCGCTTACTATTTTAGATCTATTTGAGAGGATTTGTCACATGAAAAAATTGAGTAGTTCCACCGGCCCATCATGGAAAAAAGGCACAAAGGTGAGATCGTTATTTAATTGCATAGTACAACTAACCAATATATGGGAATACCCATCTCAAAATATAATCAAACTAATATATAGATAACCGAAGTTGAAAGAAATGCCATAAAAATATCATTTCAAAACCAAACTCAATTATAATTTATGTTTATTTTAATTACATGTGTTAGTATGTAAAATCAATAATACCATGTCATTTATTTATCAACATTGCCATATAATTTACTGTGATAAATGTATTAAAATTAAATTAACTAGTTGAAATCATATGTTGATACAAAAAAATTTTATAAAAAAATAAAAAAATTCACTATAAACAAGAAATGACCTTTTGGTTTAACTTGTCTCTAGCCCATATGTTGCTAGTATCGATTGTGGACATAAGGGGGAGAATAATTGTATGAGATGAACAATAGTAGATAGGGCAAAAAAATATTACAGGGGGTGGCATCAATGATAGCGGTGAATGATAACATAAGTGTAATCACAAATTTATTAAATTAGGGAATTAGGGAATTCATTTGACAAATATGAAGTTTTGAAGAGTCCATTCGAAGGACGGTAATCAAATTGTAGATTTATTTCTGGTACTGTGGGTACCGCTGCTTTGCTGGTGTGAGTACTTCACTGAGGTAATAGACAGGGCGTTGTACGCCATGAACTTTCCCTTGTTCCACACGCTTGACTACGAGCACAGTGCTGACAACTCGACTAGTTGCTGCGATATAGAGTAACATCGGATCCCTGTCGTGTGGAGTAACGAGGACCGGAGAGGTCAACAAAACTTTCTTTAGATTGTCGAAAGCGTCTTGTGTTTCTGCTGTCCACTCGAATTTTTCTGATTTCTTCATCAACTGATAGAAGGGCAGAACCTTTTCTCCTAATTTTGCAATGAACCTGCTGAGGGCTGTCACTCGTCCTGCTAACTGTTGCACCTGCAGTAAAGTTCTTGGTGGCTCCATGTCGAGAACGCCTTTGATCTTTAAGCGATTAGCTTCTATTCCTCTGGCTGAAATAAAGTACCTCAGTACTTGGCCTCGTGGTACCCCGAAAAAGCATTTCTTCGGGTTCAGCTTGATTTTGTAACGGTCGAGGTTATCGAAGGTTTCTCTCAAGTCGTCGATGAGCGTCACAACATTTCTGGTCTTGATGACGATGTCGTCGATATAGACCTCGATATTCCGGCCAATCTGATCTCCGAGGCAGGCTTGCATACACCTTTGATAGGTTGGGCCCGCGTTTTTTAACCCGAAAGTCATGACGTTGTAGTAGTAAACACCATGCGGTGTGATGAATGTTGTCAACTCCTGGTCTTCTTCTTTGAGCTTGATTTGATTATAACCTGAGTAAGCGTCTAAAAAATAGAGGCGATCACAGCCTGCCGAGGAGTCGACTATTTGATCGATGCGAGGCAACGGGAAATGATCCTTCGGGCAATTCTTGTTAATGCTCGTGAAGTCGATCCACATACGAAGAGCTGTCGTATATTTCTTCGGCAACATGACTGGGTTAGCTACCCATTTGGCTTCCTTGAGCTCTCGAATAATCCCGGCTTTGCGGAGCCGACTAACTTCTTCTCCAATGAATTTTCTTTTTGGTTCCAAAAAAGGACGCAGCGTCTGCTGTACAGGCTTGGCTTTGGGGGTCAACATTGAGGGCGTGCTCAGCGAGTTCCCTGGGAATACCTGGCATGTCGGATGGTTTCCATGTAAATATTCACAGCGCTCACAGAGGAACTCGATGAGTGTGCCTTCCTATGCGATAGTAAGATTAGCCGATGAATTGATTGTTTTCTTCGGATCAGAGGGATGCACTTGATGCTTTTTTGCTTCGTTGGCGGCGTCAAACTCGTCGAACTTTGTGTTCCGATTGTCGGCAGGTGGCTGCGTATGGTCAGTGAGTACGTCTAGTGCATTGAGCTCTTCTCTGACTCTGAATTTGGAGGCGATCTTCTGAAATCCTTGTCACAGTTATAGGAACGAGAAAAGCTTCCATGAACAGTTATTGTAGTCCCGTTATTGCCTGGCATCTTCAGTTTCAAATACGCATAATGAGGAACTGCCATAAACTTGGCAAATGCTGGTCGGCCGAGGATTGCGTGGTACTGCGATTCCCAATCTACTACCTCGAACTCGAGTCTCTCCTTCCTGAAATTGCTGGGTGTACCAAAGACAACGTCCAGCGAGATCTTGCCAAGAGGATATTCGTGTCGGGCCGGTCGGGCCGGGATCATGCTGTGGAAGCTAGTGTCAGATTCTTTTAACACATCGGCTGTTAGATCCATCGCCTTCATTGTGCTTGCAAACAAGAGGTTTAAACCACTTCCTCCATCCATGAACACATTGCTCATGTTGTATCCTCCGATCTGTGCTTCAAGGACCAGGGCGGCGTGACCGGGCCTTGGGACGGTTGTCGGATGATTTGCCCTGCTAAGCATGATGTTTTAATCTGACCAGTCAATATATTCGGGCACAGTCGCCATAGCCACTTCTGCAAGCTTTATCTCCCGGGAAAACTTCTTGGGTTCCCTTTTTGAAACGCTGGCCTTGTGAATCATGTTCACATGCCCTCGAGACACAGGGTAGACTTCAGCTGGCACGTAGATATCTTCAGTTGGCACATACTGCTGTTGTTGTGGCTGAGCATAGGTAGTCGTTCCTCCTTTTATCGGGCACGCCTTTGCTTCTGAATTAGATCCTAGCACCTCACACAACTTCTGAATATCAAGGAACTGCCAACAATCTTTGAGTAGATGTGATGCCTTCTCAATATTGTTTTTTGGGTCGATGTAAGTATGCAAGTAACATGGAGCAACAAGTTGTTCTGCAGCTGGCAGGTAAGGCGCCTGAGGGAGGCGATCATGTCGGCCGTGACTTCTGTCTAATTGCGCATTGTAACATCCTTCGCCATGATGATAGGAACAGCTTGCGGCTCGGTCAATTGCCTCGTAATGAAGATCCCTTCTCCTCTTCCGGTGCTCCTGCCTGCTCCCACTACTACTAAGATTTCTCTAGATGCTTACGTCGTTGTTGTTGAACGAAAATGGCGAAGGAACGACGATTGTTGGAACTGAAGTCCTTTCCAAGCCTAGCACGCCTGAGCCCGGAAGTCGAAGGAAACCTCCAGAGTCGATGATGAAGTGAACTCCACCGAACGTTGAGTCCATGTCGCCGCATAACTCCGAAGGAGTTGGACGCGACGCATCGTTGCATGGAGTAAACTCGAAGGATCCGCAACGAACTGGGTCCCTTGAGCCTAAGGGCGTTGGAGATGATGGTGTTGGTGACGTCAGCAAGAATGCATCCGATGTGACCGGAGCAGCCGATGACGTGCCTTGTGCCGACAAGTTTCCCATAGACGGCGCCAATTGACGAGGGTGCTCCCCAGCAATTCCCACCATGAGGGGCTTAGGGTTGACAGAATCCTGCAGGCTGACACGAGACATCGGATACCAAACAAACGGGGAGAGAGATTTACCCAGGTTCGGGACCCTCGGCGAGGTAAAACCCTTACTTCCTGCTTCTCTGATCTTGATTATCGAATATATCAGGTTACAATGGAGTAGCCGATAGGCTGTGGTTGTTGTCTTGTCGAGAGGCTAAGAATCTAGGGTTCTCGCTCTTGACTTGCGGTGAATCTATGTGTTGAAGTTGTGTCTGGGCAGACCCTCTCCTGGCCCTTATATAGCAGGCCAGGTCCCAAGAGTTCTGTCCGGACTCGACTAGGTTACAAAAAGATCTACTCTAATCTTTCCTTGTATAGCGTATTCTTGCCTTGTTCATCAAGAATCCTTCTTTGGGTGAGTCTCCTTTACTGGAACCGATGTATAGGCCCACCTTGGCGGTTGGGCAATCTTCAGGGGCTCCTGGTTGGGCCGGAGGAGGTAGTCTAATGTTGGTTACCCAAAGGGTAATGCCCACATCAATGTTTGTCTATAATACTATGCGTACCCTCTCCCAAGAGGCAAACTGCCATAGCATGGAGGGGTAGACTAGACATGCAAGCGTTGATCAGAGTTAGTCTGGTAGCCGAGGACATCATCTTGGACATCCACGGGTCAGCACGCTTGCCCACCTTGTCCATTAGAGGACCCCAGTCCGCTGCTGTCAAAGCTCGGTCACTGACCGGAAAGCCCAGGTAGGTGAAGGGGAAGGACCCTTGCTTGCAGTTGAACATATGAGCGATCTTGAGACCCCCTCATCCTCCAACCCAAGCACCATGACCTCACTTTTGTGGAAATTGATACGGAGGCCCGACATGCTCTCAAAGCACATCAAAATGTATTTCAGGTCGGCTACTGCTAGATCATTCGGCTGGATCATGATGATACTGTCATCTGCGTATTGCAAATGGGCGACTCCCCTAGGAATCAGGTGCGGGACCACACCCGCAATGTGGCCCGCCTCTCTAGCCTTATACAGGATTACGGCTGGGGCGTCTACGATGTAGTCAAAGAGGAGAGGAGAAAGGGGGTCTACCTGGCGCACCCCTCGGCTGTTACGAAAGTAATTACCGATATCTTCGTTAAAGGCGATAGCAGTCTGGCCCCTCAAGAGTCCGAGACCAAACCCATAGCACTGTGGACCTAGGAAGGTTCGAAGCCTTTGCCCAGTAACAACTCACGGAGGAAGGGCCAGTTCACCCGGTAATAGGCTTTCTCAGAATCTAGCTTCTGGAAAGCTCCCCTATGTTTCCTGCATTTAGATTCATGGATAACCTCTTGAAGATATAGGACTCCCTCATGAATGTGTCGACCCGTGATAAACGCTGACTGAGATCTACTAATAGTTCTATGTGCAACAGGAGAAAGCCGAATAGCATACGCCTTAGCGACAAATTTGAAAATAACGTTAATCAACGCAATAGGTCTTAACTACTTAATGTACTCCGCCCCGGGGACCTTAGGGATAAGTGAAAGAATGCGAAAATTGAGCCTAGAAATGTCCACTCTCCCTAGAGCAAAACCATTCACGATGTCCAGGATCAAGGGCTTCACTAGGTGCCAGAAACGCTTGAATAAAGCGACAGGGAAGCCATGTGGCCCCGGAGCCGTGTCGACTTTCATACTAGCCAGAACCACATCAGTTTCTTCCCTCGAGAAGGCAATCATGAGGTTATCATTATTCTCATCAGACACACGCCCCGACGCGTGCCAGATGGTTGGATTAAGGTGAAAGAGGTTTTGATCCCCCTTGGCCCCCATAAGCACGTGATAGAAATCATAAATATGCTGCTGGAGGGCCAGGGGTTCAACAATGATCCCCAAATCAATGTTCAGGCGAGTAATGGCACATTTACGCCACCGCCCATTGGAAAAGACATGGAAAAATGCAGTGTTGGCATCCCCCTTGGTTAGCCAATCCACCCGACTCCGTTGACGCCAATATTACTCCTCCACCTTCGACAGATGGGTGGGTTGATTCTCCAGGTGATAACGAAGGGCCCATCCCTGCCGTCGAGGGCTTGAATATGAGCCAGAATCTCCGCCTTGAAATCATGATTTTCCTTGCCGAGGTTGCCCCCCAGCCTTTCAAGAATTGTCTCAAACCCACCGAGACGCGTTGCCACCGCTCAATGGGATCGGGACAGTTCCCCACCTCGAACATTAGGTCACGCCATTTAGCAGAGACTAACTCCCCAAAGCCAGGTCTCTCAAGCCACTCTTTCTCAAAAGAAGAAATGAGGGCTCTGTTTCCTGAACTCCTCCTCGGAGCTGAGAATCAACGGGGAGTGGTCGGGACCAATAATGGTATCCGCCATCAAAGAACAGAGAGGGAATAAAGTCTCCCAATCTGCTGAAATGAAAACCCTGTCAAGCACACAACGAACCGGGTTCAATTGGCGGGTAGTCCACGTATACCGCGCCCCAGTCCTACGGACTTCCCTATGGGCGAGGTTGGCGACACACTCATTGAAACGATGGACCCGAGGCCAGCCAATATTGTCGTTGTTTTTGTCATATGATCCCCTAATCATATTAAAGTCCCGTCCCACCACCAGAGGAAGAGGGCAAGCCCCAACGGCCAGCGAGAGCTCGCTAAGGAATTCAGGAGATTTGCGGTGATCAGCCGGCCCATACACGACAAACAAGGACCAGTCCTTGGAAGTGTCAAGTTTCCGCACGTCAACATGGATGAAGAAGGTGCCCGAGTACCATCCCAGGACATCGAAAGCATCCTCGTTCACCCCTAGTAGCATCCCCCCGGATCGCCCCAACGCCGGGGTGTGATGCCAAGCAAACTTGCCCAAGGGGTCAATACCCCTTAGGTCTGCATGCGAGAAGGACGACTTCATCGTCTCCTGAAGGCCTACATAGTGTATAGATCTTGAATGGTCACGTAGGATGAAAAGGTTTTGTTATACATGCATGTTTCACTTCTGTCCAAACCGTAACGTTTTTTTTGCAGGTAGAAGATGATTATATTGAAAAACTGTTCATACAGAAAGATCCAGAAAATAGAAAAAATCCTCTGGCGGCCGCTGCGGCAGCGGGAGGGTGGGGAAACCCCGGATCCCGGCTTGTATATAGTCTACGCTTCGGTAGGGTTCCGGCCAGCGGCGCTGTGGAGGCGGTGGTGTTGTCAATGTCGGGTTCTGCGTTGGCGCCTCTCCCCTTCTGCGGCGGTGGTCTTCGGAGCTCTGCCGCGAGGTGTGCGACTCCCCTGCGCCCCTGGCTTCTTGGGCACTTGAAGAATAAGCCGGATTTCGTCGCCAGGCGGCGGATCTGTTGAAATATTGGGCCCACATTTGATGACCCATACTAGATTTCAGATTTTCCCTATAAATCTCAAAGCCCACTTAGTGGCAGCCTTGTGAGTTTGAGCCCAAGTTGGTGGCAGCTCACTAGGGAGTGGCAAGAGGTAGGAAGTTTAGTCCCACATGGAAAGTTGGGAGGAAGTTAGACCACCTTATAAGGTGGGTTGTTCCACCACTAGTAAGTGAGTGAGAATAGGAGTGCTACACGCGCGCTCCTCCTCCTCCTCGCTCGCTCGTCTCGTCTCGACTCGACTCGACTCGACTCGACACGCACGACGCGCGCCGCGCTCGTGGTGAGTGGATTGAGCCTCGAGCCGAGACTTTCCTTACTTTTTGCAGCTCAGGAAAACGAACAGAGTCCTAGACGGACACGTCGCAGTTAGTCGGTTTGGGTCGCTCCCGGATCGTGGGCTATCTGTAACCGACTCGAAACGTTCGTGCGACGTGGGCGTGGCCCACGTTGCCTAGGGTTTCCCGAGCCTATATAATCTCCTGCCCGGCTACCGCAGAAACACAGCCAATACACGAGTTAGGGTTTCCACCTCTCTCTGCTTGCGCCGCCATCGTAGCCTACTCCATCCCACGAGCCGACGTACATCGGCGAACGGGAGAGCAGGTCTCCGGAACCGCTCGTCCTTGCGATCCTGTACGGGAGAGGGCGAATTAGGTTTTTGGGAAGCGCTCGCGCGATCGCTCAAGCTCTTCATCACGGGTCGCCTTCCGTCCAAGTCGGGCGGTGCTGCCTACCGTCGTCTTCAACGCCGTCTACTTCGACCCGTCGTCCCTGTCGTCAACAACGTTGTCATCAACAACATTACTGGCTGCGACATCGTCCGCTACACCTCCACCGCCACCTCCGCCGGATCGGTACGTGCGACATATCTCGATCCGTTTAGCGATGGATGCTTTACCCTTGCTGCTGCTGCTACTCATGTTGATTAATGCATCTAGTATGTTCGAGTTTCACATGTTAGTAGTTGCTGTCATCATGTTTTATATTCTGGAATTAATCATGGAAATTGTGCCTAATTATCCAACAATCCAAAAACCTAACTCTAGGCAATTTCCTGAGTTAACAATGGCTGGTTTTGCTGATGCACTGAGGCCGGATAAGTTCACCGGTGTGCACTTTAAGAGGTGGCAAGTTAAGGCCATGCTCTGGCTTACTCATCTCGAAAGTGTTCGAAGTTAGTGATGGTTTACCTGAAGGAACTATATCTGACCAAGATCGAGAACAAGTTCAAGGAAAACAATACTCTCTTCGTCGGATGCGTTCTAGAGTATTCTTGTCGATCGTCATGTGTGATGTGTACATGCACATAACGAGATGGTAAAGAGCTACGGGATGCACTTGAATGCTAAATTCGGTGCAACCAATGCGAGCGAGTGAACCTGTACATCATGGAGAGCTTCCATGACATCGGGATGGTAAACAACCGTTCTATAGTCGAACAAGCTCATGATATACGAGTGCATTGCGAAAGAGCTTGAACTCCTTAAGTGTGCCTTACCCGACAAGTTTGTGGCTGGATGCATCATCGCTAAGTTGCCCCCTTCATGGAGGAACTTTGCCACAACTCTCAAACACAAGAGACAGGGAGATATCGGTTGAAAATCTGATAGCGTCTCTTGATGTTGAGGAGAAAGCTCGGGCTAAGGATAATGCGAGAAAGGAGAGGGTCAGTCTAGCGCCAACATGGTGCAGAAGAAACCCTACGGCAAGAACAAAGGGAATAACAAGCCCTCCTTCAATAAGCCTATGAAGACTACAACCTTCAAGAAGAAGAAGATGATAAACAAAGCAGATCTGAGCTGCTTTACCCGTGGAGAGGCTGGCCACTTTTCTAAGGACTCGTCCAGAGAGGGCAGACCGCAAGAAAAAGGGAGGCAAGTCAACACGGTGACCGCTAGCAATGCTGATGGGTACGGTAATCTCTTTACTGTTCTTTCGGTATTTCAATCTCCATGTTGGTGGATTGATACAGGTGCTAATGTTCATGTGTGTGCTGACATATCCATGTTCACTTCTTACCAGGTCGCCGGGGATTCTTCCGTCTTGATGGGGAATGGGTCACATGCTTCGTTCGTGGTGTTGGCACGGTAGATCTGAAGTTCACTTCGGGGAAAATCGTGCAGCGAGGAACGTGCAGCATGTCCCTACTATGAACAAGAATCTCGTTAGCGGCTCCCTTCTATGCGAGAGATGGGTTTAAGGTTGTTTTAGAGTCGAATAAAGTAGTTGTTTCAAGTTTGGACAATTTATTGGTAAAGGCTATGAGTGCGGAGGCTTGTTCCGCTTTTCGCTTCGATTTCAGTAATAAGTCTCGTGAACCATATTTGTGGCAATGTTAGTGATGATACCGAGTGTTTGGCATTCTCGTTTATGTCACATTAATTTTGGTTTAATGTCTCGGCTATCCAGTTTAAGTTTAATTCCGAATTTAACCATTGCCAAAGGTTCTAAGTGCCATAGTTGTGTGCAATCAAAGCAACCTCGGAAGCCTCACAAGGCGGCCGAGGAAAGAAACTTGGCACCTCTAGAACTCATACATTCTGATCTATGCGAGATGAATGGTGTGTTGACAAAAGGTGGAAAGAGATATTTCATGACATTGATTGATGATGCTACTAGATTTTGCTATGTTTATTTGTTGCGAACTAAAGATGAAGCTTTAGACTACTTTAAAATTTATAAGGCCGAAGTTGAAAATCAACTAGAGAGAAAGATCAAGCGTCTTAGGTCGGATCGTGGTGGCGAATATTTTCCTAAAATCTTTGATGAATTCTATGAGGAACATGGCATTATTCATGAGAGGACGCCTCCCTATTCACCCCAATCAAACGGGGTTGCCGAGAGGAAAAACCGCACGCTGACTGACTTGGTGAATTCCATGTTAGCCACTGCTGGTTTATCAAAGGCATGGTGGGGGGAGGCATTGTTGACTTCATGCACTACAAGAAAAGTTTCCATGGCCGACGAAGTTGAAGTCGCGCCGTGGTTGCTGGTGTACCATGGCCGACGATTTTGGGTCTGTCCGTTGTGCATGTCAAAACGTTTTTTTCTCGTTTTTGAGGCCACCTAGCCCGACGAAAGCGGCCAAAACGTGGCGTATGGTGGCCCGGGACGTGGTGCATCTCGAATTCTCGGGTTCGCCGGCCGAGTCAACGCAAATCCGCACCGCCGAGGGATGTAGGGCCCGGATGGCAGCCTCTCCGGCATTGTTTTTTTTCTCGATCGCGCCATCTCGTTCAACGCTCTCCGATCGAGCCGTTTACGATGCGGTGATCATGGGTCCCGCATGTCATCCTCTATGAACCAAAATTCTTTCTATTCTTGGATTTTTTTGACCCCCCGATTTCCGGCTACTTCCTTTTTCTTTTGATCCCTTGCCGCCTCTC
>NC_061510.1:93977498-94007876 GCF_022539505.1 Lolium rigidum | reverse complement strand
AAGCCTCATGCATAGCATACTAATAGTGCCCGCACCTTGTCCTAATTAGCTTGGACTACCGGATCTTTGCAATGCACATGTTTTAACCAAGTGTCACAATGGGGTACCTCCATGCCGCCTGTACAAAGGTCTAAGGAGAAAGCTCGCATTTTGGATTTCTCGCTTTTGATTATTCTCAACTTAGACATCCATACCGGGACAACATGGACAACAGATAATGGACTCCTCTTTAATGCATAAGCATGTGGCAACAATTATTATTCTCATATGAGATTGAGGATATATGTCCAAAACTGAAACTTCCACCATGAATCATGGCTTTAGTTAGCGGCCCAATGTTCTTCTCTAACAATATGCATGCTCCAACCATAAAGGTGGTAGATCTCTCTTACTTCGGACAAGACGGACATGCATAGCGACTCACATGATATTCAACAAAGAGTTGATGGCGTCCCCGGGAACATGGTTATCGCACAACAAGCAACTTAATAAGAGATAAAGTGCATAAGTACATATTCAATACCACAATAGTTTTTAGGCTATTTGTCCCATGAGCTATATATTGCAAAGGCGAATGATGGAAATTTAAAGGTAGCACTCAAGCAATTTACTTTGGAATGGCGGATAAATACCATGTAGTAGGTAGGTATGGTGGACACAAATGGCATAGTGGTTGGCTCAAGTATTTTGGATGCATGAGAAGTATTCCCTCTCGATACAAGGTTTAGGCTAGCAAGGTTATTTGAAACAAACACAAGGATGAACGGTGCAGCAAAACTCACATAAAAGACATATTGTAAACATTATAAGACTCTACACCGTCTTCCTTGTTGTTCAAAACTCAATACTAGATATTATCTAGACTCCAGAGAAACCAAATATGCAAACCAAATTAGCAAGCTCTAAGTGTTTCTTCATTAATGGGTGCAAAGTATATGATGCAAGAGCTTAAACATGAGCACAACAATTGCCAAGTATCAAATTATTCAAGACATTTTAGAGTTACTACATGTAGCATTTTCCAATTCCAACCATATAACAATTTAACGAAGAAGAAACTTCGCCATGAATACTATGAGTAGAGCCTAAGGACATACTTGTCCATATGCTACAGCGGAGCGTGTCTCTCTCCCACAAAGTGAATGCTAGGATCCATTTTATTCAAACAAAACAAAAACAAAAACAAACCGACGCTCCAAGCAAAGTACATAAGATGTGACCGAATAAAAATATAGTTTCAAGAGAAGAACCTGATAATTTGTCGATGAAGAAGGGGATGCCTTGGGCATCCCCAAGCTTAGATGCTTGAGTCTTCTTGAAATATGCAGGGATGAACCACGGGGGCATCCCCAAGCTTAGACTCTTCACTCTTCTTGATCATAGTATATCATCCTCCTCTCTTGACCCTTGAAAACTTCCTCCACACCAAACTCGAAACAAACTCATTAGAGGGTTAGTGCATAATTAAAAATTCACATGTTCAGAGGTGACACAATCATTCTTAACACTTCTGGACATTGCCCAAAGCTACTGGAAGTCAATGGAACAAAGAAATCCATCCCACATAGCAAAAGAAGCAATGCGAAATAAAAGGCAGAATCTGTCAAAACAGAACAGTCCGTAAAGACGAATTTTAAAAGGGCACCAGACTTGCTCAAATGAAAATGCCCAAATTGAATGAAAGTTGCGTACATATCTGAGGATCACTCACGTAAATTGGCTTAATTTTCTGAGTTACCTACAGAGAATTAGACCCAGATTCGTGACAGCAAAGAATTCTGTTTCTGCGCAGTAATCCAAATCTAGTATGAACCTTTCTATCAACGACTTTACTTGGCACAACAAAACACAAAACTAAGATAAGGAGAGGTTGCTACAGTAGTAAACAACTTCCAAGACTCAAATATAAAACAAAGTACTGTAGTAAAATAAACACATGGGTTATCTCCCAAGAAGTGCTTTCTTTATAGCCATTAAGATGGGCTCAGCAGTTTTAATGATGCACTCGCAAGAAATAGTAGTTGAAGCAAAAGAGAGCATCAAGAGGCAAATTCAAAACACATTTAAGCCTAACATGCTTCCTATGCATAGGAATCTTGTAAATAAACAAGTTCATGAAGAGCAAAGTAACAAGCATAGGAAGATAAAACAAGTGTAACTTCAAAAATTTCAGCACATAGAGAGGCATTTTAGTAACATGAAAATTTCTACAACCATATTTTCCTCTCTCATAATAACTTTCAGTAGCATCATGAGCAAACTCAACAATATAACTATCACATAAAGCATTCTTATCATGAGTCTCATGCATAAAATTATTACTCTCCACATAAGCATAATCAATTTTATTAGTAATAGTGGGAGCAAATTCAACAAAGTAGCTATCATTATTATTCTCATCAAGTGTAGGAGGCATAGTATAATCACAACAAAATTTACTCTCCATAGTAGGTGGCAACAAAAGACCACTATCATTATAATCATCATAAATAGGTGGCAAAGTATCATCAAAGAAAATTTTCTCCTCAATGCTTGGGGGACTAAAAAGATCATGAAAACCAGCTTCCCCAAGCTTAGAACTTTCTATATCGTTATCAACAATGGTGTTCAAAGCATTCATACTAATATTACTACCAGCATGCAAATAAGATTTCATAGGTTTTTTAATTTTCGCATCAAACCATCCATGTCTTAAATCAGGAAATAGAATAAGAAGCTCATTGTTGTCCATTATGCCAAACTAGTGTAAACAAGAAACAAAAAGATGCAATTGCAGGATCTAAAGGAAATAGCTTCGAGCACACACACGACGGCGCCAGAAAAGTACTTTACCTGGAACCGGAGTATGAGTGCCTTTTACCTTTCCTCCCCGGCAACGGCGCCAGAAAAGTGCTTGATGTCTACTGGGTGCTTCTATTCTTGTAGACAGTGTTGGGCCTCCAAGAGCAGAGGTTTGTAGAACAGCAGCAAGTTTCCCTTAAGTGGATCACCCAAGGTTTATCGAACTCGGGGAGGAAGAGGTCAAAGATATCCCTCTCAAGCAACCCTGCAACCACAAAGCAAGAAGTCTCTTGTGTCCCCAACACACCTAATACACTTGTCAGATGTATAGGTGCACTAGTTCGGCGAAGAGATAGTGAAATACAAGTAGTATGGATGTATATGAGTGGTAATAGCAATCTGAATAAAATATGGCAGCGAGTAAACATGCAACAGAACAATAAACAAACGGAGATTCGATGCTTGGAAGCAAGGCCTAGGGATCCTGCTTTCACTAGTGGACACTCTCAACAATGATCACATAATAGGACTACTCTACACTCTTTTGTTGGATGATGAACACCGCTAACCGTGTAGGATTACACGAACCCTCAATGCCGGAGTTAACAAGCTCCACAATATTCAATGTTCATATTTAAATAACCTTAGAGTGTAAGATAGATCAACACAATTACACCAAGAACTAACATAGCATGCACACTGTCACCATCATACCATGAAGGAGGCATAGATCATATCAATACTATCATAGCAATAGTTAACTTCATAATCTACAAGAGATTACAATCATAGCCTACGCCAAGTACTAACACGGATGCACAAACTGTCACCATTACACCGTGCAGGAGGAATAAAACTACTTTAATAACATCACTAGAGTAGCACATAGATGATATTCAACTAGATCACATAAAGAGAGAGATGAACCACATAGCTACAGCGGAGCCCTCAGCCCCGGGGGTGGATTACTCCCTCCTCATCATGGAGGCAGCGATGGCGGTGAAGATGGCGGTGAAGACGGCGGTGGAGATGGCTCCGGGGGCAATTCCCCGCCCCGGCAGGGTGCCGGAACAGAGAGTTCTGTCCCCCGAATTGGACTTTCGCGATGGCGGCGGCTCTGTAAGGTTTTCCGTATCGTGGTTCTTCGCCTCAGGGGTTTCGCGATGGAGGCTTTAAGTAGGCGGAAGGGCAACGTGGGGGGCCACACGAGGGCCCCACACCACAGGTCGGCGCGGCCAAGACCTGGGCCGCGCCGCCCTATGGTGGCGGCCCCTCGTGGCCCCACTTCGACTCCTCTTCGGTCTTCCGGAAGCTTCGTGGCAAAATAGGACCCCGGGTTTTGATTTCGTCCAATTCCGAGAATATTTCGTTACTAGGATTTCTGAAACCAAAAACAGCAGTAAAACGACAGAATCGGCTCTTCGGCATCTTGTTAATAGGTTAGTTCCAGAAAATGCACGAATATGACATAAAGTGTGCATAAAACATGTAGGTATCATCAATAATATGGCATGGAACATAAGAAATTATCGATACGTTGGAGACGTATCAGGGAGTCACAAGCTCGTGTTGGCTTTGGTTTTTATTGCTTGTGATTCTATTTATCGTTATGGTGTCGAACTATGTCTTAGCTTTTTGGTTTGTAAACTCTATCTATGTGCTTGGAACCTTATTTGTGTATGGTAAACTCCGTATGTGAGTCTTCCTTGGTTATCTATGTGTGCATGATCTTATTATCCATATGCTTATCACTATGTTGTATTGCTAACCCTTGGAAGACGGATGCAAGATATAGGGGAGCTTCTTATGTACCATTGCTCATATCTAGGGGAGCTCCTCTATATCTCTCACATTGTTGTTTACATTATCCATTCCTTGCAAATACTTGTGTTGTCATCAAACACCAAAAAGGGGGAGATTGAAAGAACATTTCCCGCCCTTTTGGGTTTTGTGTGTTTGACGTCAACACGATGTATATTTTTATGTGTGTTGATGTAGACAGGTACAAGCTATCAAAAATTATGTTGGATCGGTGTTTTGCTTTAGCTGTTCTGAAGTTCTGCAGGTTTTCTGTGACTGGCGGAAGTTCCGGCCCCAGCAGGCGGAAGTTCCGCCCTGGCTTATTCAGCAGAAGCTCCCCAGCGCAGTTTGGCCGCTGCTATTTTCTTCCTGACCGGAAGTTCCGGTGAAGTTGGCCGGAAGTTCCGGTCGGCGGAACTTCCGCCTAACTTCCGGGCAAGTTCCGGAATTGCGAGTTTGTGGCTCAGTATAGTCCAGTAAGGTTTTCGGGCTATTCCGAACTTGGCCGGAACTTGGCCGGAACTTCCGGTCACCGGAAGTTCCGCCCAAGTTCCGCCCCTTCTATTGCTTTGCAGGTATTTTATCAGGAGCGGAAGTTCGGGCCCAAATGGCCGGTACTTCCGGTGGAAGCCGAAACTTCTGGCCATCCTGGCCGGAACTTCCGGTGTTAGTGAATTTCGTCCCCAACGGTCAGATCTGAAAGCTCCACCCATATAAATAGCTTTCTTCTCTAATGGGACAAGTTGCTCAATCATTGCAAGAAAAATCTGCCAAGCTTCACCACCATTAGAGCCACCTCAAGAACACAAGATTTGCAAGATCTCCTTCCTCCCCCAACCAAAGCTCTTGATCTTTGGAGATTCGAAGGAGAAGACACCGATCTACATCCTCACCGAAGCGTTCTTCATTTCCCCTCTCTTGTTTGAGGGATCTCATGCTAGTGTTCCTATTTGGTTCCCTAGTTGATTTGTTGTTGATGTGTTGTTGTTGATTGTTGTATTGTTACAGATTTGGGAGCCTCCAATTTGGTTGTGGATGTGTGCCCCAAGAACTTTGTAAAGGCCCGGTTTCCGCCTCGAGGAAATCCCTTAGTGGAAGTGGGCTAGGCCTTCGTGGCGTTGCTCACAGGAGATCCGAGTGAAGCCTTCGTGGCTGTTGGTTTGGCTTGCGTAGCAACCACACTCCTCCAAACGTAGACGTACCTTCTTGCAAAGGAAGGGAACTACGGGAATCATCTCCGTGTCATCGCGTGCTCCACTCTCGGTTACCTCTATCCCACTCTATCTCCTATTGCGTAGCTATACCTTGCTTAGTTGTTATCCTTGTCATATAGGTAAATTCACTTAGTTGCATATCTAGAGAATTTACCTTTTGTGTCAAGCCTAAATTGAAAAAGAACTAAAAATTGGTTAGCACCTATTCACCCCCCCCCCCTCTAGGTGCGGCATACGATCCTTTCACCATGTTTCTGGGGACGCCATCAACTGTTACACCTTTGTTGAATATCATGTGAGTTGCTATGCATGTTCGTCTTGTCTGAAGTAAGGGTGATTTATCATGATTAAATGGTTTGAGTATGCATATTGTTAGAGAAGAACATTGGGCCGCCAACCAAAGCCATGTATCATGGTGGAAGTTGCAGTTTGGACATTAATCCTCAATCTCTTATGAGAATATTATCTGTTGTTGAATGTTTATGCATTAAAGAGGAGTCCATTATCTGTTTTCTATGTTGTCCCGGTATGGATGTCCTTAGTTGAGATCTATCAAAAACGAGAAATCAAATGCGATCTATCTCCTTGGACCTTTGTACAGGCGGCATAGAGGTACCCCTTTGTGACACTTGGTTGAAACATATGTTATGCAATGATAATCCATGTAAATCCAAGCTAATTAGGACAAGGTGCAAGCACCATTGGTATTCTATGCATGAGGCTTGCAACTTATAGGATGTCTTATGCATAACACATATGAATTATTACTACCGTTGACAAAATTGTTTCTATGATTTCAAAATAAAAGCTCTAGCACAAAAATAGTAATCCATGCTTCCCTCTGCGAAGGGACATTCTTTTACTTTATGTTGAGTCAGTTTACCTATTTCTTTCTATCGTAGAAGCAAACACTTGTGTCAACTGTGTGCATTGATTCCTACATACTTGCTTATTTGCATTCATCATATTACTTTGTGTTGACAAATTATCCATGAGATATACATGTTGAAGTTGAAAGCAACCTCGCTGAAACTTATATCTTCCTTTGTGTTGCTTCAAAACTTTCTACTAAGAATTTATTGCTTTATGAGTTAACTCCTATGCAAGTCTTATTGATGCTTGTCTTGAAAGTACTATTCATGAAAAGTCTTTTCTATATGATTCAGTTGTTTAGTCATTGTCTTTACCATTGCTTTGAATCACTTCATTCATCTCATATGCTTTACAATAGTATTGATCAAGATTATGATAGTAGCATGTCACTTCAGAAATTATCCTTGTTATCTTTTACCTACTCGAGGGCGAGTAGGAACTAAGCTTGGGGATGCTTGATACGTCTCCAACGTATCTATAATTTCTGATGTTCCATGCTAGTTTTATGACAACACCTACATGTTTTGCTCACACTTTATAATGATTTTATGCATTTTCCGGAACTAAACTATTAACAAGATGCCGAAGTGCCAGTTCCTGTTTTCTGTTGTTTTTGGTTCCAGAAAGGCTATTCGGGCAATATTCTCGGAATTCGACGAAACAAAAGCCAAACATCTTATTTTACCGAGACGGACCAGAACACCGAAGGGGAGACGGAGTGGAGGCCCAGGGCCCCCACACCATAGGCCGGCGCGGCCAAGAGGGGGGGCGCGCCGCCCTATGGGGTGGGCCCCCCAGGCACCTCCTTGCGCCGCATCTTCGCCTATATAATCTCTCGCGACCCAAAAACCCGACACCAATTGACGAAACTCCGTAAAAGACTCCAGGGACGCCACCGCCATCGCGAAACTCCGTTTCGGGGACGAAGTCTCCGTTCGCGCACGCCGCCGGGACGGGGAATTGCCCCGGAGTCATCTCCATCGACACCACCGCCATCTTCATCGCCGTTGCTGACTCCCATGATGAGGAGGGAGTAGTTCTCCCCCGAGGCTGAGGGCTCTACCGGTAGCTATGTGGTTCATCTCTCTCTCCCATGTGATCTTTATGTGATCATGAGCTTTGTAATCTAGTTGAATATGTAGATGTTACTCTTGTCTATTATGCACTCTAGAGGTTACTTTAATATGAACTCCGGATTCACTCTCCACGGTGTGACGGTGACAGTGTGTGCATCGTGTGTGATTCCTTTATGAAGTTGTGGAGCTTGTTTACTCCGGCTTGAGGGTGCTCTTTTAGCCCTACACAATGAATGGTGTTTGTTATCCAACAAGAGAGTGTTTGAGATTCGCATTTATTTATTCAATTATGTGATCATTGTTGAAAGTGTCTACTAGTGAAAGTATGATCCCTAGGCCTTGTTTCTAAGCATTGAAATACCGTTTCCAACAAGTTCTGCTACATGTTTACTTGTTGCCATATTTATTTCAGATTGCTATTACCACTCATATTCATCCATATCACTTGCATCTTACTATCTCTTCGCCGAACTAGTGCACCTATACATCTGACAAGTGTATTAGGTGTGTTGGGGACACAAGAGACTTCTTGTATCGTAATTGCAGGGTTGCTTGAGAGGGATATCTTTGACCTCTACCTCCCTGAGTTCGATAAACCTTGGGTGATTCACTTAAGGGAAACTTGCTGCTGTTCTACAAACCTCTGCTCTTGGAGGCCCAACACTGTCTACAGGAATAGAAGCGTGCGTAGACATCACTCATCTTGAACTTGCCCAACTCAACCTTGTATCTTCTCATACTTACTGTTGATAGAGCATGGTTAATATTGAGTTCCACATAAGAACTCCATCTTCATTTCTTCTTCTTGATCATATCACATATATATCTTCAAATCGATGATCTTGATGCCAATACACAAGGTGTATCTTTATCTTCATGGCATCCATACTTGAATCCAACACATGGAATACAAGAAGTACCTATGGAATATTCCTTCATATAAACTCAATGAAAACATTAGTCCATAGGGGTTGTCATTAATTACCAAAACCACACATAGGGGCAATATACCCTTACACCTGTACATGAGCACAAGAGGCACGGCTGTAGGATCCTCACCAGGCACGGCTGTAGGATCCTCACTAAATTCTCTCATGTCTTCTTTGGTTGCTAAAAGCACTAAGGAATTCACTCTCTCACTTTTCGTTATATCACTCACGACATTACAATTCTCTCGCCTATCTAAAGGTGCATCCTCCAAGTTTACTTCAACTTTCTGACGAGATTCATTGACAATCTGTTGTGGTGACATAGGCTGCAAGTTAATTTTCTTGCCCTTGAACTCCAAGTAATATGTATTGGAACGGCCATTGTGTTGCACATAACGGTCATAAAGCCAAGGCCGACCCAATAGTAGGTGACACACCGTCATAGGAACCACATCAAAATCAATGGAATCCTTATACGGTCCAATCTCAAATTCAACACGCACCATGTGGTTGACCTTCATCTCACCATTGTCGCTCAACCACTGTATATAGTATGGATGCGGGTGCGGTAGATACTTCAACTTCAGCTTGGTACACAACTCCTTGCTTGCTAAATTGCGGCAACTTCCGCCATCAATAATGACCTTGCAAGCCTTGTCAGGACCAACTAAAGCCTTTGTTTGGAACAAATTGCAGCGCTGCGTAAATGCACTAGGCAACACATTAAGAGCACGCTGAGACACAACAATAGTGCGAGCATCAGACGGATATGCATCTACACCATCAGTGTCATAGTCATTATCGTCTGGAGCATATGGATCAACATTATCTCCAGTCTCATACTCATTGTCCTCATTGATAATCATTACTTTGCGGTTAGGACAATCTCTCTTGAAGTGACCCTTGCCACCACATGTATGACAAGCCATATCACGGTTGCGTGCAGTAGCCATGCTAGAACCACTTGAACTTGCAGCAGGTTCAGACCTCTTTGTGTTGGACACATTGGACACCGGCTTGCTAGACGAAGTGGGAAACTGTGCGGGGCGCGATGATGACACGGGCGCCGTAGATGGAGGCGCCCTAGGCGTGTAGCGCCCAGCTCCCGTAGCACGACCTTTGATTTGCGCTTCTTCAACCAACTGTGCTTCAGCTTCTCTTGCATGATGCAGCAACTCATTCATAGTAGTGTAACTGTGATGACGAACAATGCCGTTGATATCATACTTCAAACCATGTAAGAAACGCTGCATTGTCATCTGAAGTGACTCACGGACACGGCCACGCTGCATAAGCATCTCCATCTCCATGAAGTATTCATCAACAGTCTTCACACCTTGTCTCAATAGGGTCAACTTATCATATATTGTACGCAAATAATTAGTGGGCACAAAACGAGCTTGCATAATGGCCTTCATCTCACGTCATGTACGAACTGGCAGTCTTGACGAGTACGTGTAACTCCATCCCACCAACGCGATGCATAGCCATCAAATTCTGAGGAAGCAAGTTTTACCTTCCTATCTTCAGTATAGTCATGTAAGCGCCATAACTTCTCAATCTTCAGCTCCCAAGTGTGGTATTCTTCAACATCAGCTCCTCCTTCAAACTTGGGTATGGAGAACTTGGGCTTACCCAAACCATCATCTTCCTCAAACCCACGACCATGGCATTCGAGTTCAACGAAACCACGACCGCGGTTACCACAACCAACACCACGACCAGGTGCTTCATCCTGATGATCAGGGTCTTCTGCTTCTTCTTGTTGCTGTTGTTGTGTAAGATTGTCAACAGACAGTTGCAAAACTTGAAGACTGCGCTTGATATCTGTCATTTGATCTTTCATTGTAGTGACGGTCTCATTAGTAGCATCCAGCTTCTGGGAGATCCCTTGGACCGTCCCCCTAAGCTCATCATCCTAAGTGCGGAATTCACGTCGCATCTCATTACGAAGAGCTTCATATTTCCTCCATGTCATTATATCAGCGGAATTCTTGTTTTCCTGGTTAACAATTTTGGCATCACTAGCAGACATGGTTAGTAGGTTAGTGCACTAAAAATATATATGGTGGTACTCTCACAACTCACTCAAAACTGATAAGACAAGGAAATCTTACCGCTCCAAAGTGAATTAGTATTGCTTACCACTTGTAGGGACAACTAGTGCACGGATGTAGCGAAGCGAATATCAAGGATATAAGACAAATCACACGGCAAAGCAGGATATATGTGGGGCTGTAGGTAGGCTACCTATTTGCACCAATAACAAGCTCTAGCGCTGACCGTAGACAACCAATGATGGTCACACAAGGCGATAAATGTGGCAATGCAACTATTTGGACGAAAGGTTGCAATGCACTCGAGAGACACTAGCAAAGCTCAACGAAACAGGCACAAGATTGCTCAACTACAGGTGCAGAAAAGTAAACTAGGCCTTCACTTGATCTTACTAGCACTTCACACTTGTTCTTTTTGGATTTTCTTTTGGTAACACACGCAGCTATGTAACTCTTTTTGCTTCTTTTCTATTTTCTCTTTTTGATTTTTGATTTTATGACTCAACTCCTTGATAACACGGCCAACAGATAATGCAAAGCACCAAAACCCTAATGAGCAGCCTGTCGAGCGGTAGAACTAGTCTCTTCTGGGGATGTTCCTAGTCACGTATATCGAAAGGCTGTAGCTATGGTTTGGAGAAACACACTGTATGCTATGTGGACTCGGAGCAACAAAAACTGACTCTAGATGAAAGCGGAAACACAGACCCTAACCATACTAGATGCAAGAAAAAGATACGCAAAAACAACTACGAAAAGCAACTAAAACTCGAAATTAGTGCAATCTAAGGCTATGGCAAACCCTAACCCTAATATTTTTGGCTTTTTCTGGATAGGAAACACTCACAACTCAACTATGGGGTGGATTGTGGATGGCTTACCGAGGAAACGCTGAAATCTGATACCAAGATGATAAGGAGTGGCCGATCTTCTCAGTAAGCGAGGTGGATGGTGATGATCACACGATGAACACAGCGGAGATAACTTGATGATAACTTGTATGACGCAACGAGATCTCTCGATTGGTCCCTATCGCCAATGCAACAGCTCTCAACCCTGCAAGATATTCGCAACTCCACACACTTGCGCACGTAGCCGTCGACCACGAAGCGGTAAGGTCCAACCGTCTAATTCTCAATGGAACAGCAGATCACACAAGACTTTTAGGGGTTCAACACCAAATCAATACAATATGGTGTAGAAATTCAATAGAGTTGCAAAGCAATCAACTATGAACTAGGGTTTATCTTAAACGTGGTCTAATGCTACTTTGGGGGCGTCCTGGGCACTTATATGGGGGTTCAGGACGACCTCAGGTCGAAAAAGTACGAAAATAACCGACCCAGAATAGATCTGGTCGAGACAGACTCGGACTCGGCCGGCCTGGGGGCCGGTCGACCGGGCCTGGGACCGGCCGGTCCGGTTCAAACCGGGCCCGGCGCCGGGTGGTGACCGGACGATGGTTCCGGGCATACTGGATAGTGCCCGGCTGGCGCAAGCGCCACGTCCGGTTTGGGCCGGACGGGTCCGGCGGGACCGGGCCTGGGATCGGATGGTCCGGCGGCACGGCCAGTCGGACCGGACCTGGCGCCAGCCTGGACTGCTTCTCCTCCTCTCGCGCATGCCTCCCGCTCCTCCCTCGCGCGTCCATGGGATGTCTTCATGTCCAGCTCCATGTCTAGCTTCACGTCCATCTTCTTGTCCAGCTGCTCCTCTCCTCCTCGTGCGATGCTTGGTTCCCCTTCATACCTGATCATACATAAGTAATACGACTTAGGCAGTATAAAGTTCTCATCGATCAAAGTATGACTTAGGAACAAGTTCACCTGTTGTTTAAGTAGCTTCGCACGAGCTCGTGTCATTGGTCCAATCCTGACTTCATTGGACTTGAGCTTTACAGCAGCATCGTCTTCATCTTGCAATGACGGACGTAGTAGTGTAGTAGGGATGTCCTCATCAGGTTGACCGTTAATGAGGACAGAGAAAGTAGGTGAAGAAATGCAAGCATGGATTAGGTTTATGAAATGAGCATGCAACCCTTTACGTTCGAGCACCGCCGTGATGAAATTACACTCTAGGCGATCAAAAGCCTTGGCGAGATCAATTTGAACCATGAAAGCTGATAATTTCCATGAGCTGAGGGCAAAGGAATGAGTTATTTCCTGGGCAATGATTATATTGTTGCTGATTCTTCGGCCTTCAATAAAAGTTTGTTGAGATGGGTGGATGTAATCAGGAAGGTGAGGCTTTAGTCTGTTGGCAAGAGTTTTGGCGATGATTTTGTAGATGACGTTGCAAAGACTTATGGGCTTGTAATTAGCAGGAACAGAAGGAACCAACTTCTTAGGAAGTAAAGCAATATTCGTATCGTTGATGTGGGGAGGGATTATACATGTCACATCATCCCCAATCCAAGACCAAGCTGCAAGGTAAAATTCGACGTTGAATCCATCTAGTCCTGGAGATGCTCTTTTGTTCATTTCATTGAGAGTCTGCCATATTTCCTTCTTATCTGGAATAGAGTATGTGAAGTCGTGTTGCTGCTACGGCATTTGGGCGCTTATGTAGGGCCTGCCAGTGCTAGCATTCGGGGAAGAGAAAATATGGCGAAAATAATTAGCAAAGGTATGAGCAATGCCCTGTAGATTAAAGTGTATAACATTGTACTCATATTTAACAAAGACGATAGTGTTCCTTCGTCTACGTTTAAGGACAGCTTGGTGGAAATAAGTAGTATTCCTATCATCATCTTTAGCCCAATGTTTTTTTTGCTCTTTTTGAGTAAAATTCCGTAAGCTTAGTCATGCCATGTTCATACCTTTGCACAAGAGCTGCTTCTTCTATGTGGTCATGTGCGTGTGGAGGTTTCATCTGAATTTGCTTTATTTCTTCCTCTAAAGTGTTGATTTCCTGTTGGATAGGCTTCTTTTTCCTGCACCACCTCTTAAGCGCTCCTGCAAGATTTTTAGTACTAGCAGTAAAAATTCAGTTGGCCGAATTTGTCCAAACGGAATGAGCATTAGCCTGGAAATAAGATTCCATTAGCCACCAATTTTCGAATTTGAATTTTTTTTTTTTGGGTTTCCTGTAGGTGCCATTTGTGGATATTAATATAGGAGCATGATCAATCAAAATGATAGGGAGGTTGAACACGTTAGTATTTGGATAAACAGCACACCATTCTGAATTAACAAGCCCACGATCAAGACGTTCATAAGTAGGATTGGAAGAGTAACGTCTATTCGTCCAAGTATAAGCCGGGCCACTAAACCCCAAATCGAAAAACCCGCATTGCTTTACAAGAGAATGGAAAGCATGCAAACGGTGAGAATTCATAAAAGGTGAGCTTTTGTCCATATCATACAACATCTCATTCATGTCACCCATGCATAGCATCGGTTTTCCCATGTTATCATGCACAAAACTTGCAACCTGATCCCAAATTGCATGGGTCTGACGGTGATATGAATCCTCGTAGATGCAAACTAATCCAAACTGCTGACCCGAAGCAATATGAACAACGGTAGCTAAGATAACATGAAAGCTAGCTGCATGGATAGTAACTTGTAGCTCGTCGTTCCACGTCAAGCAAAGCCCTCCCGGTCGACCTCGAGAAGGCACTACCACACTACTAGCCATTCCAAACCGTTGTACTAAATCAGAGGAAGTAGTCCTAGCAGATTTGATTTCAGAGATGAATATTACCTGAGCTTTTGTGGAGTAAACGAGATTGGCTAGGTAGCACATCTTGTTACTGCTAAGGCCCCGACCCTTACCTTGGCAGTTCCATCCAATAGCCTTCATGGCGTTGGTGGCATCAGAAGCAATCCATATGCCGCTAGTACCAACCCTGTAAATAAAAGGTGGAAGGTTTGTATGCTATGAACAACGGCCGCTAGGGTACAAAAATAGGAGTGGCAGTGGAATCGTTGATAGAAGTGAAGGGTAACAAAGCAATACTCGCTCATGGTGTAAATTGGGTAGATTGATAAGAAATGGAAATGTGCTATTAAATAGTATGAAAAACACTAGAAACTCAATCTAGGAAATAGAAGTACCCATTTAAACAATTATTGTTTATTAGAAACACTAAGTATTTTGTACTTTAACTAACATCATACACGCGGTCAGCTCCCTCATCCCCACCCCACGGTATAAAAATAATGCAATCCACGAAGAACCCATTTTCTAATTTAAGTATCAAATTAGTTGATAAATGACCTATCCTCTTGTTGTGGTAGGAGCAACAAACAAATTTTTCGACTATTTTGTGTATTTTACATATTATTTCATTGTGGCTCTACGAGATTTAAAGGATCATATAACAATAGTATGAGTGCCGAGGAAGATGTTCAAACCATGAAGTTTGGTATAGTGGATGGAGCATTGTGCCCCCGGTTTATGGTAAGACATGTGATTGGTTCAAAGCCTAGTTATTTTCCATTGCAAAAGAACAAATTCAAATTTAACCCGAAGTTTTGGTGTGGTAAATGAGAATCATTTTTTTGATTATCATGGTAAGCAGAAATTCATGCACCTGACGGATACGGTTAACGGTAACCTTTCATGAGCTTGCTTCACTGTGTTCAGCATGGTAACTACGTTGTTGTTAACTTTGTCAATGAGGCGATCAAACACATCGAACTAGGTTCGTCCGAGAAGACTACCCATGGGGCTTGAAGGTTGAAACATTCACCTTCCAGATGTGTCACTTGTCCTAACGGGCGGCTAGCATACTGCGCTAACTAATACTAATCATGGTTTCACTTTATCATGTTCCACAATCCTGTCGCTTTAACGACTTCACTTCAACTCTTCAGATTTGTGTCCTTGCCAATGTTCATCTTATGGAGGAAATTTTTCATGCTTTGGAACAAAAAGTTGATGGGTTAAAAAAAATGTGTTCAAAAAGATTATTCAAGAGATTGAGAAAGTATGTTCATGGATTAAAAAACTTCACGTCTTTAAATAAAGGTAACGCTAGGCATCATTCGGCTGAAAAACGATCCAAAAATCGGATGTCTTCCGCGCCCTCGATCCAACGCCCACAATCAACCACATTGCATGTTTTGTGTTTAGCCCCCTAGTTTTTTGAAACTCAACCCGCACTCCTTGCTTTCCCCAGTTAAACCCAAAAGGTATCTCTTTTTAGGCTCGACCTTCTCACTATTTGCAACAAAAATGCCACTATATGACATATTCTAGTCATACATATTGCAACAAAATCTCTTATTCTGCTTACAATATATAAATATAATTACAACAAAATCTTCACAACAAAATTTTAAAAAGTAATGTTATAAAACGTGGTTAAATAACAAATATTTTGCTACTGGTTGGTTTACAACAAAAAATGACAACAAATTACAGCAAAAATAAAAACTATTACAATAAAAAACAAATGTGTTTGTGGATATGAAAAATTAATTAAGCAATAACGAATTTGTACATATTTAGTTACAGCAAAAATCACCAATTATTTTAATACCAAATATAGACAATTACAACAAAAATTGCAAACATGTGTCAAACGCCCACATAAAGATTACAACATCTCTGACATGCTTTATTTATAAAATTTATACAAAATTTATATGAATTTTGTACAAAAATTATACTACATCCATCCCAAGGCTTAATGCTTATATTTTTTGGAAAAGTCAAAGCAAGTAAAGTTTGATCAAATTTTCAGAATAATCTATCAATAAATATGATATTTTGAAGATAGCACATAAAAATATATTTCATTATCTATCTAATAATATTAATTTTCTATTTTACATTTTAATTATTTTTGATAAAAACTTGGTCAAACTTGACATAGTTTGACTTTCTAAAAAAAATAGGCCTTAAGCCTTGGGATGGAGGTAGTATGTAATAGTTCGCACTGTATATCCTTTCATCAGTTACACCATTCCCATAGTCGATGAGTATTGATTTACAACAAAAGTCGCCAACAAAATCACCAAAAACCATAGACTATTACAACAAATAAAATCCATATGCTTGCAAAATAGTTTGAAATGGCCAAGAAATAATTAATTTTTCTATAGATTGAATTACAACAAAAATCACTAACTATTTTTACAAAAATTCGCGAACGATTACAACAAAAAATTCACTTGATTATTAGCAACAAGAAATCTAACAAAAAATGTTGGATGTTTACAATAATAATGAACAACAAAATCCAATTAAAAATTATCTAAATATTACAATAGTTAACAACAAAATTCCATTTAATTCTTACGTTTTTTTTTTTTTTTTTTTGAGCAACGACCATCCTCTTTATTGATTTAGAAGATGGGGAATACAAACGCCTCCCGGCGGATTACCTAGCCACACATATCTCCCTACCGGAGAGCCTAACACAAAGCGAGCCAGAACATGGGGCTCGTTATTTGAAACTCTACTTTCATGAACTAAACCAAACTCAGCAAAAGCTACAGAGGACGCTGTAATATCATGTAGAATGTGGCTATATCTTCCGAGATTCTGCTCCTTCATTGCTTTCACCACTGACAAGCAATCGCTAGCTAGCTTCACTCTTGGAACCGAAAGGTCCAGGGCCAGGTCCAGTCCTTCTCTTACTGCCAACGCCTCCAAAATCTCAGGATCTGAAATTCCTGTCATTATAACAGACGATGAGCCAAGATACTCACCCGCTGCCGTTCTTGCGACCGCTGCGATCGCACCATGGTCCTTATTCCTCGCAACCGCTGCGTCTACATTGACCTTCACCACCCCAGCCGGGGGAGGGATCCAAGCCGGCGAGCAAGGCTTGGGAGCTGCCGCTGCTCTGGTCACACACGCAGACTTGGTTGCTACACCCTTCGACTGTTCCAGGTCAGTTAAAAAACTTTCCACAAAATGATAGGTGCTCAATGGGCTTTGGAATAAACCTTCATGGATTGCTTTACGTCTAGCATGCCAAATCGCCCATGCCGTCACACACATCCGGATTAGCTGCGCGTGAGGTACAGTGTCAAACATCGCAAAAAGCCAGTTGCGTGCCTCTGGTTCCTGGACCTGACTCATATGTTCCGTAAGCTCAGAGTCCATGAGTGCCCAAACGCAGCGAGACATCGTGCAATCAATTAGAGAGTGCCGCCACGAGTCCTCAGCACCACAAATACCGCAGGCACTTGTCTGTGATATATGTCGTTGGTGCAAAATGTCTGACGTTGGCAGAGAATGCCTTGCCAAACGCCACAGAAAAATTTTCAGCTTGGAAGGGATTGGTATATGCCACAACTTTGTCCAACTGTTACTTCTTCCTTGCTGATCTGAAGTAGCTGCCGTCTCCTCTAACCATGATTCTCTCCTTTCTCTGGTTGAGACTAACATCCTGTAGGCCGAACGCACAGAGAACAGACCTTTGGGATCATAATGCCAGGCCCAAAAGTCAGGCTGTAATCGCATGCTAATCGGTATTGCCCTGATCATTTCAACGTCCACTGGAACGAAACATGCATTCAGCTTTGCCATATCCCATTGTCGGGTGCTCTGAATGATAAAGTCGCTCACCCTCGTCGGTGGATTTGCCACCCGGCAGGCGAAAGGTCTAAGTGCACCATCCCTTGGGATCCAATTATCATCCCAAGCATGAGTAGATTCCCCCGTGCCTATGCGGCGTACTAAACCCTGAGCCAGGACCTCTCTCCCCTCCCAAATCGCTGATACGACCCATGTGCTGGCCTGTGCACTCAGCTGAAGTTTTCAGCCCATCACGTGGTGGCCCCCGCGCGGGAGGATTCCATGCCCATGACCGATCTTCCTGCCACAATCGGCCGACCTAAACAAAGCGTTTCCCTTTAAATAAATATTCATGGGTTCATAAATATGTTCACGGTTTATAAAAAAGTGTTCATGTATAACTAAAAAAACAACAAATAAGAAACAAGCAATAGAAAAACGAAAAAGGAAATAGAAACTAGGAAATAGAAGAAAAAAAGGAAAAAAGAAACAAAAAAGGAGAACATGAAAAAGAAAAGAGAAAAACATGAGCGGAGAGAAACAGAAAAAAGAAACCAAAAAATAAATAAATAAATAAAAATTAGAAATAAAAATTAGAGATAAAAAGAAACAGAAACAAAAAGGAAACATAAAACACGTGAAAAGAAAAAAATAAGGAAAGGAAAAGGGGGCGCCAAATGGGCCGGCCAAAGCTGAGAGAAACTGTGGGCGACTAAAACCTACGACTCGCTATAAAGATATGTAGAGCTGGCGTGAAGAATTGTTGGCTCTTCTTGCTGAGATAAAGATGGGCTGTTCGAAATAGAAGTGCTACTGTCGACTCGACTGAGGTGGCGTTTGATTATATTTTATTAAAAACTAGTAAAAAGGCCCGTGCGTTGCATCGGGAGAGAAACACAGAATGCATCACCATAATTGAAAACCTGTGCCTCTAATTCTGCTAAAAAATGAAAATCATGACCTACAGTTGACGAGCTTTTTTACGGGGACAAAGGTAGCGTTAACATGAACATGTAGATATTGTCTTTACAGATGTAAAAAAAGCATAACCAATCTAGATTTATGTGGACCGAAACCAATCGGAATCATGCAAAGAACTTCAACTAATGAGAGAATATTAGTGTAAGAAATCATTCCTTCAAAATTCAAATTGATAAGTTAATTTAGTTCCAAAAATAACTTGATACTTATCGAAGATCTAGATTTCTCAACAAAATGCATAGTTCCATTTTTCAGTAACAACTCATATTTACATGAATTTATGTATTCCTCTAAAATAATTGTGAGACTTAGGAGTCAACCATGCACACACGTAACTCTTTTTTTCTGTTGCTTATGGAGATTATATATGTCTTGTTTCTTTATTTCCTCTTAGGTGAATGCATAATATAATTTTCAGTGCAGAAGAAAGTTTGATGGCCATCATGTAGATAGCATATAAAGATTACCAATAAAGATTACTCTAGCACCAGGCCAAGCAAAGGCAGCAACAGGGGCATGTTACCAGTTTCCTCTGGTCGGCCACGACGGAGGGGCTCGTCCAAGCCAGAGAGGGAGCAAGGGATGGAGAGGGCTCCGCCCGTAGAGGCGACAACAGTGCCCAGGGCCGATGACCTGCTCGCTGGCTGTGCGTCTTTGCGCCACATCGTCCGACTTTGAAGTGAAGTGAATTAAAATTCTGTCGTTTTAGCCAACCAAAGTCCTAACCACCTTGACATAACAAGCTAATCTTACTCTTAACCTTGACACGGCCAATGCCAGTACCTTCCAGCACGCAAGAAACAATCGCAGAGCAGGGCTGCAATGTTGTTTCTGTAGAAGCCCTCCATCCTGTCACCCGTGAACAGGTAGTTGATGGTCTGGGATCACCACCCTTCCCGGCACGACGGTGGCTCTCGACGGAATTAATCTGATCGATGCAGTGTATGCATGTCGCCTCGACTCTGCGTCTTCCCGTTCCGTTGTTAGCTGATCAGGCATCTCTTGGGCATCTTGGGGCCGAGCAAGGTGTACTTTTGGGGGTTTTCGAGGAAATCGACAACGTCATGTAAGCTGCAGCTTAAGCTTGCCCTGGTCGGCACCAATGACATCCTGGATAATGAACCTCGTCTTGGTCACCTCCTGGACAGCCGGCGTCCCTGGAGAAGCGCACGCGCACCGCCTTGCCCTGTCCTCTTCCACCAGGCGCCCACACACGGTAGAGGATCTTGCCGACGTTGTCCTTGGTTGGGCTTGGATTCCTGGCCATATTAGCTAGCTTCATGTCGATCTGATGCTCGACGAAAAGACCTCTCACGAAAGTCGATCTCATCCTAACTGGCCGATCGTCAATCTGATCTTGACTGGCCAATCGTCGATCGAGTTATATACTATAAGCGTTTACATGGACCTTGTGTATCAAAGACATGATTCAATCCGGTGTTGAGTTTCACGTGAAAGGGTTTTGGACTCTTTTTTTCGACCTAGGGCCAGAGAAGCTCACGTAGTCACGTAGGAAGCCCACGCAAACTGAACCGAGCAGGACTTCGGCGTACAGATGGAATAGCAACCGGAACAAACCGAACTCGTGCGATTGTAGGACTCGGGACGGACGAAAATAAGCTACGGGACGAAAATTATCAACAAAAAGACGGACCAAACTACGGAAACGCTTTTCCCTTTATTATTAGGAAAATGATTGTAATCCCCCGGGGGCACGAGCGCGTTGCAACCTCCGGCTTCTACGTCCGACACGCGTCCCACGATAGGAGACAGCGATGAATGGGCCCCACCACGCTGGCCTTATCGTTTCACGGGCCTTCCTCATCCACTCATTTGTCGCCTCTATCGCGAGCCCGCCGCCCTCGACCTTCCTCCGTCGCCGGCGCGCCACCGGGTTCCTCCACAGACGCGCCTGCCCCTAGCCAGCTCCTCCGCTGGCCCGGCCGCCCTCGACCTTCCTCCGTCGCCGGCGCGCCACCGGGTTCCTTCACAGACGCGCCTGCCCCTAGCTAGCTCCTCCGCTGGCCCCGGCCGCCCCCGACCTTCCTCCCCAATCGTCTCGTCGAGGCGCCCCGCTGCGCAGCCCATCGCCCGACGAAACTGGCCGACCGCCGCCGCCAGGAACCATGGCGCCGCCGCTGCTCTGTGCTACCGACCACGCTGGTTGGCCGCCGAGCACCGCGCGTCGCGACCCATATGCAACCGATGGCCGGCCGCCGCGACCAGCGCAAACCGCGACCCATGGAGCCCCCGTTCGTCTCCGTGTTGCTCCTCCGCCGGCGCGCCACCCCGGAGCTTCTCCTCCCTCCCGTCCCCCCGTGCTGCTCTCCACCTGCGCGCCCACTCCCGAGCTGCTCCTCCGCCGACACGCCCAACCCCCGAGCTTCTCCTCTGCCGGCGCGCCCCACCGCCAAGTTGGTCCTTCACCGGCGCTTCCGTCCGGGAGCTGCTCCACCGTTAGCGCGGCCAGCTCCTGAGAAGGTCCTCCGCAAGCGCGACCGTGTGGAATCTGCTCTCGGGCACGGCCCTGCCCCTGCATCAACGGCCGAAGTGGAGGCTCCTCCCCGGCCAGCGCTCATGCTCACATCCACCGCCTCGCTAGTGCTCTGTTTTTGCGACCGCCGTGGTTGATGGTGTCCGGATTTGGGGACTTTGCTCCACTAGCTACATAGCTATATATTTCTTTTTGCTTTTTTTTGCTGCCTCGAAGTGCTGCGAAGTCGCGATGCTACAATAGTGTATTTTTCTGCTACAATTGTTATAATATTTTGCTACTTTTAGTATATATATTCTGCTTCTAAGTATTTTCGGTGCCTTATTGGGCGAAGTCTGTTTTGATACAATAGCAATGACCTTGCCATAGACATTGTAAAAAATGTTGTGATGCTACTTTTTTTGCTATAATTATTTTGTTGTTTTGCTACTTCAGTATAGGAATTTTGCTACAAGATCTTCGGCGAGATCTTCGTCAATTTTTTCGATGATATTGGGTTTTGCTACATTAGCATTTTTTTGCTACAATAGTATATTTTTTTGCTACGAGCTCTCCGGCGAGGTCTCCGGCGAGCTAGCCTTTTTATTTGATTCCTTGACTGAACCGTTTTTTGCTACAATGTAGCAAAAGCGGGTTATTTTTTTGCTGCCGGGAGGTGATTTTTTGCTACATTCGGTAAAACCAGATCTGGCCGTCCAAGATAGCCGATCCGACGGCTGGCGACCCGGGGGCTGGGAAATCATATCCCCCGGGGGACGCCCAGCAGTTTCCTTATTATTAGGTATAGATGAAACATTCTTATTCCTCAGCAAAATCGCTGTCCAAACACTCTTACCGAGTTCAGTACATTTTGCAACCACACTCTGGCTAAAATCATTACCACTATCACCTATTGCATTAAGGGCATGAGCAACTTCATTACAATCACGAGGCCTAAACGAAAATAGGACTAGTAAGTTTAGTCTTTTGTGGTTTATATACTACCTAGAGTTCAAAAGTTAAAAATAAGTCCAACCAAACATCCCCTCGCCAGTGCCCATAGAAGGCTCCCTTAAAAAAAGGTGCCCAGAGGCCAGAGCCGCCGCCTCCTGTGCTTTGGGCGGCGCACTTGCATCACTGATATCTCAGACTCTCTCTCGGCCAACATCCGTGGCATGCGCACTTGCATCATTTATATCTCAGACTCTCTGTGCCAACCTTCATCACCTCCGTGTTGGGCGGCTGCAGCTCAGGGACTTTCCTGGAGCAAGAACGTAGAGATCTGCCACTAAATCAATCTAGGTTTTGGAGCATCAGCACACTCGAAAAATATTACTCGTAGCAGGTCTCAGTCTCTCAGCGCACTGGACACAAATGAGACAGCAGATTCCAGAGCGAACTGCAATTGTATAGCAAGCAACATATTAGCAGGTAACACATAAAAAAGAATCTCTTGGAATTCCAGTAAATTCAAACACATAGGAGCCCAATATTCATCTACCTATCCTGTTTGGTCTCAGCCACAACAATTTACAATTTTCAGCGCACTGTTGTTTACAACCTGAAGCATGAAAATGAAGTGAATGCACCCCATGACACTTGAATATGGATATGGAACATGTCAGGATTAGTATCCCTCATTAACACATTGACAATTGCAATTCAGGGAAGAAAATAATCTCAACCTGAACTTCTGTTAGACAGTCATGAGATATGCGTACTGCGCAAGAGCATGAACCGCAGATGCCATTAGATTATCACAGACGCAAGGTAATGACACCAAAAGGAAACAAAGCTGCCAGTCTGAAGATGATTAAGACGCTTCACATATAATAGGTTAGGAATTAGGATGTAATTTGTGGGTGGATTGTGGAGTGTTTGAAATTTCTAGTGCTATGTGCAAACCAGAAACAGGACATCATATATCACAAAGAAAAGCAGAGCACTTGATTAATCTGCCTCCTGAAAACTTGTTGCCAGGTGCTCTCTAATACAGGTTTCAAAGATCCACACCTGTTGTGAGCAGCAGCAGGCATTATAGGAAATAGGAACCTCAACCTATAAAGAAGACATTGATCACAATGTTAAGAAGAAAGAAGTTTGCCAAAGGTGTAAAACTGTGCTCAAATATCGTGTGGGCCTGGCCCATACCATGTTCATAATATCCAGTGATGGCCCCAAGAAGTTTTCAAAGCCTGTGCAATCTATAAAATCAAAAGCTAAGCATGCTATTTTTCACTCTAATTGCCATGAAAATGAGCTACACGTCTGGCTGGAAGCGCGGGCAAAGTGCCCAGTCCCCAGGGATGCTGGGTCCGCTAGTGATAATATCATATAATAATGATAAATCATATATACATGCACTCATTGTAATTTTCAAATTAAATCCCCTTATTAGTATTTTCTCTAAATGCTGAATCCACTTATCCGTACTGGCCTGATATCAATACACGTTATATCAATACAGTTCACTATCATACAATACTAGTAATGATGCTATGTATAAGGGCCTATAGTTCGCAGGAGGACCATTGCAATTTACATTACATGTAAGTTGCTTATGTGGGCAAGCTATCTTTTAGCTGGACAGTTTGCTTTGTTAGTACCTAAAATGTTTCTCTCTTACTATGATAGTTCTCTAGTATTTCTTAGGACTCCTAATAAAGCAGCCCTTAGTTGTACTTTAAAGGAAGCAAAAATGCATTTAAGTCTAACTCCCGTCTCATTCCCCTATTACGTATCAGAGAATATAGCAATAGAAGTAAATGATTTTAATTTAGATACATTTTAGGTGCCTCCCTGATAAGTGACAGACACGGCGCAGTACACGAAGAGCCCACTGAGGGCATATGTTGCTATTGACCCCCTGCCCTGCCTCTCCCGAAGCATGCACCAATCGATCTACTCTCTCATGTCTTATGGTTTCTTATCTCTCCTATCGATGCATCACCACAAGCTAGCAGCCAAGGCCTCTCTTTTCGTTTTCCTAGCAGGAGCTCTGTGTTGCTCCAAGTGCCCACATCCAGCCCAGCCGAACCAAGTCAGCCCTGGAGCCTAGCCGAGCGCTTGCTCGACTCGTACGCACAGGACAGAGTCCCAGCACGCCGAATCGCCGCCCTGCCGTTCTTCTTCCCGCATGCACGGGCAGTCAGCTCGCAGCAGAAACAGAGTCATTACCTCACGTTCTTTACCTTGTATTCATTGTTCCTTTGATCACGTCATGTAGAGCACTCTGCTCTCCTCCTATATAGTCCCAAATTGATGCCCCTTCTCTCCTCTTTCCATCTCGCACTGCCACCCAGAGCCCCAGCTCACCACACGATCTGATCCAGGGAAGTTCCGACCAAGACTACTACAGGACACCGTCCGCGTTCCCTGCAATTCTGGCCACGAGAGGTCGAGCAGCTGCGCCACCAAGACCGCAAGGAGGAGCATAACAGGTCCTCGAAATTAGAAGCTGAAAACTCTGATCACCTAGGACATACTCAACTATGCGTTCAGCTCAGTTCATCGGACGTTTCCACTGTTCTCGGTGAGCACCGGCGATATAAGAAAGAAGAGAATGGACTGTGGTGTCCAATAGTCAATACATTGTAGCTGCTTCACTATGTTAAGGAAAAGAGCAAAACAACGTAATCCCAAGGAAATCTGGTGTTGCTACTAAGACATGATTTTATTTTATATTAAAGTAACGCCTTGTGTCATTTTTCTAAATGTTGAATCGACATATCCATATAGGCTGGATATCAATACATGTATCCATGTCGGTGTTGTGTAAATCACTATATATCCCACTATTACTAAATATTACCCGCCTTGCATCCACCCCTTCCAAACCATCGATGCTGACCTCCTTTATAGTATTTACCTAGTTTTTTTAGAAAGATATCATTGGCGCGTTAACATATGCCAAAATAAGAGAAGACAAATTGCGATCTGGCAAGTCAATCCATGCAATCTTATGTCATACAGGTACAAAATAGCACCTAAATTTAAAAGCCAATATAATTATTTTATTCTTCAATATCGTTCTCAATAAAAACGTTGAGCAATCAGACATATCTATTATTTCTTTACCTTCACATGGAGAATCGAGCTTGCAACTTGCTTACGATCGCTTCCACAATACCCCTAACATAAAATGTATTTTTTCTACTATCTATATAATGTCGTCTTATTCGGTTCATCGGTATACATAGAATAATTAACATTAATATGTATACAGCATACTAATTGTTCACGACATTGAACATGATACTTTGTTAGTTAGCTTGGAGTCTTGCGATGATTAGACAAAGTTATAGCTCAATCCATGCTTGCATCGAAGCCAAACCACATCCCTAGCCCCTACCCCGACCCAAAACCACACATTTAATGGCCGACAAGTGGACTACACAACATAAATGAAAAATAAAAACAGAGGATCAAAGCTACATACTTCAAGATCAAAAGCAGAGATCTTCAGACCGCAAGCTTTGAGCTAGGATTGCAGGTGGCGCCCGCAAACTTTCCCGCAAAATAAAAATTAGAGCAAATGGAGGTACGAATTAAAGTAGATTTAGAGCAGGACTGTTGAAAATAGCTGTCCCACATCCCGCCCCGCTTAACAGCCTACTTTGAGCCCTGCTAAGACGCTAGTTCGCGTTTTCTATTTATCCTGCGGTTAACATTTTTATTATCTTCACTTTTGAGATTTCTAATTCAGATTTTCTTCAAATGGTTTGGGCACAGATTTGTCCCTTTTGGGTACCAGGAAAACTCCAATACAAAATCAACCATGTGAGGTAGAAGTCAAGTTTTGCAGCCTAGAGTAGCATATAGAATTTAAGAAAGGGTTCGGTAATAACAATGGATCAACCCCTCTTCAAGAGGCCAGAATGTTTATGATGTTTATTCATTTTTTGACATGCATTCAGAAATCCCCTCTTAAATACAAAGATCATCATCTAAAATCATCGGTTGACATGAAGATTTGACCACTACGCATGAGAATTACACAAACAGATTACTGGAGCAAAACTGACAGTCTGCTGACGGTTTATACATCCAAGCAACAAATAATAGTGATACAGCGACTGACATTGTGTTCAACATTTTACAACCAAACAGCAACTCATAGTTTATTACTAACAAGGAGCAGATGTTACCTAGCACAGTAGAAGAGCTCCTGGTATACAGATGGCCACTCCTCAAGAAGAAGAAATGATCAATGTCCAAGCAATTCCGGGTCCCCAACGTACTCTGCAATCTGATCATAGTTCACACGAACCATGCCTTTTGTATCAGCGTCCTCCACCAGTCCAGTCTCTGCCTCTGCATTCTTCTCTACCAGATGCCCATACACCCCCTTGTGCTTCCCACAGAGCACGAGCACCCGCCCGCTCGTCCGCGGCAGGACTGTTTCGAGCATATCCTGCTCCACCCCCTGCACCAGCTCTGACCCCTCATCCATCCGTATGTCACATGTTGTCGGCCCCACCACATCGACAATTCTGCCCTTCTGCAAGTACAACCTTTTGCTGAGCCTCTTGGTAACCACTCGCACCCTGATATTGCTCTGTAACCACCGCACTTTGTTAGCAACATCACGACTCCGCTCGCCTTCTCGGCTATCCCGAGCATTTCTATCTTTCTCCTTAACCTCCCTCTCTGTCCTATGGTCACCAGATCTCTTCTGCCGAGTGCTCAAATCCCTCTCCCCAGCTCTATCTTCCCTGTCCCTATCTCTCTTCTTCGCACTCCCATTATCGGCGGCCTTCTTCGCATTCCCATTCTCCGCGCCCTTCTTCCCACCGATAATCCATTCGCCGGAACGGGTCTTCTTAGGATCAGCCTCAGAGGGGTCATAGCCTAACCCCAGCGTACCAGCTCGGCGCTGATACTCAACAACTTTGCAATCCCCCTTGTTATTCCTACCAACGCCTTTACCTTGCGACCAGCCGTAGCCAGCAAGGAGGGCGGCACCAAAGCCCTCCACAGGGACCTCCTCAAACTCGTCTATGCCACGGTGGTCGGGGAGGCTGGCCATGTCCTCCTTGTACCGCCGCAGCATAAGGTCGCCGCTGGAGCCGTCTCGGGCCGGAGAGGGCGGCTTCTTCTCCGGTTCCGCGGCGGAAGGCTTGTCCGACTCGGCATCGGCGTCGCCGTTGCGTAGGGTGAGGCCGTAGCCTATGTGGGAGGAGGGGTTGTCGGGGTTGGTGGAGGTGTCGAGCACGAACGTGGGCCCGCCGGCGGTGGAGGCGGCGAGGGCGGCCTCCTCCTCGGGGGTCGGGAGGGAGGAGGGCTTGCGGGAGCGGTGGTTGAGGAAGTGGCCGGAGTTGGGGAGCGGCGCGATGACGGCGGGCGCGGCGCCGGCGGTTAGGGTTTGGGACGGATCGAACTCGGTGACGAACTGCTGCGCGGGGGCGGCAGTCGCGGATGCGGATGGAGAGTTGCCGTTGGCGGCGGAGCTGGGCGGCTTGGGCGGCCTGGGCTTGGAGGCGATGGAGAAGGAGAGCTTCTTCTCCTCCATGGCGGCGGCGGCGATTTGGGGAAAAGCGTGTGGAATCTGCAGGGGAGGCGCAGAAACAGAAGAACAAGGGAGGGGAACGAAGGAAGCGAGCTCGTGTGGTTAACGGGCACTGACTCGTTGTCTAATCGGAGGCGGTATCGGAGTGAGCTCAAACTTGGGCTAGCCCATCGGAAAGGATTTCTGATTTCTGTATTTCGATAGCTTTCGGCCCACTAAAGGTATCATGAGCATATTTTGTGGACAGCGAGTTACACTTTTTTTTTCCGAGTGTACACGAACGCGTACCATAATGTTATAGAAGGTAGAAAAAGATTTACAAGCATGTCCCAAGTGCAAACACAAGGAACAAGAACTCCACAAACACAACGCCTACTCTCTCGCGGCATCAGTGACTCCTACTCTTAGCGCCGACCTCAATAGCCTACACTCATCAAGTATGAGGTTCAATAGGGTGAGGGCTGTGTGCTGACGATTTGGTGACCGATTTGGCCATGTCTAATGTCTGAAATACACATTTCTGTAACCCATTTGGTGACCCGCGATTTAGCCATGTCGAATGTCTGGAATACTTAATGGAATATGAGTGTTCCATGTTAAAAAAAAAAACTGGCTGCACACAATTTAATCTCCACTGATATAAAATGGTACTGTACACAGGAGCCTATCTATTGCATCGCGTCCGTCAGTACGATGAGCATTGCTCCAGCACAACACGACCGCGAGCTGAGCCACCACTTATCACCATCTTGTGTCCGATTACTAACAGAGCAAAGTAGAAAGGGATCAGAAAAGAGTGCAAGTTCATTTGACAGAGTGTAGGTCCTGTAGCAGCACTTATCTTTACTACTCGTAAGTTAACATAGAGCTAATTTTTTCATGACACATACTCCAAAAATGATCTTTGGCTTCCGAGCTCCAGTTATCCCTTTATTTTAAAAAAAAATCAAAAAATCCAGATATATTCAATTCAAAGTGTTCTAAACTTAGATTTTGCATGTTCGTAGGATACAACCAGTGAATACATTCAGATTTTTTATATATTTTTTTAAAAATTAAACAAAAAAAATTGAATTTAAGAAAATAAAAGGATCACCGGAGCTCGAACAGCTCCTGATACATTTTTCTTTGGTACACGTACAATTCTGTCTGCAAATTATTGTCAATTTGCCTCAATGCAGTGCTACAACGTCTTTTTTTTTGTGTCTTCTGCTAATCACGCAACTGGACATTCAGACCAGGTCCATATCAAACTGCTGTTAAGCTCCAGTAGGCCGTAGCTAACATGCTGAAACAACTTCGACATGTGCTAAACACAGAAACACTTCCCATTGAACAACCGGGTAGTTTTGCATAGTGTTAGCTTATGCAAGACTACCACCAATTACGAATGCCTTCGGTAGCAACTGATCCTAGCAAGCGGCTGCTGTAAGAAAACTGAAATATGCACATGCTTTCTTCTCAGCCTTCATGTATATCTGGTTTCTCAAGTGCACAATAAAACTATAGACTACAGAATTGGCAGATATTCAGGTCGGCTACAAAACCATCCTTTTGCCCATCTGATAAGCATTATTATGTGTTTTAGCCTATGACCTGCAAATTGAATGTGAAAGAAGGTAAGGCTAATCTGGTGAATGCAATGTACTTCCTCCATTCATGAATACAGAGCCACTACCTTTATCGTGTCAAACTTTGACTAATAATTTAGTCAACCAAATATAAGTTATAAGTCATTGTGTCATTCAAAAGTATATCATCAGAAAGCACTTTGAAATGTGCATCTGATCATATATATTTGGAGGACATGTAACTCACATTTAGTTGACTAAATTATTAGTCAAAGTTTGCCTCGAAAAACGAAGTGACCAAGTATTCCCGGACGGAGGAAGTACATCTTTAGTGAGCCAGGTTTGAGCTCTCACCTGGTTTACCAAAGGAAGTGCACAAGCCTCCCATTCTGTTGACCATTTAGAAGATGACCCTGTACTCAAGGCACCATCCTTAAGGGGATTCAAGGTGTCACATTCCTCCGGAAAACCCTTAAAGAGCATCTGCATGGTCAATCGCAATAGTTAATGTCACTTCTATTCTAATGATAAAAAAACAACAAAGCGAGAAGTATGATACTACTAATTCTAAAACGCATTACAACAATGACCCAAGTAGTCCTACAATGGAATGAAACAAAAGATATAAATACTTAAAGT
>NC_061510.1:93926550-93977398 GCF_022539505.1 Lolium rigidum | reverse complement strand
CCAAGTAGTCATACAATGAAATGAAACAAAAGATATAAATACTTAAAGTGGTCCTCACCATAAGTTCATCTGCTAGCTCTGAAGATGTTGAGAAAAGAAGTCCATTTCTGTTTACTTTTACAAGCTCCTCGATGCTGCACAAATAAAAAGAAAGCCACAGGCCTACAATAAAGAGCAACCCAAAGGCCAATGCCCAATGCCAACAATTCAAACATGTAAGAAACATGGGTTACCAGGAGAATGAAGCAGCGCAAACTGGTAATCCACATCCAAACATATCAACCACCTAAGAACAACCATTCAAGTTACAGTCCAGAAAATATAAAATTCCTACATCCTTTATGTAATCTGATACTTGTGAGTTGTGAGTAACCTTCATAGGTAGGTCAAGCCCTGACGAGGATGTATGCAATGATACACCTAGATCAGCCGATCCTGAAATTTTTCAGAGAATCAGCATATATGCTACATTATAAAACTCATTGGGCAATTGAACAGTTTACCTAGCAATAGAGGATAGTCCTCTGATGCAAGCCACATAGTTCGGAAGGCCACACGTCTGAGATTCAACCTTTTTATTCGCTCCTCATATTTCTTTCTGTCAGGCCCTTTACCTTCAGTGTCAAAATTTATGAAAATCAGAACAAGTTCAAAACAAGTAATTCACGCTAATATAGCAGAATGTGTGATACCTGTTATAATGAAAAGCAATCTTGGGTAATCAAATTGCTTCCCATTCTTGATATCAATCCAAAGTTGCCCCTCATCCATTGAATCCTCTTCGCCTAATGTTGCAGCAACACGTCTATCATACATCAGTGCTGCTTCCAGAAGAATGCTGAAATCTTCATCTGGTGTCCTGGAATGCACGTACCACAGATTTCTAAGTTTACCTGCATTTCAACTAACCGCTGAATAATCATGTAATCAGTCCAAGAGAACATACCAGCTTGTGCTGCTCACAACAACTGCAGGTCTATTAGGCTTCAAGGAAATTTCACCGTCAATCTTACTAGTAACTACACTAGTGCTTTTGTCTTCAACTTCTTTTTCTTTGTTGTAACAGAAAACCACATATAATAAATCAAACTGGAACAGGCTTATACCATGAAAAATAATCTGGTTGACTGGAGAACAACATACCAACAGAGATGCAATCCGCACTGCCCATAGCACTACAAATGGAATTACCCAACCTGCAGAACAACTATTTCATGTCTTACGGTCACATATGCCGGTAGGGAGTACTGCAAGCAGCGATGGAACAACTGACAGCAAATGCTCACCTCATGTTTCTCTGTCAAGGAAGTGGGATGGAAAAATGCAGGAGAATGATCATAAAGCACTGTTGCTCTGCAAATTGTGGTGATGTTAGAACAAACTGCAGCATGTGCAGAACAGCCTTTTACCAAACAAAAAAAAAAGTTGAGGTTCAATCTATTTACTTGATCCCCCAATTTTGAGCAAGCTCATGCTGCATTGCTTTTGTAACACAAAAGGCACCATCCGCCATCCGTCCGAAGTGCTTCTCGATCCTACAATACATGAACACACGATCAATAGGATATACTACCATTCTAGCAGATAAATGAAATGGGCTGGGGGATTACCAGAAATAGATTTTGACTATTATATGACTTCTGCCATGAGACAATCCGAGCAATGTATATCCAAAGTTATGCCAATCCACAATAAATTTAGAACCTCTTAGCCAGCTAACCAGTTTTACAGCAGCTAATGTTGGAACTGAAGGTGGATTCTGTTGGACAAAAGATGATCGAATGACACAAATAAGGTCTCTCATTGTTACAGCATTACAAATATAGCAACCAAAAGGGACTCAGAGTGGTTAAAAACTTAAAGACATGAGACTGGGACATAATCTGTAACTAAGGAAGTGAGGGTCAGTGTAAACAATTTTGTAAATGTACTACATCCAGCAATGCCAAAATGTGAAACCATAGGCCGCTGTATACATTGCATAGCTCGAGTTACTACTGTTACTTAAGCTGCACAATAAGCCAACTAGACAACTATGACTCTATTAGTTTACTTAGCAGGGTGAACTATGAATTCTAGACTGCTAGATTATCTCAAAGAAGAATTATAGTTGCTGATAGTGGGAGTGATTAGGCATATAATTCATGTACTTCTGAACCACAAATGCCAATAAGAAAGCTGCATGTAATCTTACCTGAACAAGAAAGACATCAGGGCGGGGAATCTTAAAGCCAAGGAACCAAATCAGCATGATAAACTGGATGGCAGCTTTAAGAAGCAGTGCCAGGGCACCAGATATCTTAGAAATCCCTGATAGCTGCACTGATTTCTGAAGATACGAGTTTTGAAGTTAACTGTAGTGGGAGAAAATGGAGAAAATAGAGTAGGTTAAACAATCAATACCATCTCGTGGACATGAATCGATGGATTCTCTCTCAATGATAAATGGGGATCACTTCCTGCTCATAGACATTAAATAGAATATATAAGGTCAAATCTCAAAAAATAACACAAGCTGATGCAATTTTGACCCGTATGTCGTTCCTTAAGATGTACTACTACTATTTAGGAAAGAAATACAAATAGCTTCGTACTGAATTTTGGAGTAAAAATCAACGGTGCAATGAAATTGAGAACAACAGAATACCTCCGTTCGCAACAATGTCCACTTCCATACCAGCCTGTTAAGAAGAACAACGAACAACTAAGTCTAAGACACTTAGAACACACAAAACTTATGCTGATAAACTAGAATTGCTGGTAAATGTGCATAGATAACTGCCACACTGCAACGTCATCCCGCAATCGAATCCACACGTCGTATGCCAGCGCGACTAGGCTCAACTAATCGAACCCGAATCAAAACAAACAGAAGACCACGATTTCGCGAGAGGAGTTAATACCTGGTTGGCGAGGGAGAGGGAGTGGTACTGCATCCGCGGGCTGCGGCCGATGTCGCCCAGCACCACCACCGCCGCGCGCTTCCTCCTTCCCGCCTCCTCCGCCATCGCAGCCGACCTGCGCGCAGCGGGGTGGAGGAAGGGGCACCGCTAGGTATGGAGAGGGGACGGAGAAGCGCTGCTCAGGTCCTGAACTAGTGGTCCCACCCCTTGTTTCCTGATCCAATCGGGCCCGACGCCGCCTCCCTCCTCTCTGGCCGCCTCTGCCCCGATCCCGACCTCCTCCTCCAGCTGCAGGTCCGGCCACCACTGGCCCGAGCACCTTCTCGAGTACCAGCACCAGCCACTCTACCCCAACCTCCTCGTCCAGCAATAGCGCCGCCCGACCTCGACCTTCGACGATCCTGACGCTCGCCACAGCCCTGCAGAACGGCTGACCAACCAAATCAATTCATCCCCTGCAGAACGGGCCGGGCCAACCTGCTTGCAGCCCAACCGAAACGGTGAAGCAGCTGCTAGTGCAGGCTGCTTTTTGACTGGTCGTGGTGCCCATGAACTAGGATTTAGCTAAGCTTACTCTACTCCATCCGATCTATATTATTTAATATACTAAAATAGATTTATGTACAACTAAAATATGTCTAGATACATCTATATTAGCATCAAGTACTATAAATCGGAGGAAGTAGGTGTTTTCATAGGTTTATTTTTTATGATGAATTATGCATGCATACTCATCCAACTAGTTATCGTTACATTTAGTTTGAGTTTGTTCTGTTTAGTTTATTCTGAATGTTTTGGTCAGAAAATTTTGTGTTAATCAATTATGTACTGTTTAGATTATCGTTAATGATTTGTTTAGATTATTATTTTACATAATTCAGTGTACGTTATTGTGATGTGATTGTTCTGTTTAGGTTATTACAATAGGGAGTATACATATTTTTAAGTAAAAGTGTTTTATGAAGTGTGAATATAATGCCACATCAATAACGCTATTTAGTAGATTAGAATTCGGTGACACCACATAAAAATGACAAAGCGGGTGTTGGCTTTCGTGGATAGAGATGGTGAAGGCTCTCAAGATAGAGCTGACTTAACACTATCTTGATGTAAATATGTGGCTTGGCTAATCCCATTCCTCAACCAGAGCTAACTCAAGGCGTAGACATGTTATTATTTTCATATGTATAAATCATTTTTATTTATAATTAAGCATATGTACTTCCTATTGTTATTTTTCTAATTGTTGGCCCTGGTCAAGAGTATGGCATGTTTTCTTTAGCAATCAACACCAAATATATTCATAGTAATTAATAGTACATGGTAGAGATACACGAGCGGTCTCCAACGATTACAAAAATAATAATTAAAGTCTAAAAAAACACAAGGAAATCTTCGAGGTCTTCTTCAATGACAGTCTTGCACTTTTCTGAAGGAGGATAGCATCTTCCTCCGTGTCTACATCCTTATGTTGAATAGTTGGCATGAGATGGGATAAATAGACTTGCTTCAGTGGGGATTGGTAATTATAGTCTAGGGTAATTATTTATGCTCTCTTGCCAGAGCAATGAGACATTAACTTTGCATGACATTTTTAATGGTATAGGGTTGCTATGGACATGGCAATGTGTAATTGGTCATATCAAAGAGGCCGAGGGGACGAATAAACTATAAGACGGAGGCCAAGCGCGATGCCTTCTCATAAGCGGTCATGGAGACGTTAAAGACACTAGGCCGTGAAGACAAGAAGCTCGCCCTTGAAGAGATCAACACCCATGACCACAGTAGGCTCTCTTCTCACCGAGCAGGCCAAATTCATGGCGACCCCACTGACCGAGAAGAAGAAGAAGATGATGATGATTTAACTAGAATTATTTAACGTTTGCTACGTGAACATAAAATTATCTAAATTTGCAAGGCCGTGGACTAAATGTGGTGCGCCATTGAGGCGGCAACCGCAAAAGGACGCGGACCGGGCAAACAAATCGTTCCGGATACTTTCTCTCTCTGAAATACGGCCCACGGTTAGAGGTGGCCCACCCACCTTTAGCTTCACGAGCTACAGGAGTTCCATCGACTTCGCAGTTGGCACCTTGGTTGGTTGTCCCCTCGGATCCGCCTCGCATACTGTTAGCTCCGGAGTATCCAACGAAATGTCCTCGCTTCAAACCCGATCGATCTAAGTTGATGCGAAGGATGTGGGCTGCACTGCTGCAGCGTCCTGCGAGATTCGGAAATCGGAATCCAACCCTCAGATTAATACGAACTTGAGAATGCATGTTTTCTTAGTACTCCGTCCAAAATATCATGAACTCTGATTGACCACATATCAAATGTGGTCAGTATTTACGTCCCCCCTTCAATGGTACGGCCGACCATCGTCGGTCGTCTACCGGCTTGAAGAGCCGGTCAAAACGCGCTTAGTCCTTCTCCAAGATATTAGTATATCATATAAATAAGTCTTGGATTGTTGGATGTGCAGTAGGGACAAGGCACAAGGTTATGTGTACGCATGCAGCATGAACAGCGACAGATAATCAGTACTACTACCTACGTGATTCAGAAACTAAACTATGGCGTGCACGCAGGTCCGAGACGACAATGACAGGCTTGTCTCAGCTCCGCACATCCTTCGCAATCTGATCAGCTTCCAATGGAGCCTGTAAGTCAGCCGAGGTATATATAATCTCGCCTAAGCTATCCAAGTTTACTGACGAAATCCATCACTGAGCCAGCCAGCCAGCCAGCCAGCTACGGGGCACTGGGGTTCAGCAATTATCTGTCAGATCTTATGCTGCAGATGGTTCGTAGAGATTTGGGTCCGCTACAGTGCTACTGAATCCAGTGCTCTTCTCCCCTGATTGCGAGCATTATGAACCTTGCACTTTACAAGACACAACCCACGCAAGGCAAGGCAGCATCAACGCTCAACAGTCGAACGCTTTATCTGCACATGCTGAAAAGAGCTACGAGGACAAGGATGCGACCTGCACGAGCCGTCCCCCCCTGCACGATTGGACGGACTCGGCTCCGGAAAGTGACGGGGATGTGCTATCCTCAAGCTTGCGTCCAACGCACGGATGGCTCATAGTTGATTTGGGCAACGAACTTGACCAGTGACCCGTTCTGGGTGGTCCGGATGTCTGATCGCCCCTGCCAAACCAAATCATCCTCGATCAATCTCAAGAGGAAGGAAGCCTGCATGCACCTGACTTTTTCTTTCCAGCAATTCGCATGATGAGGAGAAGATAACTTTTGGGTTTTCTGAAAACATATATGCAGCCAAGTCAAACACTCTGGTTCAGGTAGATTATATCTGCATGTAGGGTCAGATGCTACCTGACAAGTACAGACAAGTACAGATGCTGTAATTTTTCACTCATTCTGTCACCCTTTTCTGCCATGAGCAGATTCTTTAAACGGAAGTTACAGTCCTTCCTCGGTGACTCCGCAGATCGCACGCGGCTGAAGAATTTTTCCCAAACGGGCGAGACACCAGGTGAATGCTCCAACCACTTGTGCTCAAACTGCGAAAAGGATTAACTGATGACGACAACAGGGAAGGAACTGAAGCCAACAACTGTCAGAGATCTCGATGGAAGCCTCCAAGGACCGGCTTCGAGAAGCAGACGATGGTTAGGTCACCATGGACACAACCCAACAGAGTACATTGTTGTTGCTGCTTTGTCCTCTTCGCTTTTCCCAACAAACCCAGCATCGTCTGTCCGCCGAATGCTGACGCTATTAACTCCGGCCGACGATCGACCGTTGATGCACTAATAATGCGAAACTGAAATCGCAAGCTAAACATTGCAGTACAGATTCTTTCTGAACGGAAATTCTGGTGGCAGAATGTGCAATGTGATCAACAGGGTCAGTGAAAGCTGCTGGGAATATAGAGAATGTTCTTTCTCTGAAGATTCGTCGACGAAAAAACAGAGTGGCTAGCTTCAGGGGAACTTTGCAGTAAATTTTTTGCCTTCCCGTTGTGGGCATTGTAAATTTGTACATCAATCAAGCAAAAGGTGAGCTAAGAAATACTGTCGCACTTTCTCTTCTTTTTTTTCTACAATTTTTTTTTTGTCTGGGAAAAATACCGATGGATCAAACGTTGCTGCTGTGGCAGCAGAGGCTGGATTTCCACTGCGACTGCCGCGACTCGGCCCACGCCAAGAATCTGTACACCTTGCCGAAGACGCAGAGGAAGACGAGGCCGGCGACCATGCCGTAGGCCGCCACCCCGACGGCGCCGCCCTCTGCCGACACCCACCCGACGAGGTACACGGCGTCGGCGGCCACGAAGACCCACCCGACGCCCTCCAGCGCGGACCTTGTCCACGCGCTGAGCCGCTCCTCGCCGTAGATCCGGCACACCATCCGGGAGCAGAGCGCGAAGATGATGGCCAGCGCCGTCTTGGACAGCCCCCGGTACCGCATCGCCGTGCCGCCCACCACCAGCGGCTCCATCCGGCAGAGGCAGGACGCGCACTCGCCGGAGAACCGCGACCACCGGAGCGCCTCCAGCCCCGTGTAGTAGGGCAGCACCACGGCGTCCAGGTAGAGGCTGGCGTGCAGCACCCCGGACACCGTGGAGGCCTCCAGCACCGCGTACCGGATGTCGCCGTCGGCCTCGTTCCGGAACGCCAGCGCCGACGCCTGCAGCAGCAGCAGCAATGCCGGGCCCAGCTGCGCCAGCGGGAACACGGCGTTCACGCGCTGCCCCTTGGCGAGCGCCAGGAGCACCAGCGGGAGCAGGAACGGGCCCGAGGGTACCAGGTACTTGCGCTTGATCCCTCTCACGCCGGCGGCCCCGCTCCGGACGAGGTCCAGGACCGTGAAGGCCAGCGCGGCGGCGAAGCAGTAGGCGGCGAAGGCGGCGACCAGCGCGCCCACGGCGGAGTGGTAGTCGCCGGGGTAGGAGCTGTCGCAGTAGTAGTGGTAGGGGCAGGTGACGAAGTCCGTGGTCTCCTCCAGCTGCCACCGCGTGCACTTGAGTATCTGCCTCGTCACCGCGTCGCCGCCCAGGCCCAGCAGCTGGGAGGAGGACGTCCACGCCGACGACGACCGGCCCTCCAGAAGCGGCGACAGCATCTGATCATACGACATGGCGCCTTCGGCGGCGCGCGGCTCTGAGCTTAGCTAGCTTAATTAGCTGCTGCTTCTCGGTGGACGGTGGTGCCCGGCCGATCCCCGGCTAGCTAGCTAGCTGCTTCTTCGTCTTGGGCTTCTTGTCCTGTTAGCTAATATGCATTCCCGCATTTGGCGCCTTAATGATGGCTTGCTTTCAGAGGCAACTCCTCACCCTCTTCCTCCTCCTCTCCTCACCCTCTCCTTGGATGGATGTTGGTGTGCTGGACTTGTTGCTTGTTGAGGCAGGGACTAGCGAGGGAGTTGGAAGAATCGGATAGGGAAGGTTTAACTGGAGGCTTTGAGGGGTACTACTTGCCATGCTTGCCCCTCATCTGAAACTTTGAAACGGTATGCAGCATTATGATTATTCAATGGTCTTAAGGGTCATGATAACAGTAGCAACGCTTAATTGGAGAAGACTAACAAGGGTGTTTTGGTCATATGGTGGTGATGGTTTGCTGTCATGGTGGTTGGGTTGAGGAGACGAGAAAGAGAGTAGGCAGGCTGATGGAAGAAGGATGGATTGTTTGACTTTGTTTGTAATGCATTGGTAGGCCAGCAAGGAAGACAACATTTGGGTGTACGTAGTACCTGGCTGTTAGCGGTAGTTAAAGTTTGTTGAGAGCTTATATTTTCTCAGCGTTTGTTGGGGGATTTGGTGAGAAGAAGAGGCTAGTTTGCATGCATCATTGGACATGCATGATTATCAATTTAGCATCTAGCTACCTCGTCTTGGACGCACACGTTAACGTATAGAACTTCTGGTTCTTGAGCTTAATAAAGGTTCATGTGGATGCTCTTTCTTCAGCTTTTCCGAGAGGTTTACACCGGCAGATGAAGAAATTATGGTGGCATCATTTAGGATTCTTCCAAGGCATCATCAATCATGAAACGAAAAAAAGGCTCTTGACCTTAATAAAAGGTTTATATGGTGGACGCTCTAGTTCCTCAGATTCCAAGAGGTTTTATATAGGCAGGTGGAGAAAATATGAATGTTATCATTTAATATTCTTCCAATGCATCATCGATCATGATCGTTATCTAAAACAAAAAAGAAAGGCATCATCAGGATACATATCTTTTATCCACCATCGATCAGGAATTGGGCGCTCCTTTGTTTACGACTTGTTTGTCTCTGCTGGAATTATTTGGTAGGTGCTCACAACTCACAAAGCCAGGTAGGCCATGATACTTTTGCGAGATGAAGCAGAGTTGTGGTCTCCCAGTCTAACCTTTGTGCTCTGCATGTCTCTGTTGAAACGACTGTTGCATGTAATTTTCTACACCTAACCAGCCGGTCCTGTATGGCAGCGCCGAAGCTGCAGTATTTGATATACTCAAAGGGAGATCAGATCATAGGTGACCAACTGCTCAATTGGATATTGTGGCGGGCATGGGCATGCATCATGTGCAAGAGTGCTTTTACTTGTTTAATAAACCCCCTAAAGCTTTGTTGCTCTCTCCTTATCTTCTTGCCAAACATGTGATGATGCACCAGGAAAATGGATAAATATAGGCTGGCAATGGCATGGCAGCTGATGTGCAGGCTTTAGAATACTTCTCAGCCTATAGATCATCCGTTCACCCAGGCTTCAAACAACAGTGAGTTAACATTGAAGGAACAGAGATCCGAAACCCTATGGCAAGCCAAAAAAAACATTGGACCCTGTCTCTGAAAGAGACTGAATATGTATTTGTGAAACATGTTGCTTGCAAGGGCCGTACAACTGGGAATGTTTCAACATCAGAAAGAGTCGGCTATAGCAGAGCCAAGATATACGACTAGCTTCTTGTAGTTATTAAACATTAATTGGCCGAGTCTGCTTTGCATCACGCTGCAATCGCGGGCGGACCAGCTATACCTATACGTAGACATCAATCAGCGTAGGTGGGTGCAGCCTTCACAAGTCGATATCTGCTACGAGAAGACGCCCTTTTGGACCATTCCTGGGAGGCTAATCTACCCCAAATCACGACAGTATGGTAGGCCTAAACTTCTTGTTAGTACTAAGTACTAACAACCAGCTTACGACGTCGTTTGTATAGCCAACAAACCTTAGGTAAGGTGGCCCTGTTCAAAACACAAGATAAGCGGGGCCTAACAAGAGCTGGTGTATTTTGTTCGACTAATCAGACTATGGTTGAATAAGCCTCTAAAGTACACATATAACATAACATTGAAAAATCATTTTATTTTGGATGTTTCCATTGTTTCTTTTGCTGGCCGGACGCGGTTTTAAACCAATCTTCCGTTAGTCATACTAGAAGGAAATGCCCAAATGGAAAAAATATTTTTTATAGCCGCATGATTGTCAACTTGTCATAGTCACCGCGATTACCAACCTAGCCTTAAAACAATTTTTCCTTTTTGAGTCGGAGACAAAACATTTACCTGATCTCTGCCAGAGTTGATTAAAACGAATATTCCCTTTGCTACCCTTTGCTTGCCACTTGAAGCTGGCTCGTCCAATTGCTTCTCCAGGCCTGGTGAAAGTGAATCCCCTTTCCCGGTCGGTGACGAGATATTTTTGAGCAATGTGCAATCGACGACACAATGGATCTATAGTTAGGATTTGAGCCCTGAAAGATACATCCACTTCATGCGTTATTGGGGGCAGGTGAATCTAAAGGCTACTAATCCGGGACGCTGATCTAACAGATGAAAGCAACATCGGCAGAGGCTTCAAGGTTGAAGCAACCAAAGGCCTCATGGTGGTGACTGGTGACAGTATCTGTTTGGTAGGAGTAGGAAATAGGGACGTCCATGATACAGTCAGGGTCCGGGGATGAGGACAGGAGGGCGAGGCAAGGAAGGATGTGTCGCCCGGTTCATGTCACCAGCTTGTGTGGTGTGTGGAGTTTGGGAATTGCTCTGGTCCATTATACATGATGGAATCATGAGGTGACTGAACCTCTAAAGTCTTGACATCCCTGCACATGAAAGTCCTAAGGGGGGGGGGTGGGGGGGGAGGATCTGCACTAGGATTCCTGATCTCATTGTGGATGGTTCACGTACGAATTGTGATGTGCCTAGACCTTGTAGTAAGAGCCACGAGTGCCCTGATGGTTGGATCAGAGTAACATGCATGATCATGAGAAATTTGATGCTTTTGCCTGAAAAGCCTCTCCAAAGCAAGATGTTATTTTAAGGTAGCAAATATAGCATAATACTTTAGGTGATCAATTATATGTTCCCCATTAGAGGTGCTCTAGGATAATGAACACTGATCCCCGTGTTTCATGACCCATTTTGCTAAAATACTGCCTGTACGGTGTAGCTCTCCTCGCCGACCTTCCAGGCTCATCCTACCCACAGCTCATACGTCGTAGCAGCCGCTAACTAGATGGAACATGAAGGTCCAGCAGGGGAACCCAGCAGCCAAACAATATGCCAAACTAAATAGGAGTAGTTACAAGTACCATCACCATCCCGAAAGAAAATGAAATATTGTGTCCTAAATTAGTCAAAGAAGAATCTATCCATACAGTTACGGTCATGCTTGAAACATTTATTTTAAAATAATTTAGTTCTGCAACTACTCCAATCATAGTCATATAATTTTACGTAGGTAGCACATGCCACGTCTAGATGGTACAAGATGATGACAGGTGAACATCGAAAAGAACATACACACATGCAGAGCTTTCATCAATATTTTCGGCGCTGCAATTTTCTTTTTGAACATCTCTGACAATTAACTGTCCAAAACCATTTTATGTTTACAAGAACAAGGTTATTCTTTCACAATACCTGCCTCATAGCTGCTCTTAAGAAAACTTGGACAAACTTTCCTAATTACTATTTAATTGAATGAATATGCCTAAACAATACTAGAAGATAATGGATAACACGTTGGGCTACATGGTCAATTAAAGAATAAACCAGAATTTTTCTTGGATAGGAGACCACTCGGTGTACATGTCAAGGAACCTCCGGACTGAAAGAAATTGAACCAATTTTGAAATATAGGACCTGAAGGAAATGAGACTGAAACTCCTGACAGATGAAGGACTTGCACTCTTTTCTGCTATGTTGAAGAAAAGACTACGAAAGATGTGCTGTATGCATGTGTGTAAGTGACCTTCACCTAAACGAACAGTAGGCCCCTCAGGATATTACAAATGCAGGATGCTAGACAATCTGCAGCTCCGTAGTTCATCTTCATCCTACTGATGCTTTTGCAGAAAAGCGAATTCAGAACTTCTGAAATCCAAGGATGGGTATTTAATATGAGAGATGCACACACATAGGAGATGGGACATAAATAGGTGTACAATGGACCATATAACAATTTTGTTAGCGCTAGCACCAGGAGCTTGTTTGAGTCCGTAGAAGTATTTCTTCACGAGAAGACTAGAGAGGAATCGGATGGAGTTTCAAAACCAGAGGGCTGTTGACAATAAACCGTCTTGGTGAGATGACTGCGAAGTAAAGCGTTCTTGACGTAGATTGTTGAATAGGTCAATGTAAAGAGACCACACGCGCGCAAGAGAGAGGACGATACGAATGGTGCTAGGTTTAGTGATGGGGCTAAAGGTTTCATCGTAATCGATGTCATGTTCCTGAGATAGTGTGACATTCTCGTTGCATGATCGACGGTGCTCCAGTGAGGGGAGCCTCACGGAGGGGGGGGAGAGATGGGGCCATAGGACAAGGAGTCACTGGAACGGGGACACATGAGCTGCCCAAATTCAGAAACCTCACGACGTTGGCAAGGCTCTAGCAACGAGTGCGAAATTACAATGAGTTGTGTTGTGCCTCAAGGGCTCCTAGGATCCGGCTTATAAAGGCTCTAGATCTAGGGTTACAAGGGTAGAGATCCTACCGGATACGACTAAGCCGTGCACGTTACGGATCCGACCGACCTTTATCATGGGTTGGATCAAGCAACTTGTCTCTAGGCTGGATCCTATCTGGGTCGCCCGGTTGGACCATAAGCCTCACCACCATTTATGGGCCACCCAGACTTACCGGAATTAAGGCCCTACGGTGGAATATCTAGTTGGCATATCCTCAACGAACATGGACGTCCGATTTGAGAATTTTTTTCTAAAACTCCACATAAAATGAGTGCAATCATCAACAACAGTAAGATAATATTTCATATCCGAATTTCACAATGGATTAATTGAAAGGCAGCAAAATTATGACTAGTCAAATTTTTGAAAGGTAAACTAATGTGTTTGCCAAGTTGACAAGCTTAAAATAAATGATCTAAATTATTACATGGAAACTTTTACTGAAACTAGATGAAACACCGGGGTGAACTAAATGGCGATGCCACAAGTCCTTTGGGGGTTGATGTAGCCAGAAGGGCATATCTTCATGGTGGAGACGCCATGGGAAAGATGGTGTAGAGTATCGCCGCTACTATCGCATCCAAGAAAAACTTTGTTGATCTTAAGATCCTTGATGGAAACGCCGAAGGGATCGAATTCCATGAAAAGGACTCGGTTGTGAATCGATGTACAGATAAAAGATAATGAATAATTTATGGTGCAACAATGATATTACGAAGATCCAATGGGCAAGAAAGTAACACAGATTTGAGTTTGCCCACATGAGATGGGAATAGTACTGCAATTACCAACTAAAATAGGATCAAAAGAACAAGTAGGTCTAGGATTGTTCATATTACCTTTGGAGCAGAAGCGCCTGAATCAGCGAGCCATCCTTCCTATTGTTGCAGCGACATGTCAAGCGCATTGATTAGTGCAAACCGCCGAAAACAGTTGCCCAAGCTCGCAGTGGTCGTCATGATGGGTTGGCCGGTCGGAATTGGTTGTGTTGTAGGCGACGGGGGCATCACAGACTGAGGTGTCGTCGGCATCCCAGATGTTGCAACGTTGGCAACCGAACCTTGTACTAGACGGGGTTAAAGGCGGGGAAGGGAGCGGGAGGCGGCCGTGACCCCAGGGCGCCATGCCAGGCGGCGTCGTGGTGAAGGCGACTTACCATGCCTGCAACATACATGTCCATGGACAAGCCGACGTGTACTTATTGTGGTTGTACCTGCCGTGGTTGCTATAGCACTTCGCTTTTGGTTCCCCTGGTTGGGAGAGGGAGCCCGAGGAGCCATATGAGCCTTGGCCCCCGTGGGAGCCCTGCGGGGCGGGTAGACGGTTGAAGGAGAGCTGCGCCAAGGTGGGGCTCGATGTGTTGGACTTGGTTGCCCTCATCTCATCCATTGCGAGTTTGTCAATGGCGGCAATGAACGTGATTGTAGCGGCCTCGTTATGGATCAGCTTTACCCATCGTCTCGTGGAGGCCATATACTAGTTAAAATAGAAGGGCGTGGGTCAATAGGGGTAGCTCACGTTGCGCGGTGCATCGGAGATGGCCTTGAGGCAGGCGCAGTAGGTGCTAAGAGGCTGATCGAGCTGCTTCGTCCGGTGCAACTTGTCAGTCATATTCATGGCCCATGCCATGCTGTTGCTGCCGAAGATCACTTCTAGATGGCGCGGGCGGAGGTGGGCGGGGATGACACCATGCTACCAAGCTCGGGCGTGATCGTGGCGTAGAGCCATGACTTGACGATGATATCAACAGGAAACTATTCGGTGTTCTCTAGGCACGCCACAATGCCCTCGGCGACATGGTTCAACATACAGAAGATGACTATATGTATCTCCGCGCGCTCACTCCATAGGCTATAAGAGTTGTGTTAGAGGTTGAGTGTTTCTACGATGAGCCATGAAATAGATTAGACAAAGGGAGTAAAAGGTGTGGCATTGGAGACGGACGCTGGTGAGTGAGGGAGAAGAACTTTCGGGTCTAGTGCCAGCAGAGGTGGCGGTGCAAGTGGCCATATGAACCTTGACGATCTAGGAGACCAATACCATGATAGAAGTATTTAGTGCAACCACTTATGCTGCCACTAGCCTTGAAAATTCTTCTACCTCCCTCACCGGCGTCCATCTCCAATGCTACACCTCCTACTCCTTTAGCTTAACCCAGTTCAAGGGGCTCGTCGAAGAAACACTCGACCTCCAGCGCGACTGCTATGGCCTTTGGTGTGAGCGCGTCGAGATGCAGCTCGTCACCTTCCGCGTGCTGGACCATGTTACGAGGGCGTTGTGGCGCGCCCATAGGACCCCGAGTGGTTCGTTGACATCATCTTCAAGTCGTGGCTCTACGCCACGATCATGCCCAAGCTTAGTGGCATGGTGTCATTCCTAACCGCCTCTACCTACAACATCTGGATGACCCGCAACAACGGCATGGCGCAGGCCATGAATCACGTGGACGAGTTCCACGGGATGAAGCAACTCGATCAGCCTCTCAACAACCTATTGTGCGTGCCTCAAGGCCATCTTCGACGCATTGCGCGACATCGGCTACCCCCTCTCGACCCAAACCCTTCTCCTCTAACTTGTCTATGGCCTCCATGGCCGCCATCAGACAATTGGTAAGCTGATCCAGAACGAGGCCATTGCAATCACCTTCATTGCCGTTGTTGACAAACTCGCCATGGATGAGACGTATGCGACCAAGTCAACACATTGAGCCCTACCTCATGTTGCTCTCCTCCAAACGTCCACCTGCCCGGAGGGCTCCCACGGCAGCCAATGCTCGCACGGCTCGCCGGGCTCCCCCTCTCCCAACTAGGGGAACCAGAAGCACAAGCGCCACAGCAACCACGTCGGGTACAATCACAACAACACGTCAGCTCGTCCATGGACATGTATGTTGCAGGCATGACCGATCACCTTCACCACGCCGCCACGGCCTGGCAAGGCCACCCGTTCAGTAGACCTTCATCGCCTTCACCCTCGTTTAGTAATAGGCTCTATCGCCGATGTTGCTACATACGGCATGCAGCCGCTGACACCTCAGTTCGTGATGCCCCGCATTTTGGGTCGCCAGCAACACCACCTATCCAGCCGGCCATCCTAGCATGATGTCACCGCACTGAGCAAGGGCCGCTATTTCCAACGGTCTGCACTGATCAATGCGCTCAATGACATTTCGCTACAGTACTAGGGAGGATGAATCAATGATACAGTCACTTCTTAGTACTCTAAACAATTGTAGAACTAGTAATTCGTTTGATCTGGTTTTAGTTGCTAGCCCATTACTATTCCCGGGAATCATGTCGGCAACTCAGATCTGCATTCCTTTTTTCGCCCATTGCATCTTCATAATATCTTTTTTGCATCTCAAATTACTCATGATCCTTTATCAGTACATTAATTCACGACTGACAATCTCCTTTCAATGGAATTCGATCCATTCAACATCTCCATGAAGGATCTCAAGACCAAGGAAATTCTTCTGAGATGCGACAACAAAGCTACACTCTTTAGGCTACATCATCCCCAAGAACCTATGGCATCGCCGTTTAGGCCTCCATAGTGTTTCATCTAGTTTCAATGAAAGTTTTCCTTGTAATAATTTAGATCATCTATATCAAGTTTGTCAGCTTGGCAAACACATTCGTTTACCCTTCAAAAAATCAACTAGTGATATTTCTACTGCCTTTCAATTAATCTACTGCGATTTATGGAATGCTCCACTCTCTAGCAATTCAGATATGAAATATTATCTTATTATTGTTGATGATCTCACTCATTTTATGTAGAGTTTCCACTTCGTCTCAAATTGGACGTCCATGTCACACTATCTAACTTTCATGCCTTTGTACCTACTTACTTTGATGGTGTCATTTCCACCATTCAATGCGATAACGGCAAAACAAATTGACAATGTCCTCGTTCACATGTTTCTAGCACCCTATGTTGATCCATTTTTTGTTTTTTTCCCCTATACCTCGCCTCAATAAGGCAAGGCTAAAAGGGTCATACGAACTACAAATGAAGTCATTCGAACATTGTTAATCCAGTATTTTATGCCTTCTCGTTTTTGGGCAGAAGCACTCGACACAACCACTTTTCTTCTAAATATTATGCACGCTGATTGATAGGTCCATTGTTGTCTATTATGACATCGTCTCTGTTGTACTGTACTGTATATTTGTTGGCCAATCTTATATAGCCGCTTTCACTTTGTAAGGGACAAGTTCTGGTTGGTAAGGTCCATGTTCTTCATGTTCCTACGAGCTTACAGTATGTTTAATCACCAAGGGACTTGCTACATGACCTTTTCGTGAGTTCCCTTCCGGTTTCACCATTCGACCTAGACTACACGTTATCTAGACTTAGAGCATCTCTAACAAATACTATATATCAACGAAACCCGCAAAATAACTGTCAGTTTGCTGTTTCGGATGGAAAACGCATCCCCCGTAGATACGGCAAAGCTGGCCAACCCGGAAAAACAATTACAGCTCCCAGCAAGTCCAACCCCGCGAACTTCATATACCGAGGAAAAGACGTGCGCTGAACTTTCACCCCGACCACGCGAAGAATCCCTCGCGCCGCCACCGCACAGGATTCATCTACCCGGCGTCCGTCGGTTCCAACCCCGTGCTGCCCCAATCTCACTCTGCACCGCCGACGCATGGGACTCTGCGCCGCCAACGCCGACACAAGGAGTCTTCCTGCCGCCGACGACAACACACGGTAAATTTAGTTCTCATTTGCGGTACGGTATGCAAATACAGCAGATCAGATCCCGCAAAACGGAATATTATCTTTTGCGGTACAGGTATGCGGGATCTGTTCTTTTTCGCTCTGCAAAACTGCGATATCCACGTTTTGCGGTTCATGCAGTATCTGCTAGAGATGCTCTTAGGCTGTACTTATCCAGACGTATATGTAGGGCCATGCACCACCTTTATCCCGTTTAGCTAGGATTTCTAACTATCGCTACCACATGTATTCAGTCTATACATGTAACCCCCTCTATACTGTTACTACTTACTACTATCAATGAAAACTTCTATCACAAATGCCCACTATCTGTTGCAGCCCCTACAGTAAGCTAATTATGCTTTTTTTATTATGTTTGCTACACTAACATTGATGTGCAAGTAGGACAACATAACTACAGAAATAACAGCAGTTGAGACAGGAATTTATATACCTCCACATTTTGAACACCGTCTTCATCCGTTCAAATCCCGTTTGGAATGCGCTGCCGACCTGCACTGTTTCTGGTTTCATTACCAAAACCAGCAATATGGTACCCAACTCTTACTGTAACCTGACAAATAAGAAAAGAAGAAAACTACGACAATATGTCAGGATAATATAGCTACTACGAACACTCACAAAGGTGACTATCACTTTGAACTCTTGCTATAGCTTTCCCACAGAATGTGTACCTGTAGGATGGTAACAACAACGCAGCATTAGGCAATCTTGAATTCACAGAAATACCACGCAGCATCTTGTAGAGAAATGTGCTATAAATAAAACTACAGATGGATATTTAGCAAAAAAGCAACTGTACAAACATGTATTGTACACGGGAAATGGAGGCGATCATACACCAAAACATCTCATCTGATGCACAAAAGAAATTCAGTAAACCAGGCAGGATCATCAATGTATATGCGGAAGCTGACAACATATTTCCTAAACAAAAGACTTAACCTCCAACCTGTAATGTGCATGATTCTATGACTTATTGTTTGATAAATACATGAGTTCAGGTGGGCAATCGCCCCCCGTTGATTCCTCAAAAAAAAGTGCATGATTCTATTGCAAGTGCCATGAATAAGAGCAAACCTAGTTATGCCAGGCAACACAAACGTAAGGCTGGTTTATGATACTGTACTGCAGCAAGCGTAATTTCCAAAGTATCTCGAGAAATAGTAATCTGCACTCTTATGGAGTATGCTGCTACTTCTCATGATGTTCTTCTCTTGCGCTACCGAATCTCAGTTTTACGAAACCTCATTGGACACATTGAATTTATGCAACGAACAGGAAAACCGGATGATGCTTCTATGAACTAATGAACAGGAATTGCTCATGACTGTATGTAGGCCTCCTTTGATTCACAGGATTCTCATAGGAAAAACGTAGGATTTCTATTCCTATGGGAATTTCTACTGTAGCTACGTTTGATTCACGGGAATGCATCAAAGGAATTTTGAAGGAATATTTCCTTTGTAGCCAGATTCCCATGGAATACACAGGAAACAAACAATTTAATCAGACCTCTTTTTTCCATTCCTTACGAGGCAAATCAAAGCTAATGCTGAAGTAATGTCGCTGTAGCACATGACTAGGCGCCACTGCTCTTGCTTATTTAAGCTAATCAAGTTTCTTAAGAGCATGTCATATTCCTGTAGCATTTCTTTCCTATGTTTCAAACGACCACCAAAGGAAATGTTCCTGTGCGCTTAGGCTTTCAGCTGCAATCCTATCCAATTCCTTTTCCTATTCCCGCAGGTTTGAATCATGAGAATCAAACGAGGCCTAAACAGTAACAACGCACTAGATTGGCAATACAGGCTACGGCTAAACGGTACTTGTAGCCAGTTACTTCGGTAAAATCTGACACTGGACGTCCATGGGGACAGCTCAGGAGACCTAACCAGACACCACGGTATAAAAAAAAAATCTGAATACACCGAAGAAATCAGGAAGGAACCACAACGGCGTCGAGATCGACGTCAGCATTCCGTCGAACACCTTGTGGGATATAGAATTGTGTACTCACATTTCTGTGTTACCTTGCAGGTGGCGCCGAAAAGGTGAGCACCCTCCGCGGAAGTGGAGAGGAGGCATCGGTGCTGGTGATGGACTGGTCGTCATCGTGGCGGCCATTGGTGACTCTAAGAAGGACGGGGAGGAAGAGAGGGGCAAGAGGAGGGACTGAGATCAGGTGCCTTGCTGAAGACAAGGCACACATGAACAGTGCTGTGCCTTGCTATCTTGGACATTAGATCAAAAATGGACGAATGGGATCTCAGTGCTGCAGCAACACCAACAGATACTGTAGTGCAAACACTGTAGAACGACCCTGTAGCTTAGTACTGTAGCGCGCACACTGTAGATTGGTACTGTAGCGCGTGCACTGTATATGTTCATCCGGCCACTGATCCTCGATCCAACGGCAGGGAAAAGGGGTCAAGGCACACCACTGTTCATGTGTGCCTTGTCTTCAGCAAGGCACCTGATCTCAGTCCCAAGAGGAGCATGTCCAACAGGAAACTGCTCAGGAAGGAACTCCTCCAGGTACAGTCGCCGTAGGATCAAATGGACGACCAGATCACCCGCCCACGACCGACCATTCTCCGTAACTGACCTCCCGACTGATTCGCTCCGCTTCCCAGCTCCCATCGCGCCGCCTCTGTTCTCACCACTACCAGCCCCATCCGCCACCGTCAGCTGCTTCCACGCCCCACGGCAACCGACGATCCGTTGCAAGCGGTCAAATGGCAACCGACCTCAAGCTCCTCCCGTGCCAACCGCCGATCGTGGAGCTCATCTTGGTAGTTAGAGCATCTCCACCTCTGTTTAAAATAGCCGGCTATAGCCGGCCGGCTATAGCCTTTCGCGAGGTCTGCGGCTATAGCTAGAAGTTTTAGAGGCTAAAACAGAAATAGCCGCTAATAGCCCGGCTAAGGCTATTTAGCCTTAATTTAGCCGCATAGCCGCTAACTTCCCGCTCAATGGGTCCAAAATTTTGGACCAAAAATTTCAGTCGATCGGCCCATTTGCTTAGCGAAATAGCCACCAAGCCGAGCGGCAAGCATAACTATGTTCTAAACTACGTAATGACGTTGTAATATTTGAATAAAACTATGTATTTAACTATGTGTGAACTATTATGTGTATCTCCTATGTGAAGATGTTATTATGTTATTAATTTGTGAATTATTGATATATATATATATATATATATATATGACTATATGTTGCCCAATTTTTTTCATTGTTTAGTAAATCGGCTATATGGCTATACCCCGCTATAGCCCGGCTATAGCCTTTCATAGCTTCAAAAAAATTCACAGCTATCGGCTATAGCCGGCTATTTTAACCAGAGATCTCCACTCGTCTTCCCACAGAGCCCCCCACGGCCACTTTTTTTCATCCGGACGGCGAAAAACGGCCCAGTTAGGCCCCCAGTTCCTCGTTTTGGTCCGGATTTGAGCCTATTTTCGTCCGGACTCCCCATGCCATCCTCGGTTTCCCGGGGTCTCCCGGGGACTCCGGATGAAGCTAAACCAACCGCCCACGCCCACGTGTCTCCTCTTTCGTCCGGATTCCCCGAGCCATCCTCTTTTTTCCCGAGAAACGCCGCTTGGGGAGCACACGACTGGGAAACTACTCCTCCCCACGCCAAATCTTCCTCCAATCCGGACGAAAATTTCGCCGGATTTGGACGTGGGGAGCGCTAACGAGTGGGGATGCTCTTACCTCTCTGAAAGCTACAAAAACATACACGGTCGCGCACGTTCTGGAGTTCCCCTCCTCTCCCCGCCAGTCCGCCACGGCCACTCCAACCCCACCAGTCTACTTGACCTCGGTGACTAGGCGCTACGTGCCGCGGAGAAGCCGGGGGGCGCAATCCTTCAGGCTTCATCTCGCCAACGTACGCCGTCGATTGAGCGCGACTTCCGCGTTCGGTTCCTCCTCCGCTTAATTATTACCTATATAAAAGCAGTGATTTGAGTATTGTAACTGTTCACCAAAAGATTTGGGTTTTGGGTAAACACTATAGAACGGAGTCCGATAAGAGTGGATTCGTCGGACCACCCCAACAACGTCGATCTAGTATCAGATCGGACAGCTCGTCTCTTTCCTTTTTGTTAGAAATTAATTAATAGGTTAATTAAAGGGATAATCCTCCCTCTTGTAATTATCTATGACGGTTGCTTCACCAACAGTCGCGATCCTCGTCGAACAGACGCGACTCTTACTCGTGTCCCTTCCCAGTGTATATATACTCAGAATCATCAATGGAAAGTAATAGTTGAATCATTTTTGTTGCATCTCTCGTTTCTCTCTCAATTACTTTCAACACGTTATCAGCACGCTCTACATCTGAGCGATTCGAGAACAAAATTCTGGAGATAGACCCCTTCGATTCCTTCACGGACACATCAAGAACAGAGGAAAAAGAGAGCGCGTTGATTTCAATTGACCCGAAGTTGGAGACACAATCGAGAACCCCAACCGCTAATCTGTAAGAACATCGATTTTATCTCCAAGAATCATGCATGGACAATTCTTGTCTCCACTTCTTGACGAAGATGGATCCGGACTTGCCCGTCATCGCTGTGGAGGTCGTGGTCCTCCGCCACTGGCCACCATGGCGTGCCTCGTCTTCGAGGCCAAAGGCTTCTACGGCTGTCGGCCTGGCTTCTCGCCGGGCCCGGTGTCGTCGACGACCGTTGACCGGTGCGGCCAGGGTCCTCCGTCACGCCCCTGCGCCTCCCATAGTCGATGCCAGCCGTCGAGGGCGACGACGTGCCGCTCGCCAGCGTCGCGGTCGTCAATGCTGATGCCATCGCGCCGCGTCTGCCATCTCCAACCCCTGCGGTTGTTGAGTTGGACGGCGACACTCCGTCACGCCCCTGCGCCTTTCGTCGCCGACGCCAGCCGTTGAAGACGACGACGCGCCGAACGGTAACACCGCGGTCGTCGATGCCGTCCCCAACCCCGGCCACACCGCCTCCTTCACCGCGCGCACGCTCTCGCTGCCGCCTCACGGCCCTTGGCCTCACACTGACCCCAACGTCGGGTGGCCGTGCCGGCCGGTCCGACAGCCCGGCCGCGCTTGGGTTCGTGAATGGCGTCTCCAACGGCGTCGCCCCGAGGACCCAGCTCCCTAGAGGATCCTCCGACGAGGATGGGCGCGGCTGGAGCACCAATCGCCGCCGGTGAACGGTGCCACGCCGGCGCAGGAGAGGCCCTGTCGTGGTCGCCGCTGTATTGACCTTGGTCTGGGATGGATTGGGGAATCGAGAGCAATACCTTAGAGCATCCCCACTCGTTGGCGCTCCCCACGCCCAAATCCGGCGAAATTTTCGTCCGGATTGGAGGAAGATTTGGCGTGGGGAGTAGTAGTTTCCCAGCCGCGTGCCCAGCGAAGTCGACGATACGAATTTAAAAAACGGAAACTTGACAAACTACGGCTAAAAACGGGTGAATATAGACTAAATTTAATGATATTTATTACATTACGGGAGGAGTTCATACATAGAGGCCGAATTCGACTATATTTCGAATTCGGCTAGGGAATTCAAACGCTAATTTTAAAACACGGCGCTCTACATGCCGAAATGGCGGTAGAACACCGTGTAGTCGCCGCCGTCGTCGTCGGAGCCGTCGTCGTTGGCCTTCGGCCGCGCGGCCCTGGCCGCTGCTCGCCCGGCCGGCGTCTCCCCACCCCGGGGATGGCTTGTACCAGTCGTCGTCGGAGGACTCGAGGTCGACGACGGGGACAGCGACGCCGGATGGAGGTGTCGCAGGACGCCGGATGGAGGTGTCGCAGGACGACGGGGACAGCGACGCCGGATGGAGGTGCGCGCGGAAGACGATGCGTGCGCGGAAGACGACGACATTAACTCGCCGCGTGGCCGGCGAATGCAGACCGGCGGCAGGCTTTTACAGCGCGCGGAAGACGATGCGATGAGGACGACGATCGGTTTCTCTCGCCGACAAGTTGGGGCCACCAGACGCGCGGGAAGTTTCCTCGCCGTTTCGCGCGCTTTCGTTTCGTCCGGAGTCCTCGAGCGCTCCCCGGGGGGCCGGGGATGGCGTGGGATCGCCGGATGGATTTAGGCCCAAATCCGGACGAAAACGAGGAACCGGGGGCGCGACTGGGCCGAATTACGCCGTCCGGATGGAAAAAACGCTCGCCGGGGGCCTGTTCGGGGGGACGAGTGGAGATGCTCTTATCCTATTGTATACGACTAGACCGACCGGGTCAAGGCTGCCTGCTGTTGAGTGTTGAGCCACTCGTACCTGCTGTTTGCACATGAATACGTGCACCTTTTCACATTTCTGTTAGGCTGGTGCCATTGCAGGCGGGAGCCGGGCGGTAACGACGGCGACGGGGCGGGAGAGGGGCGGGAGGCGGGCGGGACGAGAGGAGGGGCGCCGGCGGGGCGCCCGGCGCTAGCGCCCGCTCCCGCCCGGCCGGCGCCCGCGTTGGCGGCGGGAGTGAGGCGGGAGCGGGGCGGGAGGCGGGGCGGCGCGTTGGCGGGCACGGGCGAGAGGGTGGCGGGCGGGAGTGGGGCGGGAGTGGGGCGGTAGCGGGCGGGAGTGGGGCGGGAGTGGGGCGGTAGCGGGCGGGAGTGGGGCGGGAGTGGGGCGGCAGTGGCTGAGGTGGCGCGATGTGATTCGTCCACCTCAGCTAGCCGTTGGGGTAGCCGTTGGTACTTCAAAAAACCCTAAAATTTCAGCCCCCCCTCTATAAATACCTCCATATGGTTTCACTCACTCCACACCCATTTCATCTCCTCCACTCTCCATTTCCACTCCCTCTCAACGCCATGTCTTCGTCCAGCAGTTCGAGCGACGGAATAGAGGGTGAGCCGATCGCTGCATTCCAGGCGGAGTACGAGGAGGAGATGCTGAACGAGGAGGAGGAGCCAAGATGGCCGCGAAAGCGCCGAGAGTTCATCATGCGTGATCGTCTTGGTGCCCACGATCGGCTGTTCGAGGACTACTTCGCCGACGACTGCAACTACCCTCCGAGCTTCTTTCGGCGAAGGTATCGGATGAGGCGATCTCTTTTCCTGCGCATTGTGGATAGATTGGGTGAATACTCTCCGTATTTCACCCAAAGGAATGATGCTCTCAACCGTGCTGGTTTTTCTCCCCTGCAAAAGTGTACTCGCGGCTTTGCGTCCGTTAGCTTATGGAGCCTCTGCGGATACAATAGATGAGTGGCTTAAGTTAGCTAGACAAACTTCATCGGATTGTCTAGATAGATTCCGTGAAGGCATCATTGCCTGTTACGGAGAACACTTTTGCCGTCGACCAACTCGTCGAGGATACTCGGCGTACGTTAGCGAAAGCCGAGGAGCGTGGCTTTCCGGGGATGTTAGGGAGCATCGATTGCATGCATTGGCAGTGGAGGAACCGCCCGGTGGCTTTTGCTCGGTCAATTCACAAGGGGAGACATCAAACACCCTACCATAATCTTAGAAGCCGTTGCGTCGTATGATCGCTGGATCCGGCATGCCTTTTTGGAGTGGCCGGGTCCAACAACGACCTCAATGTACTCAACCGGCCGCCGTTGTTCACGGACGTGCTTAGGGGAGAAGCACCCGTAGTGAACTTCACGGTGAATGGACACGAGTACAACTATGGTTACTACCTTGCCGACGGCATCTACCCCTCCCGGCCGGTGTTCATGAAAGGTGTTACTCTTCCACAAAGTGAAAAGCAGCGAATGTTCATCGCTGCTCAATCAGCTTGGCGCAAAGATGTCGAGTGTGCCTTTGGAGTGCTCGAAGGCTAGGTTCAACATTCTAGCAGTTCCGGGACGCTCCTACTCCGAGCGTACTCTTGGGTTGATCATGCGTGCATGTGTCATTCCGCACAACATGATCATCGACGATGAGCGTGGTACAAATTTGGAGCACACCTATGAGACCGTTGAGTCCAATGTCGGCCCCGCAATACACCACCATGCACCACCAAGCCTAGCAGCCAGGATTCGGATGGACAACGATATGAGGGACTCATCGTTGTATACACAGCTCCAGCAAGATTTGATAGAGCATGTGTGGGCTCATAATGCCTAGATTATGTAATTTTTTCAACTATTTATGTAATTTTTTCTAATTTTTATGTAATTTCTTTTTATGATGTAATCGGTAACAATTTTAGTTCAATAAAATAATTTCCTTCCATTATTTTTAATGTTGTAATCTGAAAAAGATAAGCTAATGTAGAGGAGAGAGAAAAGCTGATGTGGAGGAGAGAGAAGTGAGAGCTCTCACTATAGCCCATGCATTGGCAAGGTGGGGTGAGAGTGGGGTGAGAGTGGGGTGAGAGTGAGGAAAAAGCTGACGTGGCGAGGCTAGAGTGGGGCGGTGCATTGGCACCAGCCTTAGCAAATCAATTTATCAATAGTAGGTCTAGCAGTAGTTTAATTGCTGTTCTAAGATCTGTTAAATTCGTACATCTATTTCAGTACTATTTTCTGTATAGTACCATAAATTTCAGAACAAAAGTGTGGTGTAATATATTTCCATGTGTGCACATGTTGAGATTAATTATACCCATTGCAATTGAAATTTTTAATTTCTTGCAAATAAGACATCAATTCATCGATCAATAAGAGCACGAATTGATATGCAAAATTTCAAGTGATTTCTTCAAATTAATGTTATGGGATCATAGGTAGTGTGCGGATCTAATGCATTGCAGATTATCTTCACTGCCATGATTACTTTATCAAGTGATCTCCCATATATTTTTATTAAGTCATGACATAAGACTCTAGAACTACGAGTATCTACTGATTTCATCAGATTATACTCTCTAGTGCTGAGAGATGGACCCCAAATTTCCTTTGGGGAGTATCTATGATATGTCATACTTAACAATTTGAAGTTCACACTATTAGTTTCAAGCCCTCTTCTTGAAATTATCATTAATTTTGCATAGTTTATTATAACATGACTATGATGGATTTTAGTTTACCAAGCGTAAAATAATATTCTCTGGTTTACCCATGTTGGTAACCGATGGTTGGAAAAGAGTTCGATGCACTCGAGCTCAATGGCCACAACTACCCTACTTGGACCATGGACATCAAGATCGCTCTTGCGTCCCGTGGGTTAGTGCGTGCAATCCAGACCCCGGAGGATCCCCTCTCGGCTGGAGCCGCGCCGCTGAGAGATGAGCAGAAATATGCTGCCTTGTACATCATAAGGCACCATATCCACTCAGATCTTAAGTCTGAGTATTTGGAGGAGGAATCCCCACTTACTTTGTTTCAAGCCCTCAAGACGAGGTATGAACAGCAGAAGGCAGTTGTCCTGCTAGAAGCACTCCATGATTAGACACATCTCCGCTTCCAGGACTTCGGGTCCGTTGGGGATTACAATCACGAGGTTCATAAGATAAGTTCCAAACTGCGCTTTTGCGGGAAGGAGCCTACTGATGCAGAGAAGATAGAGAAAACTCTCTCTACTATGCTCCCATCTGAACGGCTCCTCCAGCAGCAATACCGTGCTCGCGACTACCAAGTCTATTCCGACCTTATTCATATCCTACTTCAGGCTGAAAAGCATGATGAGCTACTCGCTACGAATGGCTCTCAGCGCCCGGTTGGTTCCCAACCTTTACCTGAAGTTCATATGAACGTCGCAAACGGACGCAAGTTTGATGGTACTTTCAAAGGAAAGTCATCAAACTTCAATGGTAAGCGAAAGCGCAACCGGAACATGAAGCCTAGAAACTCAGACCGTGGGAAAGACACTGCAAAGCCAGAGTTTGACAAAACTAAGCTTTGTGACAAGTGTGGGTGCTACACGCATCCTACTAACAAGTGCAAGACCCCGAAGCATCTGACAATTCTCTACCAGCAATCTCGGGGATGGAAAGTACCTCAAGGGAAAAGGTTTGAAGCCAACTTCAACCTTCGTCCAGATGGCATTAATGGAGCTGGTTTGCAAGACGTTCCTTCTGGACCTAGCAACACCATTACCCTCGAGAAGTCAGAGGACCCTATGGGCACGGAGAACATGATGGTTGAGTACACATCAACCGACGTGTTTGGAGACTTTGACTAGTCCCACTATCTCCATAGTGATTTTTTGAGTATTCATGTCCATGTGTGATGTTCTAATAGAATAATAAGTATTGTATACCACAATTAATTGTATCAGCACTCTGATATAAATAAGATTGGATGTCCTCTATATATTTGATAAAGGTTTCCATACCAGAAACTCTTGAATTCGATATATAGATTTCTACGGATTCAATCCAATGAATGAGGAACAAGTATTTAAAAAGCTCATTTTGAGGTTCTCATATAGTCCCTCGATCGAATGCATTCGAGGTGATATTTGTGGCCTCTTCAAACCATAGTGTGGACTAAAATCGAATTATAATCAATTCGAATGGACAATGATGCAAAAAAATTCTTCATGTGCCTCCAATAATTATTGCATGGCTTTCGAAGATTGGAGTTCAGCACTTTGTCACATATGTCCATACACAAAAGGTTTGGTTGAATATCTGGGCAAGAGGACCGGACTCGTTGCACGACCTTTGTTAATGAGTTGAAATTTTACCAACTACATGTTGGAGTCATGCGGCTTTACACACCCTTGACTAACTAACTGCATATTGCAGAACTTCCCTCTCGTAGCTTGATACGTGGAAATCCTCCGAGCATTTCCCATCTGCGTAAGTTCGGAATCGCTTCACGCGTACCGATCTCACCACCGCAGCGTACATCATAGGCCCACAAATTAGGGATCTATGTGGGGTACAGATCTCCATCGATCACTAAGTACCTTCAACTCCTCGTAAGGGATCTGTTCATAGCCTCGTACGTTAATTGCAAATATTGAAGGATGGATATTTCCAGGCATTAGGGGGAGAATTGAAGTACCAAATAGAATGCCAGGAAATCATTTGGAACTCCACGTTCCTCCTCATGTCCACGTACTCAAGAATATGGATTATATGTCTAGGATGCACAAATAACCTGCCAGATTCATTTACTGATCTCAAAGGTGTTATAAAATACTTTAATCCGGCTAGAAATGCGCCCGAAAGAGTGGAGGTACCAATAAAAACCACTCAACTCCCTATTTCTTAAAAGAGGGGGAGTAGTACGGCTTCTAACCAGGATCTAGCTTCCTACAAGCAACAAGGAAAGACGAGGAGAAATCCTCTGAATCAGTAAATACATATCAACCTAGCGTTGATAAACACCTGATGGGTAGTATACACCCAGTGGACGGGAAACCTCCACAACCTAGCTTCAGTTTGCACACACTGTCTGGGACATCGGAACACTCGGACTCACGCGTATCGGGAAATCACGAAGAGTCATCATGGGTGTTTGAGATTTCCTCCAACTATATCAATTCTGGAGAATCATATGATTAAAGCCTACAAATGTCGACAATATTTCTCTTGTATGATTGCAAACATCATTCACAATGATTCAGATCCAAAGACCATGGCCATGGCATAGTGTAAATCACTTGCTCGGACTGAAACAATCGAAGGATGCAATCCAAGAAGAATTAGCCTCGCTCCTCCAAATGAATTTCCTATGCTGTTCAATATGTTTTCTTCCAGCAACGGAATGACATAACAAGGTGGTGAGAAAGCGAGGCTTGTAGCACAAGGTCGGATTTACGCAGAGATCTGAGACCTAATCTCCATATGCGAGTGAAATCCTATTTCTGATACATTATATCATTGGCAGTACAAAATCATCTATCTATGCAGTTGATAGATGTAGCGACCACACATTGATGTGGATCACTAGATTTGGACATGTATGGTTCTCGATGGAATCACAATCCGAATCGAAACGGACATGCAACATGTATTGTGTAAAAAAAATTAAGTCGGAATATGACTTATTGTTGTCGGTATATTTTGGTACAACCGACGTAGTGAGTTCCTTATATCCAAAGATTACTCCTACAATGATAATTACTCATGCGTTTTTGTCATACACAAGTATTTCTCTTGCAATGATGAAGCACGTGATCATCCTAAAGACGGAATTTGAGATGAAGAATTTGGTTTAACCCAAACAACGCTTGATACTACAAGTCAAGCTACTTCACTCAAGTATTATGGTACACCAAGTTGCCTATATTATAAATATTGGAGAAACTTAAAATGGACAAGTCATATCCATCTCCCATGCCGGTTGTTCGATCTCTAGACGTAGAGAAAGATTAACTCAAACCACGGGATGATGTAGAAGGGATGTTGGAACTTGAAGTTCCATATCTCAGTGCCATTGGACCCACCAACGCAACTGGTTGGGAATCAAGAATATCTTTCGATATCTCCAAGGCACCACACATTACTTGACATATTCTTGTAATTTCAGAGAAATCTGAACTCCAATATCATCAGGATACACTGATGTTGGCTACTTGAATGATCCCCACAATATGTATCAACATGGTAGAATTGTTGCTCCATTGATGTCTTCGAGACAGACTCTGGTGACTGCACCTACCAATCATTCTAAAATACAAAGCCGCGTTAACACGTGTAGCTTTACGGAATGATAAACCACATATATGAATCATGTGGTATTGGTTCTCTTGAACCATCAATCATTATCTACACAGATAATGTTGCTTGTGTTGCATGGATGCAAACATGATACATCAAAAGCAATATCACTAAGCATATTGCCTCTAGATTGTTTTATCTCCATGAACTTCAGAAGAGTTGGGGAATAAACATCTTGCAAGTCAAATCACACAATAATGTTGTTGGTTTGTTCACGAAGTCTCTACCAATTTCAACGTTCCAGAAGTATTTTATGGAATTGGTATGCGACGGCTTCCAAAATTGCAAGAATTAGGGGAAGTATATCTTCCTGAATCAATCATGTTCAAAGCATCATATTACACTCTTTTTCCCTTTATGAGTTTACTACACAGGTTCTCATCAAGGTTTTTAATGAGGTAATATCAACACAAGATGATATATCATATTTTCTGTTTTCCCCAACGCGGTTTTTAGGAAAGTATATACGACATATATTGTTCTCTAAACTCTATGGGTTTTTCCCTTTTATAAGGTTTTTCTCATATTGAGTTAACAAATAGACAATACAATTATATGCTGTGTCATTTTCTCCTTATTTTCCCACTGGGTTTTGAAGGAGTTTTAACAGCATATCTAACCATTATATGTTGCACCATTTTTTCCTTATTTTCCCACTGGGTTTTAAGGAGTTTTAGCAACATAACATACACACTACTCTTCTCGTATTTTTCCCACAGGGTTTTTAGAGGAGATGATTCCAAAGATGAATCTAGAGATGACCAAGCGCAAGGACAAGGAAGGATTAGGGGGAGTGTTAGGAATTAATTAATAGGTTAATTAAAGGGATAATCCTCCCTCTTGTAATTATCTATGACGGTTGCTTCACCAACAGTCGCGACCCTCCTCGCACCCCCTCGAACAGACGCGACTCTTACTTTTTTTTTGACAATCAATACCACATATATTCATAGTAACAAATAGTACATGGTAGAGATACATGAACTGACTCCAACGATTACAAAATAAAGTCTAAAAGATAGTAACAAATCTTCGAGGTCTTCAATTTCTTTCTTCTTCCAGAACACAATCTTGTACTCTTGTGAAGGCAGCCAAAGATACATAACGAACCATAGACCTGTAAATACCGATGAAAGTTCTCCCATAATTTTTTGAGCCGCAATGCCAAGACTGCGTGCACGCACGCAACCATTAAAGCAGTCATACAACATCGGCAAGAGTACCAACACCAGTATATCAGGGAATAATAACCAACTAGCTTTTGTCGTCGTTGATGGAGAGCCGAGAGTACGAATCACCATTGTCGAGGACGTAGCAGCCGGGACAAAAACTGCGAGGATAATCCTCCTCGCGGCAATAACGACAAAAGATCCAAAATCGATCTGGCGAAGCAAGATCCGAAGACCCATACCTAGAAAATTGTGATTGTTCAACACCACCATTGACGCCGGGAAGAAGATCTCGTCGCCGAACGAAAGGCCGAAGATCACGTATTGCATACGATGCCATCTCCATTGAGGGGAAACCAACAAGAAGGCGGCTACCAAAATCCTAATATAATCTAATGAAAACAATACTTTTATTCAAAACTCCACGCATAGATCGGGTTCCCCACTCCTCCTGACACCGGCGAAGCCGACCGGAGGAGGGGGAACCAATCTATGGAGGAGGATGAACTGGAGGCGGCTAGGGTTAGGGCGGCGGCTGAGAGGAGAGACCACGGGAGGAAAAGAATAACAGACGCGACTCTTACTCATGTCCCTTCCCAGTGTATATATACTCAGAATCATCAATGGAAAGTAATAGTTGAATCATTTTTGTTGCACCTCTCGTTTCTCTCTCAATTACTTTCAACACTTTTCACCCATTAACCTGACCGAAATCCCCAAATTTATGGAATTTTATTGCTTTCCTCGCCTGCTGTGAAGCATCCTGGAACGACGCCTCCAAATCGATCCCCGCCGATGAGCGACCCTCACCACCTCGTCGCCATACTCCCCGTCAACGCCTATTCTCCTCCCCTTGCCCCAGTTCACCCACCGCGTTACTTAATCCTGGTCGAACACCGAAGGCGGCGGCTGTTTTGTCTCGTGCGTCGGCGGCACGCATGACACGCTTCCGGCATCACTCACGAAAGACCATCAGGTGCAGATCGTGGTCTGATGTGGGGAATCCCCTCTCCACGCTACTGTCGGCAGCAATCCCCACAATCAGGTACAGATTGGGACATGGCTGCGGCAGCTCGCATCTTGTGCGAGAACATCTCAGATCGGCAACAGCAAGTGCAGCTCAGTCTAATGCTAGAATTAGTAGCTTTTTTTGCAAATTTGAAGATCAAATCTGAAGGTTTGAACCAATTGGTAGGCAAAAATAATTTCTACGGTAGGAGATACTGCTAGGGTGTAGATTTATGTGAATGAAATATGGAATGGTTCAGTGGCATGTATTTATCAAATTTTGAAGATTTATTCGGACATACCTACAATTGGTTTGGTGCATGTGGTAAAGACACCAACGTTGCTTCTTTTGCTTCTCGATCTTATAGCTATAATAAAAACAATTTTGGTGCACCCAATACTAAGCATGCATCATTGTTTCTTGCAGATGCTCCTATGGAAGAAACTATTAGCTGCATCCACGGTCAACCATGCTTTTGTCTTTTTCAAGTATATTTTAGACAGATCACTATGTCATATCCATGATTCTTGGTTTAGTTAGCTTATGTGTTTCCAATATAAAACTATTTCTGTTGAACCATGTCCTCCTGCTTCATAAATATGATGCTTTCATTTAATTAGTGTCTTTTTATTGTGTGAATTCTTCATTTGTCATCCATGTTTCTTATGTGCTACCATCCTAATTTCTTAATGCTTTGTTGGTACTCTTTAGATATTTGACAAAACACCATGCATTCAGCAACCTATGTAACTTGTGCTTGCAACACTATATACTAGATGACGTCCCGCGCGTTGCAGCGGAAAACCATGATAATAATGGTTGGTTGTTCTGAAAACTGATCTAGTGGATATTGTATGACAAATACATAGTACCCGGAAGTTGAAAAGGAGAAACCACCGGCATGTAGCTAAACATGGAGTGAAAATCAGTTCCATGTAGCGTGTTGAACAAACTTTTTCGATAAATCAGAATTACACTACTGATACTTTAGCAGTGCCACTCCATGTCCAATTAGAACCAGGTGCATAAAACAATACAGAGCATATGATTTACAATAGTTGAAGAAAATAACAGTGATAAAAGCATTACATATCTGATGTTGCAAGTGAAGAGAAAGCTCACTACATTTCAAAAGAAGATAAAGCTAATTCAAAAGTTTAGTTATATCATATCGAAATCTTTTCATGTATGCATAGCTAATACTCAAATTGGGGATACTCCCTATGCGTTCCAGCGGGATCCATGCTAACAAAAGGAAAACCGATAATATTCGTTACAATATAATATACTCCATAGTAGATGCACAAAGCCACCAAGCATCGGTTCAGAAATCCTGCTCAATTGTTCCACTTTAAAAGAAGAGCCTTCTCATAAGTCATAAGTCAACAGTGATAAACTACTGGGTGTGCAAGAGCACCATGAATGAACTGATGTACATTACCTGATTACCTACAAAGGAAATAGTTACTGTTAATTGACAAAATTAGCGGACCAAGCTTAGTGAGATTGGTTTGGCTGCATGATGATTTCCCTATAGGCTGCACGTAGCTAATCAAATGCCTTTGCTTTTATAAGATATATGGAATCAAAGCAAAGTGCGTATGTTCATATAGGGCAAATAAATTCAGTTTCAGGTTACAATAGTGGGTCATACGCACCAAAACTCGTCGGATAGTTGTACAACAATTGGTCAAGTAGTAGTATTCGATTGCACTTGCACAGGAAGGAAGCACCAAATCGTTGTTAGAGCCTGACTTACCTGCTATAGAAACAGCATACTGACAACGTGAGGATGCAGGGCTTGGCAATCGACCGTGACCCCTCCGTTGGGGGTCTGAATCCGACGAAATCAAAATAAAAAAAGGAAACTGCTGGGCGTCCCCCGGGGGATCTGATTCCCCAGCCCCCGGGTCCCCAGCCGTCGGATCAACCATTTTAACGGTTAGATTTGCATGTAGCAAAAAAACATCTCCGGCAGCAAAAAATACCACCGGCAGCAAATGACTGAAGCAAAAAACGGTTCGTTCAGAAAAGAAAAATTAAAAGGCTGGGCTCGCCGGAGACCTCACCGGAGACCACGTAGCAAACATATTACGCAGATGTAGCAAAACCGCAAAATAAATTGTAGCAAAATTTTTTATTCGTATGTTGCAGATCCTCTAAAACATCAACGGAGACATCGCCTGCAGCCGGCAGCAACGCTGTCCGAGGTTGTAGCAACTCCGTCCTTTATGGACAGCAACGCCACAAGCTGCTAGTAGCAACACCCTATGTCTATGGTAGCAAAAATCCACCCTCCGCCGGAAAATCATAGCAAAACCAACCTCGTCGGAAAATCGTAGCATAATTTTGTACCAAAAGTAGCAAAACAGTTTTAATAATTGTAGCAAAAAAATATACTATTGTAGCATCGTGGCTTCGTAGCACTTTGAGGTAGCACAAAATAGCAAAAGTATATATCTATGTAGCTGGCGGAGCAAAGTCCCAAATCAGGACACCACGCGACGATGGCGAGGGCGACGGCGGCTTGACCTCCCGCGCGCTGCCGAAGCCGAAGGAGCCGGCGGCGGCCACAGGCAGCATCCGCCAGGCGGAGTAGGCGATGTTGAGGCAGGCGTCGGGGCCCGAGAGCGCGAGCCCGGTGGACGGGAGTAGCCGGAGATCCACGTAGGCAACGAAAGTGGTCGCGACGACCTCGCGCGAGAGGGAGGGGCGAGCTCGACGGCGCCTGGATGGAGCCGCTCCTTGCTGCCGCTTCCCGCCTCAACGGCCATCCCCCGGAGGATTCCTAGCGCGGCGGCCGACCAGCGTCGTCGGCAGTGCGAGCAGCGGCGGCGCCATGGGTTCCCCCCGCAGCGGCGACCGGCCAGCCTCGCCGAATCTTCCCATCCGGGAGGAGGCTCCCTTGCCGGCCTCCTCCGTCAGCTTCCTCCACCTAGGCTCGGTCTGCAGAAAACGTGAACGCGAGAGGATAACGAAACGGAACGAGTGGCCATCAAAGGAAGGAGGACATGCGGTACGGTGGGTCCCGCGGACACGCGTCGCGCGCAGGAAGAGGAGGCTGCGGGACGCTCTATCCCCCGGGGGAATCTAATCATTTTCCATAAAAAAATAGGGAACAAAGCTGGAGAAGTCTTAAAAGAGGAAAGGGATAGCTCACCTTCAACCAGCTTGGTAGCGGGGAGCGGCGATGCTAATGTGAACAGCCACATCGTATTGTGATGGAGGACCATGAGAATGGAGGTGAGCGGCTTGTATAGGAGCGAGATGTTTTTGAGGGCGAAGACGACTGGTTCATTTTATCAGTTTCTACTCCGCGCATTTGTAGGCGAGTAACTGCGGAGGAAATAAATTCTTCCAACGGAGGTGACGAACAGGGCAATGAAACTGCGGAGGAGAAGAGCAGTCAATCAGTGATGTTGAGTATATGCATGGGCTGTAGGGTGGCCTGCTGTGTGCTGTAGGATATGGAGTACGTTTGTTCTTTAAGCCTGCATAGGAAAAAAATGTAGAAGAGAAGATGAACCAAACGATAGTTAGCCCCGTTGATTACTGAGACCATTAATTGATGATGACTTGGACACATTCGGAGCAGTTTTTCTGAGGTGGCATGTATGCTTAGGTGGATAGCTTGCATGTTGAGAGAAATAATTTAGTGGGTTGCTCCTATTTAGATATTATAGATTCATGCTTCGTTAGTAACCATGTCATGCTTCCAGCATAACTAATTAAACACCCAGATTTTCCAAACTGCATACATGCTTCCTCAGAGGCATGCACCAACCTGACTGTCGGTGGCTGGTTTGTTCGGGTCAGAGGCGGTGTAGCCCAGATCCGACTAGGACCCCTTCTATCGTCTGTGGATCAGCAGTAGGAAGTAAGTCTCCTTCCACTTGCCCTTGTCTCGGTCTTCCTTCTTCAACGACACACGAAGCCAGACGAGATTTCTGCAGTGTAATCCTTTATATTTTTCACATGTAGTAGGTAATTTTGAGAAAAATTAGTGCTAATTTTAGGTTTTAAAGTTTTGTGCTTCAACATGTTGTTTGGTATTATGTGTGGTCATCAATTATATACTTTGATTTCAACATGATTCCCAAGTATGTATTTTTTTGCTTCCTGGCACTTTTACTAATGCCTCATTTGTTCCTCACATGTGCTTTTTGTACTACTGCAAGCTATGTCAAATCAAATAAATATTCTTTCACTTCTTGTGTGGCATGCTTCCTTGATTTCTAACATATGCTTCCAATATAGAGATGCTATGTGACATCAGTCGCATCACATTATTATGTACACAAAATTTGCCTGGAAGCATGCCAAGTTGCAACTCGAAATTTCTCAAGGTCAAGTGCATGTTAAATATGCTCTTATGGCATCAAATTATTGCTTTGTGTCCACCAAGTTGTTGTACTTGATTTTTTTTCTTCAGCCGGTGCCACCATGTGATGCTCTGATTGTACAATTTTGCTTCAACCGTTAGGAGCCTGTGCTTCAACCGTGCGTGCTTTGGTGAGACACCGTTTCTAAGTATGCTTCAACCTTTGTTACTTGTAGGGCATGCTTCACTATTACTAAGAGATGCTTCTATTATATACACACAGTTCTGCTTAACCTAATTTGAGTTGTATTGCCAGTGATGATGCAATATTCTAGAGTGCACCTCGGCGAGGACGTAAATGGCTTGTTGGCGAGGAGATTCCAGTTAATGTGGGATCATTCATGATAAGTCCTGCCAACGATGCTGATTAGGCAGACGTGCAAAAAGTGTTATTGTAATAGCGATTACTTTTTAATACAAGGGTTGTAATTGTTATTATTTAAATCGAATTAATTTGTTCGGTAGATCGTGCTTCATGTTGTGCTTCCACAGATTTCTTTTGTGAAGCAATTTTTCTCTCTGGACTGATTTTTTTCAGTCGCATAAAAAGATGTATTTCATAGCACTAAAATACTAGCACAAATACATCTTATGTTGGTCGCAGAAAAAAAGTTCCATGATGTGGCCAATATGTTCTATAGAACCGAAAAAATGATGCTTCCATTTATCAAACGCGATGCTTCTTTTGTCCTAATAGGGTGTACTCGTCGCTGAGGAATGCACGCTGAGAAAATGCTGCTTCCTTCCATTAAGACAAATTTACATTAACATTAAATAATATTTTAAAAACCGTGAGGAATCAAATTGAACAGATTGGAAACTTGATTTACCAGACTATTTAGTCATCCCTAAATTCTGGAATCTTCATAATTACATATTTTGAACTAACGAAATTGATTTAGACAAATTAAAGCATTTAGTAGGAAATAAATCTATATTTGACCTAACGAAACAAATCATAATTAAAGGCAGTTGCACGGGAGTAGTTGAGATCCCCTATTACGGCTCTTTTCCCTGGAAGCATGCAAATATGGCCCACGTTTTATGGAGGCAATTGACCGGGACTGATTTAACTGGGGGCTGGTTTGACATCATACGGCCATCATACATTCCATCCTGTGGCGAGAGCCTGGTCCGATGGGAAGCAATCCATCGGGAGCCGATTCCTAGTGGTGCCCAAGATTTTGTCCAATCAAGGGATGACACGTTAGAGTTTTTACAGTTCATGACGAGCAGTTGTTGTAGGTCTTTCCACTACATTTGTTTTTTTTTCACTAGGGAAATCCACGATAACCGGCTCTTTTCTGGTGTCTTTTCTTTTCTTTCTCCCACTGGTTTTAATTGGTCAAAGCGGTGCTCGATTTTCGAAGAGACACACCGCAGAGAAACACGATTCTGGATGAAAAGAAGCCAAAGTTGTCCTTCAACCACGTGTCCAACAATCATACAATGGAAGAGCTCCACGGCACCAGAAAACTGACCATAAGGAAGCAGACCAGCACCAGCCCCACCTCTCCCACCTTCTCTCTCTTCATGCTATATTATCACGCTGGCCATGTTATGCAAGAGCCTGCAGAGGGGCGGGGCCCGCCTCTTCACCTAGTACATGTAGATGCTCATGTACATTACTCCCTCCGAGTCAGTTTAAAAGGCACGCATATAGTTTAAAAGAACACTTTAACCATTATTTTGGTCAATAAAATATGACTTCTATGTCAAAAAAAAAATACTATCATTGAAAATCCTTTTTTAATGTGAATCTAATGGTATAGCTTCGGTAGACATATAATTCATATTTGTGAACCAAATTAATGATCCAAGTTTGTCTTAAAATACATGCATGATACAGGAGGGAGTACTCTATTTACGACCCCATTTATATCACGTACTACATTGCGCCCACGTTGTATACCCCTTTCCACAAATCTACAACTTGCTCCAATGTCAGATGCACAACGCACCACATATGTAATATTATAGAATGGAAAAATAATTGTTTCCAATGTTAGGAGTATCTCTCGAAACCTTCAACCCCCCTCCACCGTAGACCTTAAAACTCCATAATCGTCATCCCTGCCATCCCCGCAGCTTCGACGCATCCGCGGTAGCAAGAGGCGGAAACCCCAAAACACCTAGCGCAGGCCATTAGCTTGGCGTCGGTGATGGCGCTGGTCGTTGGCCAACTTGTTTAATCTTATACTTCTATATGATACAATGATGCCTAAACATAACATGAAATCAGTCCATATATGGGGGTGGGTGGGGGGCAATGGCCCCCTTGGCTCTAGGCAAGCTCAGCAACAAGGGGTCTTGCACCTGCCACATATCCACGATACAACACTCTCTCTCTATGGCTATGTGCCATTGCATTTTTTCCAATTATTTTCTCAAGTCCTTTGAATCGAGCTTCTAGTTTTCACGCATATTTAATACTCCCTCGGTTCCATATTAGTTGCCATTGCTTTAGTGTACAAAGTTGTACTAAATCAACGACAACTAATATGGAACGAAGGGTGTACTAGTTTGAATTTCTCTGATGTGAACCATGGGTTCGATCTGAAATTGTTCACTCGATCGGGGGATGCCGCTGTCAACTTTTTAAAATAAAAGTCGATAACACCCAACATTAAATTAATATAAAGCCCCATACGGGGTCAGTTACGACATGATAAGGATCAGCTTACAAGAAAACAAAAACAAGAAAAAGAAGTAGCAAGACACCCAACTTGAACTTCAAGGTCTTGAGAACCAACTGATGCGCGTGAAACACACGTTCGTTGGGAACCCCAAGAGGAAGATGTGATGTGCACAGCAGTAAGTTTTCCCTCAGAAAGAAACCAAGGTTTATCGAACCAGGAGGAGCCAAGAAGCACGTTGAAGGTTGTTGGTGGCGGGATGTAGTGCGGCGCAACACCAGGGATTCCGGCGCCAACGTGGAACCTGCACAACACAACCAAAGTACTTTGCCCCAACACTACAAAGGAAGACATTTTTTTTGACAAATCACTTTCGTCATATTAAGGCCAATTTTCGTCAAGGATTACTTCGCGGTGACAAAATTTGATCGTCATGGGGTTCGTCAAGGAAGCTCCGTCATAAAATATCGGGGGTGACGGTATGCATTTTTTCGTCAACGTCAAATGTTTGATGGTGACGACCTACAAATTCGTCAACATCAAAGGTTCATTGTTGACAGACAGGTTTGTCACGAAAAATTGCAACTTTCGTCAATATCTAAATCTTGGGAAGCTTCTGATTGGTCCAAAAAAGCATACGTGGCCTTACATGTGGGTCCATTTGGCTTCGACAACATGGGTCCGACGGCGCCGACATGGATATCTCGGTGGGACCCACAAAATATTATGACAAGCTGGACCCACAATATTCCGACCGGTGGGATCCACAAAATTCAGACAAGTGGGACCAGGTTGTTGCCGACATATGGGTCCCAATAATGCTCGACTGGTGGGACCCACAAATTCCGACAAGTGGGACCAGAAATTGGTGCCACGTGGTTTCATTTAATAGTGACGTTGTGACATTTTCCGTCACCTTTTGAATTTGACAAAATTTGAGAGCATTTGAATTATTTGCGAAATTTGGGAAACAAAAAACTGGCGAAATATCAAAAAGTAGACAATAAATATCATACTTAAATGGTGGCACAAGAAGTATATATGTCTCTCACAGACCGAAAGATTCATAAGAAAATTACAATTGGAACACAAAGAAATTAAAAGACCTATGATTAATAATGTTGTAGGACGGTGGTGCAATAGATTAGTTGCCCCGGGATTGAGACATGGATGGTGGCTGGGATGTCCTCAAGAGCAAATTAAGCACGGCATCCATTTCTCGCACCTCTTTTCATAAGCCGTAGTCTTTTCTTCTTGGGCTTTCTTCACAGCCTTCAAGTTCTTCCTCCCGCTTCTTCCCGATCTCTTCAAATTTTTCATCTTGTTCTTGCAGCCTTGCCCGCATGTCACCGTGGTACGTTTCAGCCGCTCGTATGGAGTTCTCGCTCTTGATCCGCCGCCTTTGTTGTAGCTCTCGATGCGTGTAGCCGAGACAGAAGACTTCCCGGAACTTGTTGCGACGCCCAATCTTGGTAGGAATGTGCTCGTTGCAGTGTGGTGGATGGGCTTTTCTCGCTCGTAACTAGCCGAACAATTTGCAAATCAGTCAAATCAGGTTCATCTTCATTGCGTGGCGCCGCTTTTTTGCCACCATTTGATCCCGCATAAAGATTACAATCATTGCATGGACAACATACAAAACTGGATTATATTATATTGTGCTAATAAGAAATATTTCTTACATATGCACTTTTTGCTTCAAGCACTCATAATGTTATCCTTGTTAGTGTGTGTGATTCTAAAAAATTCAATTGGAGAGGTTTCTTCTTCCTCGCTGCTTAGCCTTCGCTTGAAAAAATGTAGAATGCACATTACCATTGTACACTCGTGTATGACGAAGTATGAACCGTATTGGGAAATTCAGAACACTTACTAGATGTTCCCAGTGAGCAACATAGCTTCGAGATCCAAGTGGTATGGAACTGTTTCACAGCTTCTCTGTTCTTTCCATTTATTGCACACAAGTCCCTATGTTCGAGTACATGCATTTTATTTATCCGGATCGTAGAAATGTAAGAATTCAGTAGTCATTATCGAAAGCAATAACGTTTATGTACCTGGTACTTCTCATCAAACCATCTTTTCACCAGCTTCTTTCCAGCTATTCTCTTCTACATGACCCGGCTTCTTGAGATATGCTTGCTCCAAGTGTGAGATTTTTAATTTTCGGCCAATACTCCTTTTTAAGCCTATATCGGAACTGCCGAATACTAACTTGCAGCATATCAGTGCACACATCTTGAGCCACCTCATCATTTTTGTCCATATTAAACTTTCCCTTCAAAATAGTGATGCATTAATCAGTAGATTCTTAGATAGATGATCATGTAGCATACTAATTAGGTTAAACCAAGATTGTACAGACTCACCGCTATCGTACTTATAGCATGAGGAATGACATGTTTGAGAGTGTCATCTTTCTTGTACTCGTGTCCAAGTGTGTTGCAAGCGGCATTTTTTCACGGATGTGAATACCAACCTCATTGCTCAGCCTTTGCTGACTGGACATAATCCTTGGGTCTCCTGACACCAGGAGTGAATTCAATTGGCATCTTATTGCCACCATGTCTTCTTGTGTACTCATGTAGTCCATGGCCCATGGTACGTCTGCGTCCACCTCTCTTTCTCTTACTACCGCCAGATGTTGTCAATGTCTCTGAAATAAGAGATATGAAATGATTCTCTTTTATATGAAAATATGCGGTACATTGTTTAGTTTTTACAAACTTTCATACCTTGCCGCTCAAAGTTTACAATTTGATTGTCCTCGGAGATGAGGTGCTGCCTCCGCATGTCATGATCCGGTTAGGTGAGGGTGCTCCTTCAGGTGTTCGGACCAGCAAGTGGCCATCGGCTCATCGATGACCCAGCTTCGTGTTCAGCTTGTTGCCATTGATCTTGTTGCAATGTTGGATGGTGCAACTTGAGGTATGGATCGCTTCTTCTGTGCAACTATTGCAGAAGAAGCAACTATCTGCAAGCATAGTAGAGGCTACATTAGTAGGAAACATTTAGCATGTACGTATTTCCTATCATAGTTCAGACATAGTTCCACACACCTGAGCTGAAGTTTTGCCGACAGTGCGCTGATCCTCATCTGAATGAAGATCATCATCACCAGTAGCTATCTCTTCCGGATTCGGTTCATACGAAGGGTCCTCTTCGACCTCCATCTCTTCGCAGACCGAGTCCTTTAGATTGTTACTAGTTCCTATTTGTACCCCACCATACACTAATGTACGTGCAAAACCGGAGAAATCTTTCTGAAATTTGTGGGCAGTGTCCATATTTTTCAGCGAAAATTTTTTCCATGCGTACTACATTTTCTTGCATTTGTTTCTCCTTGGCAAGCTCATATGCCGGCTTGACGGGGTTTTGTGTCTCCGCTGAAATAATCGGAAGAGCGGAGCGTGAACAAAACATAAGAGGGCGCCAATTCCATAGAAAACAAGCAAATAATTGTCTTTCCAAAATATTGTACAACGAAGCAAATGATTGAAAACATAAGAGTCTACGTATGATGTCGGCGAACAAAACATAAGAGGGGGCATATGGCAGGCTAAGGGACATCATGTGCTTTTAGATATCTACTCGTAACAAATAATTGACACATAATGAGGTATCGGTAGTTCAGTCCTATACCGATAGAAGTTCGGATATGTGCTGATAGAAGTTCGTATATGTGCCGATAGAAGTTCGTATATGTGCTGAAATTTGATTTTTGACTTTTGAAAGACATAGATAAACAAAAATTGTGGAAATAAATAGACTCGATGAAACAAAGTACATGATTAAAAAAACTTCATTACATTGTTAAGACGTGCATTGCACGTGCAAACTAACTAGTTCCATAGAAAACAAAGAAACAATTGTTCTAGATCAAACTCGCTTCCTCTCGAAACCGACGAATAAAAGTCCGAAGCAATGTCGTTGTTCACCGTAGCTCGTCAGCTGTTTTCGGCAACGGCTGGAATTAGTTCAGCTAAGTGTTTCGGCAAACAATTGTCTATGCAAAAGATTGTACAAAGAGCGGGATGGCAAAGATTGTATAGCACGGCATGATTGTCTCCGCAATAAAAACGATAAACCCTATACGTATGATGTCGGGATTGGATCTATCAAATATGCAAGATCTAGATATAGGTCAAACGGGCGTGGTAGACATGTAAAACCGATCTCTCGGATCTAACCATCCGAAAAACACAACAACAAGCCGATCACCGACAGATTTACCTTGGCGTTTCTTCGAGCCGGCGCCTTCTTCGGCGTGTGTGTGCGATTTTCCTTCACCACGACGTTTCGACGACCGCCGGCCATGGCGACCACCGGCCGGGGAGATAGATGCGAGATGGATGAACGTCCGGCGAAGACACCGGATCGGGGTGAGCACGAGAGGATGAGGTCGGGTGTGTGGGTAGTTAAGATGCTCGTAAATCATGGGGTAGAGGCACGACGTATATAAGGGAGGGCGAAATATTTGATAGGTGGGGTGCGCGGGAGGAGTGGAGGGAACAAAAAATTTGGGCGTTTTGGCAGCCGGCGTACTACAATTTGGAGGGAACAAGTTTTTGCCGTGAAAGAAAAAATATTACTCGAAAATGGAACTGTACATGTATATTTTAATTAAAAAATGACAAAAACGAGTAAAACTCATAATAAATGCTAAATTCAATGTAAAATCATCAGTAACTAGTGGGACCGAGTAAATGTTGTGACATTCATGTGCAAAATTCAAATTTAAATTTTTCATGAGGTTTGGTGTAGTTTGATGTGAATTTACACAAGTGAGGACATTTTCGGCAGTAACGGTCGAATCGTCAACCCCGGAAGTTGTAAAACCTTTTGCATGTGAGGTATATGTGAGAACACATCCCACATATACATGTTATTGTTCACACATGTGAGATTTTGTCTCGAAAACACTTGTGGAACCTCATGTTGGTTGGGTCGATCCATGTGTGGACCCACATCGATCATGCTCGGTGAAGGGCTCTTTTTCAAGCAAGCCGCACTTCAAATACTCAGATTGAGCTGCAAATTTTTGTGAGTGGTCATGAAGGGTAGGTATGTGTGCCTAAGGAGTTTCAGATTTTTCTCGACATTTTTAGGTGTTTGTTGATTTTTTTATTAAAAAATGACGTAAAACGAGTAAAACTCATAATAAATGCTAAATTCAATGTAAAATCATCAAGTAACTAGTGGGACCGAGTAAATGTTGTGACATTCATGTGCAAAATTCAAATTTAAATTTTTCATGAGGTTTGGTGTAGTTTGATGTGTTGAAGTGATGCCTACTTTGGTATAATTGTGCACTTCGTCCACAAATGAGCATTTGTTTTTTATGTATGTTGAAAAATGACTAACATGCCATAATTGTTCCGACCTAACCTATAGTCCGAACAAAGGCATGTAGTCAACATGTTGTTGTACATTTGAAGTTGTAAATCATATGGTTTTAAATAATTTTGAAGTGCAACTTTATGATTCAATGTATTTTTGCATGAGATACTTTGTGTTTGACTTTTGAATAACTTAAAGGATAGCAACCACCATCTACCCCACAGCCTCATTAAATAGCGGTTGTAGGCAAGCTACTACTACTTATTGTATTTATAATGCCCCTGGTTGGTTTTGCCTTCTGCCCTCCGTTGTTCATGCGGTGAAGCAAGTCTCCTTCATCTTCTTTCTCTCTCTTTCTCGCTGAAAAACTCTTTTCTCTCCGAAGATTTTCGTTTGTTTTGAGAGGTAGGAAAATATGTTTTTACATGTCACTACTTCACCTCACCTCCTTTTTCTCTCGTTTGTTGAAAATCCTTTTTGTCCTCTCGAATAATCTTGTTTGTTCAGATCTATGGATATATGTGTGTATGGTTTCGGATCTATGGATAGATTTCTATGAATATGCCCTACCTACCCGTATTTTTTACTAGCTTTGGTAATTGCTAAATATACACAGGATGAACTCGTGTTGTTTGTGGTTCGATGGGCAATCATTGTCAGCAGAGGCGGGAGACTCTCAGTTCATTTCGTTGTTATCTTGGAAGCAGATTTGATGACTTTATGGTATATATCCTTTTTTAGAATGTATCTTTTTTGTTGACACATTCTAGACTATATCCTTATTTTCTGCATTTTTGTTCTACTGTTTTTTCAGATCGTGCCTTGTTTTGTGAGGAGGCGGTTCAACAACCTTGTTGGTAATATCTTCTTTGTCGTTACATCGGATGAAGTGAAGTACAAATTTCATGTTAAGAAAGGCAGTTCGAAGACACGTGTTTTTGGTACTGGATACCAAAAATTTCTTCATGACTACGACCTGAAAGTTGGTGACTGTATCATGTTTGGGTTTGATAGTGCTCCTGAACTGACTAATTTTTTTGTGTTTTTGATATAGAGTGCAAGACAGTAAATAAAGTAAAGCTAGCAACTAATTTTTTTGTGTTTTGTTTAAGTGCAGCAAACAAGTAGTAAATAAAATAAAGCAAGACAAAAACAAAGTAAAGAGATTGGATTGTGGAGACTCCCCTTGCAGCGTGTCTTGATCTCCCCGGCAACGGCGCCAGAAAACAGTCTTGATGCGCGTGAAACACACGTCCGTTGGGAACCCCAAGAGGAAGGTGTGATGTGCACAGCAGTAAGTTTTCCCTCAGAAAGAAACCAAGGTTTATCGAACCAGGAGGAGCCAAGAAGCACGTTGAAGGTTGTTGGTGGCGGGATGTAGTGCGGCGCAACACCAGTGATTTCGGCGCCAACGTGGAACCTGCACAACACAACCAAAGTACTTTGCCCCAACGAAACAGTGAGGTTGTCAATCTCACCGGCTTGCTGTAACAAAGGATTAACCGTATTGTGTGGAAGATGATTGTTTGCAGGAAAACAGTAAAGAACAATTGCAGTAGATTGTATGCGATGTAAAGAATAGGACCGGTGTCCACAGTTCACTAGAGGTGTCTCTCCCATAAGATAAATAGCATGTTGGGTGAACAAATTACAGTCGGGCAATTGACAAATAGAGAGGGCATGACAATGCACATACATGATATGATAAGTATTGTGAGATTTAATTGGGCATTACGACAAAGTACATAGACCGCTATCCAACATGCATCTATGCCTAAAAAGTCCACCTTCAGGTTATCATCCGAACCCCTTCCGGTATTAAGTTGCAAACAACAGACAATTGCATTAAGTATGGTGCGTAATGTAATCAATAACTACATCCTCGGACATAGCATCAATGTTTTATCCCTAGTGGCAACAGACACATCCACAACCTTAGAACTTTCGTCACCGTCCCAGATTTAATGGAGGCATGAACCCACTATCGAGCATAAATACTCCCTCTTGGAGTTAAGAGTAAAAACTTGGCCGAGCCTCTACTAATAACGGAGAGCATGCAAGATCATAAACAACACATAGGTAATAGATTGATAATTAACATAACATAGTATTCTCTATCCATCGGATCCCGACAAACACAACATATAGCATTACAGATAGATGATCTTGATCATGTTAGGCAGCTCACAAGATCCAACAATGAAGCACATAAGGAGAAGACGACCATCTAGCTACTGCTATGGACCCATAGTCCAGGGGTGAACCACTCACTCATCACTCCGGAGGCGATCATGGCGATGAAGAGTCCTCCGGGAGATGATTCCCCTCTCCGGCAGGGTGCCGGAGGTGATCTCCGAATCCCCCGAGATGGGATTGGCGGCGGCGGCGTCTCAGTAAGGTTTTCCGTATCGTGGCTCTCGGTACTGGGGGTTTCGCGACGAAGGCTTTAAGTAGGCGGAAGGGCAACGCGGGGGGCCACACGAGGGCCCCACACACCAGGGCCCGACACACCAGGGCCGCGCGGCCAAGGGCCAGGCCGCGCCGCCCTGTTGTGTCGGCGCCTCGTGGCCCCACTTCCTTTCCCCTTCGGTCTTCTGGAAGCTTCGTGCAAAAATAGGACCCTGGGCATTGATTTCGTCCAATTCCGAGAATATTTCTTTACTAGGATTTACGAAACCAAAAACAGCGAGAAAACAAGAATCGGCTCTTCGGCATCTCGTTAATAGGTTAGTGCCAGGAAAATGCATAAATACGACATATAATGTGTATAAAACATGTAGATATCATCAATAATGTGGCATGGAACATAAGAAATTATCGATACGTCGGAGACGTATCAAGCATCCCCAAGCTTAGTTCCTGCTCGTCCCGAGCGAGTAAACGATAACAAAGATAATTTCTGGAGTGACATGCCATCATAACCTTGATCATACTATTGTAAGCATATGTAATGAATGCAGCGATCAAAACAATGGTAATGACATGAGTAAACAAATGAACCATAAAGCAAAGACTTTTCATGAATAGTACTTCAAGACAAGCATCAATAAGTCTTGCATAAGAGTTAACTCATAAAGCAATAAATCAAAGTAAAGGTATTGAAACAACACAAAAGAAGATTAAGTTTTAGCGGTTGCTTTCAACTTATAACATGTATATCTCATGGATATTGTCAACATAGAGTAATATAATAAGTGCAATATGCAAGTATGTAGGAATCAATGCACAGTTCACACAAGTGTTTGCTTCTTGAGGTGGAGAGAAATAGGTGAACTGACTCAACATAAAAGTAAAAGAAAGGTCATTCAAAGAGGAAAGCATCGATTGCTATATTTGTGCTAGAGCTTTGGTTTTGAAAACATGAAACAATTTTGTCAACGGTAGTAATAAAACATATGAGTTACGTAAATTATATCTTACAAGTTGCAAGCCTCATGCATAGTGTACTAATAGTGCCCGCACCTTGTCCTAATTAGCTTGGACTACCGGGATCATCGCAATACACATGTTTTAACCAAGTGTCACAAAGGGGTACCTCCATGCCGCTCGTACAAAGGTCTAAGGAGAAAGCTCGCATTTTGGATTTCTCGCTTTTGATTATTCTCAACTTAGACATCCATACCGGGACAACATGGACAACAGATAATGAACTCCTCTTTAATGCATAAGCATGTAGCAACAATTAGTGTTCTCATATGAGATTGAGGATATATGTCCAAAACTGAAACTTCCACCATGATTCATGGCTTTAGTTAGCGGCCCAATGTTCTTCTCTAACAATATGCATGCTCTAACCTTTAAGTGGTAGATCTCCCTTACTTCAGACAAGACGGACATGCATAGCAACTCACATGATATTCAACAAAGAGTAGTTGATGGCGTCCCCAGGAACATGGTTATCGCACAACAAGCAACTTAATAAGAGATAAAGTGCATAAGTACATATTCAATACCACAATAGTTTTTAAGGCTATTTTGTCCCATGAGCTATATATTGCAAAGGCGAATGATCGAAATTTAAAGGTAGCACTCAAGCAATTTACTTTGGAATGGCGGAGAAATACCATGTAGTAGGTAGGTATGGTGGACACAAATGGCATAGTGGTTGGCTCAAGGATTTTGGATGCATGAGAAGTATTCCCTCTCGATACAAGGTTTAGGCTAGCAAGTTTATTTGAAACAATCACAAGGATGAACCGGTGCAGCAAAACTCACATAAAAGACATATTGTAAACATTATAAGACTCTACACCGTCTTCCTTGTTGTTCAAAACTCAATACTAGAAATTATCTAGACTTTAGAGAGACCAAATATGCAAACCAAATTTTAGCAAGCTCTAGGTGTTTCTTCATTAATGGGTGCAAAGTATATGATGCAAGAGCTTAAACATGAGCACAACAATTGCCAAGTATCAAATTATTCAAGACATTTGAGAATTACTACATGTAGCATTTCCCGATTCCAACCATATAACAATTTAACGAAGAAGATTCAACCTTCGCCATGAATACTATGAGTAAAGCCTAAGGACATATTTGTCCATATGCAACAGCGGAGCGTGTCTCTCTCCCACACAATGAATGCTAGGATCCATTTTATTCAAACAAAAACAAAAACGAAAACAAACAGACGCTCCAAGCAAAGTACATAAGATGTGACTGAATAAAAATATAGTTTCAGGGGAGGAACCTGATGATGTTGTCGATGAAGAAGGGGATGCCTTGGGCATCCCCAAGCTTAGACGCTTGAGTCTTCTTAAAATATGCAGGGGTGAACCACCGGGGCATCCCCAAGCTTAGAGCTTTCACTCCTCTTGATCTTATTGCATCATTTCCCCCTCTTGATCCTTGAAAACTTCCTCCACACCAAACTCGAAACAACTCATTAGAGGGTTAGTGCACAATAAAAATTAACATGTTCAGAGGTGACATAATCATTCTTAATACTTCTGGACATTGCATAAAGCTACTGGACATTAATGGATCAAAGAAATTCATCCAACATAGCAAAAGAGGCAATGCGAAATAAAAGGCAGAATCTGTCAAAACAGAACGAGTTCGTAAAGACGAATTTTAAAATGGCACCCAGACTTGCTCAAATGAAAATGCTCAAATTGAATGAAAGTTGCGTACATATCTGAGGATCACGCACGTAAATTGGCATATTTTTCTGAGCTACCTACAGAGAGGCAGGTCGAAATTCGTGACAGCAAAGAAATCTGTAACTGTGCAGTAATCCAAATCTAGTATGAACCTTACTATCAAAGACTTTACTTGGCACAACAAAACACAAAACTAAGATAAGGAGAGGTTGCTACAGTAGTAAACAACTTCCAAGACTCAAATATAAAATAAAAGTATTGTAGTAAAAAACATGGGTTGTCTCCCATAAGCGCTTTTCTTTAACGCCTTTCAGCTAGGCGCAGAAAGTGTGTATCAAGTATTATCAAGAGATGAAGCATCGACATTACCTTGGGTGTTGGGAGTTTTATCAATTTTAGGCCTATAATACTTCTTTGGTTTAGGCACTTTAGAGACATGCATGAATCTTTGCTCTTTACCCACATAAGCTTTCTCCTTATATTTAAGAGAAGAAAAAGTTGAACCCAAAGTTCCCATAGCTTTTTCAAGTTCGCCAATCCTATTGATTTGATTATCATGGTCTACACAAGTTCCTAAGACATTAATTCTTTCATCAATTCCTCCTAAGGATTTATCAAGTTCATCAGTTTTATCAAGTAACATTTCCAATTTAGTTTCAACACTTGGAAATTTTTTCTCTATGGCTTCCAACTTTTTCATGACGTCCTCAAGAGAGATTTCAATTTTAGTTTCATTAACAGGTGGTATTCCAACTAGACTCTCAATGATGCAACTAGCTTCTAAAGCAGGAGTACCTAGGAAATTACCCCCGAAAGAGTATCAAGAACATACCTATTCCAACTAGATATACCAACATAAAAATTCCTAAGTAGAATAATAGTGGAGTGTTTCTTAGTGCACCTATGATGAGCATCACTAATTCTATACCAAGCATCTTTTAAACTTTCTCCACCTTATTGTTTAAACGAACGAACTTCAACTTCAGGATTACTCATTTTAGCAGTAGTAAATAAAACAAACTAGATAAAGTAAATGCAAGCAACTAATTTTTTTGTGTTTTTGATATAGAG